>NC_143020.1:74841020-75161020 GCF_055824585.1 Amblyomma mixtum | reverse complement strand
GGTGAAAACAAACAAGAACAACACCAATGGGGGTAAAGGCACATCAGGGAGGCGGTTGGAGGCCATCAGGACTGATGCCCAAGAAAGGCGACTTCTTGTGACAGTAGTGTGATAGACGGCGCACTGACGCAACTGGTTTGGTTTATTGGCGTTTAACGTCCCAAAGCGACCACGTCCCAATGTCGACCACCTAAAGTTCTTTAACATGCACTGACATCGCACAGTACGCGGGCACTGACGCAACTGTGATATTGCCTATTGATGGCAAAAGCTTCCCAGATTTCTCGAGCATGCTGGCTGAAGTATTTTTTGATTATCCGGGTTTTGTCAAGCAAGGGAGAGCATTTGCATTTACTGCGGTGAATGACTAAGTTCGACCCCGTAGTTGCCTGGGAGAGAGAATAAACTTTAATAATATAGAGTAATTATGTGAGTGGTTCACCCAGGTCCGGGAAACCATTGACGAATGCGGCCCTCCAGGCCTCACCGATCAGCTGAAAGGGGAGCTTGTGAGAGCCAGTTGTGCCTCCCACTGCTCATATGCTCGCGCAACCTGTCATTAATACATCAACCAGTGTATCCTACATAGTACCTGCCACAGGAACGCGGTATTTCATTCAAAACGTTTTAGAGCGTAGCTCTTTGGCGCCCGTATCTGCATTTCGCGGCGTCGCCGTCGCTGTCTTCGGTGGCCATTGTAACCAGCAGTGCACACCCTTTAAACTGCGAAAGCTACGGATCGGAAGCTTGGAAAGGAGAAAGTAAAAGCGCAACCTCCTTCCCTCCTTAGCAACCGGTGGGCCAGTTGGGGGCGCAGCTGTGCATAGCAACCGTGACGTTACACAACAGCAGTAGAACGAGAGAGGGCGCCGGTGGTGGTGGCAGCTACTCCGCCGCTCCTTCGTCAGACGTCTCGTTGCAGTCGAGTGAGTGCGACGCATGGCTCCGAAGCGGCCCCAGTGATTCCGCGCCAAGCGGTTCGGGGAAGCGGCAGTGGGTTGACCACAAGGCAACCGCGGCGGCCATGTGTGCGTGCGTGCGTGCGCGTGCGTGCGCGTGCGTGCGCACGCGGAGCCTTGTTGAGGCAACCCTTGTTGCACCCTTGTTGTTGAGGCACCCTTGTTGAGGCAACGGAACGCGGTCTATTTTATTTTTCGTCTCACCATTGGGGCTCTTCCACGTCCATTTCCAGCTTTCTCGTTTGTGGAAAAAGGTACTTATGATCCACAAATTATTTCTCTGCTAATTCTACTAATAACTTCCGTCCTGCTATTCCCAGAGCCTACGCCATAGTCGCCTGCTGCCTGGTCTCCAGTCTTCTCTTTCCCTACCTTGGCACTGAAGTTTACTGTGTTTTTAATTTGTTCATTGCGATTCCACGTCCTCATAGTAGCGTTCTACGATCTAGTCATAACAGCCAGATGCAGGCGCGTAGGACTGTACCACTCTTATTAAGCCTGATTACGATAGCTACCACCCTCGCGTTAACTCTATAGAATTCATCTATGTTGCCGGCTCTAGCCTGATTGATGAGAAATCCCACACCTATAGCTCTTCTCTGTCCACTGATCTACGATAGCGCCCCCATTAACGCTGTATACGCTACATCTGTCCTCCCAACCTCGCTAAGCCCTATAGCATCTCACTTAATACCCTCTAGTTCATCTAGCAGCACCGCTATACTATTGCTTCATTGCATGAGATTCTAGCGTTAAGCGGCTAGAGGGAGCAGCGCGAAAAGAGGACCAGGAAAGGCGCCGAACTACCAGGAGTTTATTGAAAGCGACGACCGAGTTTTAAATACAAGCAAGGACCCCCATGGCACCAGGAAACCAATATTAGCGCACAAAGCACAGAAATCTTCGTACAAAAATATCATTGATCAATAGGCTATCAAACATCTGGCACGTCAAGAGCCAGAATTCAACAGTCGCAGTCGCAGAACTGTAGAATATAGCATATGCCACCGCTCTTTAGTCCGCAACTATATCGTAAACAGAGTTGGTTCTTACCTAATTTGCTGAGAGTGGTGGCAGCAGAGGCATGCCATTGATTTATCAATCGCGTCCTGCTTTCCTTTCCTTTGTCTTTTTATATTTCTATAATTTTTGTAATTGCCTCTACCTTCGCGCTAGTGCACAAATTATGTGGTGTATACATTGTTTTCGCCGCATAAAATGGTAGTTCATGTCTGGTGCTTGCTCTGGACAAGTCGTTCTTTGTTTTACATCAACACTGAAAACATTCCTCTAAAGGAATGTTTTTCAAAAAAAGCAGGCGTCTGACAATTGTGTCCTCATAAATACTCTCTTATAGTTGCAAGGTGTTCATCATGAGCACACGTGAAAAATTGGCACAAACCATAAAACATGGGCGCCAGCTTCCAACATAGCACGTATCGGGCTCTTCAATTGAGGCCTAGATACGTCCGCGTGCGCATACTGTCCGGAATTAAAAAGATACAGCCGGAATTGCAAAAATGAAAAAAAAAATCGTTATCGGGACATATGAAATGCATGAGTACGGAGCATGGAGCATTACGAACCAAATGCGCATACTGTGAATGAGGTAAACACGATTCTCAAAACATTTATTACCAGACAGGCCGCCACAGTGGCTCAGTGGCTATGGCGCTCGGCTGCTGACCCGAACAAAGCGGGTTCGATCCCGGCCGTGGCGGTCGAATTTCAATGGAGGCGATAATCTAGAGGTCCGTGTACTGTGCGAGGTCAGTGCACGTTAAAGAAGCCCAGGTGGTCGAAATTTCCGGAGTCCTTCAATACGGGAATCCCTTGTAGCCTGAGTCGCTTTGGGATGTTAAACCCCAATAAACCAAACCAGTAAATACCAGAAAAACTCACATAGCCTACGTTTTGTGTTTTCTTGTGACTATCTTCGAGAGGTGACAGCATTGGTTTCTTCAGAAAGTGTACGGAAGCTGTAATCCTGATGTATTGTAATGCATCACATTTCGCACATGAGAAAAAAAGGGATGACAAAACACTTAAGGATTGGTAATTTTCATGCTTATGCAGAATGGAAGGGAGACGATGGATGCTAAGCGTTATTGAATTGTTAACGAAAAAAACAATCGCGAATTCACTTTGCCGCTGCCATTTGGATTGTCTTTTATCTTTTGATGCTATGATTGATAAAGTTCACCCTTTCCGCAAAGCGGCACCGTACTACACTGCGCTCTTTTGTCATCGCACTGTTGGTTTCTTTCCTATTGTCCTCTGTTGTCGCATTGCTTTTTTTTCTAAGTACTCGCTTGTAGCTGGGCGGTTTTCTTTTCCTTTCCGGCATGCTGTTGTTTCCTTGCCCAGCTTTTTTTCCACTGTTGTTTTGTCATTGGGCCGTTGCTTCTTGTGGTGTTTGATTGTGCACTGTTTTGTCGTTCATTGTTTTCGGTGACCCCTCAACACCTCCCTACAAGTAAGCGGCGGTATAACGATGTCAACGCCCTGCCCCCCCCCCCCCCCCCGCCTCCGGGAGAAAAAAAAAGGCTGATGCTGGTAGAGGCCATCACCCTCAATAACTGCTGCCATCCTCTAGAGGGCATCAATACAGAGAACACAGCAGTCATGGCAAGCATGTCGTGACTGCTCATTCCAACGTCTTCGCGGTTATTTGGCGACAGCTTCGTTAAGTATTGCAGATGTCGGCAAATGCTATGGTTCCGCGTGCTTACGAATAGATTAAACCCGAAATCAGCCGAGGAGTTGAACTTGGAAGATGAATTTACCATACAGAAAGTGTGTTCATATCGTTTGTACCAAAAATAGAACACCTATTGAATCCTCTTGCACGGTGAATAACAATACAATACGTTGACAAGGTACACTAACGTCTGCTTGTTTCCATAGCGCGTACGTTGGCGCTATGGAAGTAAGGGCATAGGCTATTGAAATTTATTCAAAGGAACATGACATGTTCGTCCATAAAGTTAAAAAATGCAGCCTTTTTGATCTGCGTAACATCAATTTTAGATTGTGGCTAATGGTTTTGGGTCCCTTTCAACAAGAAGCTCGAGGAGCAGAGAGAAATAATTCAAAGCCGCGCAGCCAGATCAGTTAATGACTGTATGGCAGGAAAGACAACAAAAGTTCCTTGATAGGTGAGCTCAACGAGAAACGGCTTGCCTTCCGTCGAGGAGATTTGGTGCTTAAACTCTTATGTACAATATTTTACGTAAAAACCAGAGACATGTTCTTATATCAAAGAGCCTCACTTGTTTGCATGCCCGCAGGCCACAGTCTTAAAATTCAAAAATATCAAGCAAAGACAGGCACTTGCGCGAAATCCTTTTTTTGTCAAATCGATCTCAAAATGAAATTGAATGATTGACGCTCAGGCCTGCTGGGTTAATGAAGTTGTATTTTTTTTCTTTTTCTCCAGTAACTCACTCTCCCTTGCTCGGTGATGCTTTCAGACGCTGCGGGGTAATGCCTGAAAAAAAAAAAGGCTTCTGGATTGGCCTGTTTGCTGCACTTCAAGCGATGCCAATATTCCAGATTGGTGAGGGCAGCGCTGCTCTCTGATTTAAACGAAGTTGAGAGCAGATGGCAGCTTCTGATCCCTCAGAACCTCGTCGTAGTCGGCTTGGCGCTCCCTCCGGGCATTACTTGCTCGATGACTTTCACTGGGGGCAGGGAGGGCGGTTGTACAGGCACTCGTCACGAACATGATTGGCGAGATGCGAAGCAGCCATCACAACATCACAGCCGCGGCTCGCGTTCCAGCACGTAACCTGCGAAGGATTACAAGTAAGAGTTACCAAATAGTCACATTCTTTAGCACTGTGGGAATCCTTAGAAATGGATTGCGATGCCAGTAGGGACACGTTCCGGCTAAAGTCTTTGTAGCATAACATGCATCACAAGCAACTAAAAAAGCAAGAATTGAAAACACACTATATACCCTTGTCACTGGGGAGCATTTAGTGCCACTCTTCAACAAGCGATGTTCGCCTAAAGTGTCGTTTGCGGAGTGTACACGGTGAGCTTTAGTGGCACTCGCTGCGGAACGCACTTACCCCGTATTGAGTTGGCCGACCTCACTCATGTTGGTCCGGCAAGGCGAGCGTGCAATCTCAACAGCAGTGCTCCGACATTAAAAACATTTTTTTTAGAATTAAATAGTCTCAGAGTCTCCATCTTTTTTGCTTTATTGTGCCTTTTATTGAGAACCTCTTTTAAACCATTAGCAACTAAAAATAATGTACATACTTGAATAGCTACTCTAGCTTTGCCAAGTGACGACGACCACCCTTCTATATGGGACCCGAAGATCGCCGCAAAAACGCATTTATGGCCACTGACACAGCCTGTACGGTTTTACCGTGATGCATTTCGGCCTCTATAAAGCCCTTATTACTTTAGAGCTAAGGATGAACACCATTATGCGCGCCCTGAAGTGGACGTCCGGCGCCTCTTTTCTGGTTGACGTCGTGATCATTTCACCAGATTTTGAGACTCATCCGTCCCGTCTGAAGCACGTATGGCCCCGCCTTAAGAACGCCAGCTTCCAGCTCAACTTTAAAAAAGAAGTGTCGATTTGCTGCTCATCATCATCAGCAGCAGCCTGACTACGCCCACTGGAGGGCAAAGGCCTCTACGGTTTCTCTCCAATTAACCCTGTCCTTCACCAGCTGCGGCCACTTTATGCACGAAAACTTCTTAAAACCATCCGCCCACCCAACTTTCTGCCGCTCCCTGCTACGCTTGCCTTCTCTTGGAATCCACTCCGTTACCCTTAAGGACCAGCGGTTATCTTGCCTTCGCACTGCATGCCCTGCCCGAGCCCACTTCTTCCTCTTGATTTCGACTAGGACGTTATTAATCCGCGTTTGTTCCTTCACCCCCTCCGCCCGCTTCCGATCTTGTAACGTTACACCTGTCATTTTTCTTTCCATAGCTCGGCGTGTTGTCCTTAACTTAAGCTGAACCCTCTTTGTTAGCCTCCACGTTTCTGCCCCATAGTTTAGTACCGGTAATGTACAGCTGTTGTATACTTTTCTCTTGAGTGATATTGGTAATCTGCCATTCAAGATCTGACACAACGTGCAATATGCGCTCCACCACACTCTTATTCTTTTAGTTATTTCCATCTCATGATCCGGATCAGCTGTCACTACCCGCCCCAAATAAACATTTTCTTCCTACTTCCAGCGCCTCGCCACCAATTGCGAACTGCTGTTCTCTTGCTAGACTATTGAATATTACTTTAGTTTTCTGCATGTTAATTTTTAGCCCCAGCGTTCTGCGCTACCTGTCTAACTCCTGCGCTGCCTGTGTAACTCAGTGATCATGCTTTGCAGCCCATATCTTGAGCGACTTATCAAGGTAATGTCATCAGCGAATCGCGGATTACTTAGGTATTCACCATGAATGCCTAAGGCGGTGAATAGCATAGGCGAGATCGTGTCTTCCTGCCTGGCACCTTTCCTTATTGGAATTTTATTGGCGACTTTATGGACAACTATGGCAGCTGTGCAAACGTTATAAATATCTTCCGATATTTTCACATAACACTCTTCTACACCCCGATTCCACAATGCCTGCATGACTGCGGAGGTTTATACAGAGTTGAATGCTCTCTCGTTATCAATGAACCCTATATATAGGGGCTGGTTATATTCTGCGAATTTCTCTATCACCTGATTGATAGCGTGAATATGGCCTATTATCGGGTATCCTAACGAAAGCCTGCTTGATCATTTGGTTGATTGAAGTCTAAGGTTGTCCTGACCCTATTATCGATTACCTTAGTAAATACCTTGTAGGCAACAGACAACGAGCTGATCGGTCTGTAATTTTTAAAGTCCTTGCCGTCTCCTTTCTTATGAATTCAGATAATGTTAACGTTTTTCTAAGCTCTAGGTAAGCTCGAGGTGACAAGGCATTGCGCATGCAGGGTTGCCAGTTTTTCGAGCACAATCTCTCCTCCATCCTTCAACAAATCTGCTGTTTTTATCCAGTCGTGCCCAGCTGCTTTCCCCCTTTCCATTGTAGCTAAGGCTTTGTTTACTTCCGCTTTCGTTACTGGCGGGGTGTCCCATTGCTGTGCTCTACTGCCTCTCTCAGTAACATTCTGATTACAATCACTACTGAATAGATTTGTGAAAACTCTCCGGCTACATTAACTATCTTATCCATATTTGTAATGACATTGCCCTCTTTGCCTCTTATCGCATACATCTAGTTTCTACCTATGCCAATTACCTCTTGCTGCTGATTAACTAACAATTTTAGGCCACGTTGTGTCAAGGCAGTGCCCGTCGCGATCCCGACAAACTTCGTAGCTCTGGCTGCCTTTCCGAAGCCTACTTCGATCAAGGAACTGCACAGCGTCCTTGGCCCCTGTACCTATCTTCGACGTTCTATTCGCAACATTGCTGTCATTGTTGCATCTTTAACTTAGTTAACGCCGCTTTCGGGCAGGAACAGAGATTTCCCGAGTTGGTCCCCTCGACATGACGACGCCTGCAGCACCTTCTGCAGTCTCCTCTTGACACCGCCCATCCTGCGCCGCTTCCACTGGCGAACACCAATCGAAGGACACACGGATGCTATTTGTACTGGCCTGGGTGGTGTGCTCGCTCTGCGCAAGTCTTGATTCGACGAACACTCATGACGTAAAAAGTACGGCGAAGGAAACTTGAAAACGGACAGGGTGACGCTGACAACTGCTTGCCTGCGTCGTGCTGTCTGTCTGTCTTCTTTCTTTCGGCCTGTTTTTTACTTCGCGAACTTTCCCCAACTCGCCCAACTTTCAGCTCTACTTAATTAAACAAATAAGTAGTTTCTTCCGCCAGCCGCACCCTCACCAAAGCCGAGTGTAACCATTCCGTGATGGAAATGTGAGTGCCTAGCCTAAGCCCGTGGCAAGTTTCGCCCTTATCTCTGCGGCCGTCCTTAGACGTGGTCATGGACAAGCATTCCTTTTATTGGCTTTCTTAGCAAAAACATCTCTCCAGCTGCCTGGCTGTATGGGCTCTCCGTTTAAGAGTATAACCTAAGCGTCGTCTTTTCAGGACGGGCAACAAGCATCAGGACGCTGATGCTTTGTCCCTCTCCCCCTACCGGCCGAGATTGCCAGCATCACCGCGCTCGACTAGGCTGCTGTTTCGTCGCTCACCACCATCGACATGCCTTCCGAGCAGCGCAAACGTCCATGGATTCTCTGTTCTCTCGATTTTGTCTCCAACCCATCAGTGGTTCCAGCACCCCACGCCTTTCGCCGCCAAACTTCACAATTTGCACTTACTGAAAATGTACTTAATCGGCGGAACTGTAACGGTGATTGACGGAAATGGCTTCTCGTCATTCCCCGACACATATGGTCACAAATCCATTTGCTCACTGACCCGCAATGCAGGCACGCGGGAGTATTCAAGACGTAGACTCTACACCTCTACAGATTTAGCCTTAAATCATCCTTACATCTGGACGAAAGTCTAGCGGCTTTTTGCTTCGTCTGGACGGAACTATATTGCCAGATACAGCTGCTTCTAGGAGGAACTAGAGCCGCGGCCGAAAAATAAACGAACACTTTGCAACTAGAAAACACTCAAAGCGTGTACAAAGTAACCGATTCGAATCGTGAATTAAGAACGGAAACGCTTCACCCGCCACCTACTAAGCACAAAAGAGCGTGAATGGCGTTGAGAGCTTGCTATTGCCATGTCCAAAATTCCTAGGCAAAAAATTTCGAATACTCAGAAACTGTAGGATACCGATATAGAAATATTGCTAGTAATGGTCCATTGTTCCGATGTGTAGCAAAATCTTTCGTTCACCGTGTTTCCATCGCTCCTATCGAGCAGGTAAGAGTGCCATAGAAAACCAATGGAGAACGCTTTTGACCATATCAATAAGGTTAACAGCAAAAAAAAAAAAATTCAAGCCTGCAGACTGAAGATCTCCTGATATATTAATTGTTAAAGTGAAATCTTCCAATACATGACAAAATGCGAGTGACCTGCAAAGCCGCCGCAGTGGTTAAAGGATTATGGCTCTCGGCTGCTGACCCAAAACATGCAGATTCGATTCTGGCCGTGGCGGTCGAGTTTCGATGGAGGCGAAATTCTAAGAGGCCCGTGTACTGTGTGATATCAGTGCACGTTGGACAACCCCAGGTGGTCAATATTTCCGGAGCCCTTCACTACGGTGTCCCTCACAGGCTGAGTCGCTTTGAGACGTTAAACGCCCATAAACTCATATAAAATTGCGTTCATAAACTTTTTACAGTTCAAAGTGCTCGTCTAGAATTTTTGGGTATATCTTGCTGCGTACAACGGTGACAATCATCATGAGCGACCAATTTGACAGTAAAATTCAAGGCTCTTGTTTCTGTCCAGCATTTATGTCAGTCGTCTTTCTTTCTGCATCTTTATTAATGATACTGTTTGCATTCCTGGTCAGCACCCAATAGGCTTCTCCCTTATTTCGGCGGTAATTGGCAATTGACGGGGAAGTAGCTTTTCGATGAAGCGCATAATACATCAGGAACAGCATTTGTATGAATCCGCGAGTGGTGACACATGTTCGCTTTTCATTTACGCAATTATCTTATAAAACCTTCATTTTGCATAAACATGAGGTATTTCCTATTATATTTCCTTGCTTTATCAGTTTACCCTCACTGAGTACAAAGTAAAACACTAAGTACTGCAAATCGGGTGACCTCGTTCCGCGCTCAGGTATGGCACTCGCTCTGCCACAAGCTTCATTTACATCGCAAGGCCCCTTTAACACCGTAATTGCGCCCTTTAAATACCAAGTCGGAAGGCGAAAAGATATTTTTTTTTCTCGCAGTGAACAGTTCGCACGCATATAATACCATCCCATGCTTCCAGCAGTGGTTTTCTGGGCACTCATCCATCCGCCCACCTCAATAGAAGAGGTTGCTAGGAAACTTTGGGCCCCTCCTGAAAAAAAAAAAAACAACCTGGGCATGTTCTTCCACCGCATACAATAAGCCAAAATTTTGTAGTGAAAGTAAAGTTGGCAACAGCCACCACTCTTTCTTTTAACTCGCCGCGGAGAGTTGCATAAGTCAGTCTACAAGAGTGCTATTCCAAAAAGCGCACGCGGAGCGCCTTTCATCCAATCGCGTGGCGGCTTGCTGCTCTGACGTTGGCGGAGAAATACACGGAGTGATCTTCAAAAAAAAGATCTTGCTGCGTTTAGCCCACGATGGTTCAGCTGGAGTGAACGATCGGGCGTATCACCGCTGCGGCAGCAACACAAAAACATAGTCCGCCTCTGCCTGGCTCGTTATTTCGCTCATGCGTATACTCTGAACAAATGCGTAGCGGTTTTATCACGCATTTGCTAAGTCGTATCCAAAATGAGTAATAAAGTTTACTTTTGGAGGATTCACGGATTATAGTTGATGACGTTGTGCCTCACAAAAACAAATAGTCCAGGTGTCTTTTTATTTCCGCGGGCCTAATTTCTGGCTTTGTTCTCTGCGACTGAAATTATTTATTCACGAAAACACAAAACAACAAAGTAAACGCAAAGGCTAAGGCTTCAGGACGCTGTTTAGTGCACGTTTAAGGTTGCCTAGGCACCACAAGGCAGAACAGCACAAGCTACACAGAGAAAAGAAAGTAGACGATACACACACAGCGCTGTCTACTGTCTTGTCCCTGTGTAGCTTGCGCTGTTCTGTCTTGTGATGAACCAACTAGACCTTGATGTGCTATTCATGTTCATGCCTAGGCATGTTAAGTTTTCATTTCTCACCGCTTCTGACTAATCATTCTTGATACAAGAGGCCCCCCTTCTTTGCGGCGGACATGATATAGAGAGCTTGCGGGCATTGTATTGGCCCTTCAATCCAGCCCTTAGTGTCCGCAAAGAGAACACGAAAGCGGGTGTGGCCGATTCACCATCATGAGTCTGACTACGCCCTCTGCAGGGCGAAAGCCTCTTCCATGTGTCTCCAATAAACCCTGTCCTTCCGCAGCAGCGGGCACCATATCCCTGCAAACTTCTTAATCTCATCCGCCCACCTAACTTTCGGCCACGTAGACACCGTCGTATGCCTCTCATTTAGAAGGGGGGGGGGGCTTAATAAGGGCGTAAACCCACTAAGCTATTGAACTCTTTAGGCAGCCCTTATGTATCTCTAAAGGAATGTTTTTAAAGGAATTAGGAAGTGGTGAAATTTCACAAGCAGGTTTGTTACTTTTCCGTCGCAAAAGCGTAAACGTAAGGGAAATGCAGCAGCTACCTTCTCATTTCCTCCATGCATTGCTTACCATTGCTTTAAACAGGTCCTCAATTGGGAAGTCACTCCAGCCAACGTCCTGGTCTTCAAAGCGGCGTCCGTCACGTGGGCAGGTGTGTACGCCGTCCTGAGCACTCAGCTCGTAACAAGCGTCGCACAGCGAGTGGTTGCAGGGAAGCCGAGCAGTCCTCATGCGCACCATTCCGCATGCGCTGCATACCCGGTATCCTGGAAGAGGCTCGACGAAGGCCAGGGGTTTCCAGTCGATCACTGCCAAGAACCCTACTACCGTGTACCGCCTACCTCTCGGAGGCATCGTTGCCTACTTTCCGTTGCCTCACCAAACGCTGCTCGAACAGCCATGCAGATGTAGCAGAGCGCCGCCCCTATCTTTCGTAACGCCCATCGCTATCAAGGCTACTATCGCTGTGGTCTTCGGCGTGTGCACTCTTGCTTGTCAGAATCAGCATGTTTGAGGAATCTGATGGGCAGTGCGCCGTAGCGCCACGCCTGTCATCCTTGAGGCTTTCACTTATGAGTAACAAACTATCGCCATTCGCACAAATAAAAATTGGCAGTGGTTTCGCTCTGGTTAAACTTGGTGGATTGCGAAAGCAACGAGGAGAGAGCGAGAGAGAGGCGATGGAGACCGCGCGGCAGCGGCGGCAACCCCGGCACGCTCGCTATAGGGTACCGCAGCTTCGCAGGGGGGCGCTGCGGACGCCACTGAAAAGCGCCCTCTCCGACCGACTCCGCACTTCTGTCCGGGCAAACCGGTCTCCCTCCCATTAGTAGCTACGCGAGCAGCGCGCTTTCTCCTGAAAAAAAGCCAGTTCTGCACGTACTAGCACGTGTTGACCAGCCTGCAAATCTCTTTTTGCAGTCGCGAGCTTTTTCCCTCCTGGTTGAACGCTGACGAGCTTCAGAGGATTAGCAAAATGTACAGGGGCGCTAGGAAAAAATGCGGACAGCACGGCGCCCACGCGCTGCGCAGTCGGAATATATCTTCAACGCGTTTTTATCTCGGTAGTAACAAAAAGACGCTAGAGTGGTACATTATTGTATCACGGATGTCTCTAGCGTATTTGTGTTGCGAGCCAAGTATAAGCGTGACGAAAATAAATTCCCACAGCGGAGCGCCTAGGCACTGCGCTGTTCGCATTTCTTTCTGTCGCGGCAGTACGCTCTGAGGTGTAGGTTAAAAGAAATAGTGGACAGTGAATTTTTTTTTTTTGCTGCGCGAACTTGAAAAATGAACTGCTAGTGGATCAGGCCCACTACGTGAAGCAGATTGTTGATGAAAAAGCCAGTACCGTAACGGCGAAATGTGTATCGCAAGCAAATGACGAGGTCATTTAAGACGTGGAATTCGATGTAAATACCATTTTTTTTTGGCGCGGACATCTTCGCAAAATGCTTAATTTCGTTGGGTGGCTGAGCAGTTAGGTGCATGCAGGTTTGTTGGCCAAATAATAAGGATTTTGTTACGTGTTTCGCTGAATAATAATGGAAATAATTTTTATTTTAACTTAAAATAAAGTGGCCTTAAGGCGACAAGCGAGGCTGAGGAGAAAAACGAAAACACTCACGAAATGCGCCTACCAGCTTCTTGCTATGTACGGCAAAGAGAAAAAATTCTCTAGTTTGGTCAATCGCTACAACGGAGATAAGCGGTTGGTATATTTATTTTAATGCCGATTACAGCGCACGCGCATCCCCAAAACAATTTATTTGCAGAGCCATCGCTCATATGCAAACGCTCATTCATGTGCAAGCAAACATTTTGATTATTTTTGTTTTTAGAAATTTACATTTAAAGCAGCTTCGAAAATTGAGCCAGGCGTCACAAGTCGGAACATTGAGGCGATCACTGACCTTGCCTCACACGCGTCTGCATAACGCCGCTAGCTATTGTCGGTCTCCAAAAGAAAAAATGGCAAAAGAAATGAGTTTCGTTAACGAGAGGTTTACTAAACACTGCATGCTTAGTGAATTACAGCAAATAATATTACGCGTGCAACATGCCAAACGTGTTTAGCAACAGGAAAAAGCTTACTTCACCCTGCCCATAGCAGTTATCGAGACCTGCCGTTTCTCGTTCTCATCCATTTCATACCCAACAATTCCAGACAAAAACATGTTTTAATAGGAAAAAGTGTATGAACGCATTTTTTTTCATATACTGGAAGATTTCACTATAGCAATCTCCCATCGATAGGCTTGCATTTTTTTCAGTATTAACGTTTTTCCTATCGTCAGCTACTCGATACGAGCGATAAAAATATTTAAGATTTTGCTGCATATAGAAAGGGTGGACCATTACCTTCAATATTTCCGTTACTGTACGTTACAAATTTCCAATATTAAATTTTTTTCCCCAAGAATGTAGGACATCTCCAGGAAATCTGTAGAATTCCACGGGCAGTCCTTCGCCGCCGATGTTCAGAGAACTATTGTGACAGCCCCAGACACGACAAGTTTCACCACTCTTAGAACGTCGCGGAATTCACAGCGAGCGGCAACAACACTTTTGTGCGCCCGCGAGCAGGACGGCACGTGCTCACAATGAAAGAGAGAGTTCCAGCTGCGCGAGCAGCACGCGCGTACCAGTCGACAGGCTGCTGGCTCAATGCGCTCCGCGCGCGACGTGCCCGGACAGGAACGCCAAAATGACCGGCAGGGGAGAAGTGGCGCTGGTGCAGTGGGAGCAAACTTCAGGTGCGCTTCCCATGCACAATTGGCGATCGTGGCGGCGGTACCACTGAATCCCCCACGCAGCGATGGCGGCGGCACGCCTGCTGTCCGCCGTGTGGCTTCACAGCTCCTCGCGCATGCGCAGTATGGTCTTCCGTCAGCTTCGCGAAATGGCTCGGCGACTCGTGTAGTGTTGCTTTCGCAACAAAAGAAAAAAATTACCGACGATTACGTTACTTCCTAATGCGAAATTTGAGCGCAGCAAAAAGCTGTTTCACCTTTTCGATAGATTGAGGCAAAGAAATCGAGCAACACATGTATGCGCTATCACAGAGTTTTTTTTTATTTTTCACACGTATTCCTTTAACAAAGATTCCACTAACAGTTCTTGACAGTCATGAATGAAGCTTTGTGGTCGGAGAAATAGACTGATATATGTTCGACTTGGTACACCAATGCTTGATTCTCAAAGACGAGATCTATACAAGTGCCTCGCGAGGTTGTCACAGCCGTGGGACGCGTTACGAGCGAGAGGAACGGGATGTTCTCCCGCATAAGTGTTAGGAAATTGCTGTTTGTCTTTATGTCAACATTAAAGTCCCCCACTACTAACATCGGTGTGGATCGATGGACGGTTAATGCGAGCTGCAGGAAGTGCACGACGTCTTTCGTGAGTGCGGTAGGGGCGAAGTAGGCAGCTACTACCAGCAAGCCGTTGGGCAACTTTGCGGCGCACAGTTCGCGAAGTTCATGTGACGTGCCAAACATTTCGACTGGTATTGCAGAGAGACCTGTGCGCAAGTAGATAGCGACTCCCGCCGCTCTGTTGTGGTCTCTGCGAGCACCACAGCAGTATAGGAAATCTATGATTTCGAGAGGCTCTTCGGGATCCATCCAGGTTTCAGCAAAGCAAAGTACAGAGGAATGGCGCAGAATGTGATCGTGGTGTACGTCCTCGGCATGTGCGGCAAGGGGGCGTACGTTAAGAACGTGGTTGTGAATGATGAATCAAGTGCTGCCAGCGAATGACGCGTCCATTGGCTGTCTGCGTGTGTTACTGATGTGTGGTTAACATGTTAAGCTTCGCCTGTAAGAGTGGAACGCGACAGCGTCTTGCAACGCTGCCAGGGAGTCCACAGAACGCCATCGCCAATTCGGCTGTACGCCTTGCTGGACGGTAAATTTATTTTTTGAGGAAAGGAAATGTATCTCTCTCGCATATCTGGGTGGACACCTGCACCTCGCCGCAAGGGGAAGGGGGAAGATGGGAGAGAGAGAGAAAAACTTTATCATGGCAAGTTTGTTTAGACCCCCCTTGGGTCCCTGGACCACCGCACGGTCCCACTCTACGTCGTAACGTTCATGCGGTGTTTGTCCATGACGTCGGCACCCCGAAGCACCGCAGCAAGCTGCGATGGGAGTGAACGAAGACGCCGTATTAGCTAGACGCGCCTTTGTTCATTCCAAACCATTCAGCTGGCATTACGGAGTGGCTAGCGTGCTCGTATCGCACTCCGGAGACCCTGGTTCGATTCCCCAACTCGACCAATTTCGTTCTCAGTTTTATAGATTTATGCGGTCTAACTAGAAAGGTTAATTAGGCTATTTCATATTTACATTATTGCATTTCTATCCATCGTGTTCTGTCATTAACCTGTCAATTGTTGGAACTGTCTAGGATGTTCGACACAACGTATATGAAACGAGCAACGTCTTACTGAGTGGGGGGTGTGGTACCTGTTCTCGCTTCGGCGAGCGCGGCTTCGGCCGCTTATCTGTTTTTTCAGCGGCGTCCGCTCCGGCGGACGCAGTTGTTGCTGCGACGCGCGTCTTTTCTTGCCTTTTTCTCTTTCCTCTGATCTCTTACCTCTCCTCTATCTGCACGTTGGCAGCGGTGGTGGCTTGGCTAGAGCCAGTAGCAGGCCCGTGCAATTTCCTTTTCATCCTTCTCTCAGTCACAACAACAACAACAACAACTTACTGAGTGGGGAAGTGCGTGGTGGTGGTGGGAACGCGGCTTCGTACTTATGTTTTTTTTTTCAGCAGCGTCTCCTTCCGCGGACGCTGTAGTCGCTGCGGCGCGCGTCTTTCTTTTCTTTTCTTCTGACCTCTTCATTCTCCTCTATATTAATTAGGCTAATTGATTAATTAAGCAATTAACTAAACTCAGTCCAACTTAGTTGCAGCATCACTATACGATCCCTTTGATTGGTTGCATGGTTACTAGCCAAAGTACAATTGGCCCCATTTGAAATTCGCGCACTGTGACGTAACGAGCATTTCGACCAATTGAAAAGCATGACATTGGGGGCGGAGCTGGTTACGAGGCCGACGCCGACGCGAAACCCAGGAACGGACGCCAAAGAGCTGCGCTCTAATAACAAAGGCTGTTACCTCACTTGTCGTTGCAGTTGCGGCAATATGTTAAAAACGCTATTCAAATTGCGCCTTCGTAAGAACAGGCTGGTGTCGTGTTTCGCTTTGTGTGGTACTCAAAAAGCAACAAACTTTACCTGAAGACAAAAATCGCCTCAACACATTGCTGAGCATTTTTTTCATTTCGTGTTGAGTTATGCTTTAGAGTGATTTAGCATCAATTTCACCATGTGTAGACATGTGCCCGCGCAGCCATAGTCCCCTTGAAGATTCCTGCTTTAGGGGCGGCAGTAGACATAGGCATGTACCTCAGCATGCTATTCTGGCTCTCGCAGTGGAAAACAATGTTATTTCCGTGTGACGACAGTAAGGCGGAAGGCGTCCAGAAATTCCGCCTTCTGTGTTACAGATTGCGATAGCCAGAGTGAGGGCTGGAGACGGCTGATCATCAGACTATGCAGGATTTCCACCACCAGTCATCCCCACCTGCCCTACGTCCACGCCTCCCATTTCAGCCAAGTTTGAGCGTCATCGCAAGTGAAAGCACGTGACGTCGAGCAGCGGAGCCTTTAGATGCCTATAAAAGAAGTAACCAGAGGTGTTCACGGCATTCTGGGTTTTGGCAACAGAATGGGCGGTACGTGTCCAAATAATGCCGTCTTCAGTATTACAGGTCTGTAGCCACATCCTTTCTTGAACTCATTTGTGATTAATTTTATTCACATACTGTCCCTGCCCTTTGTCGCGAAGAATCTGTGCAAAAGATGGTGGCTGCTGTTTCGATTGTGGGTTGCCAATAGGTGACAACTCCTTTAACACATGCAAAGAATGTTCTCATTCTTACCACTCGGAAAACTGCGCCGGTATCTACGACAAAACTTTGAAATCAAAAGGTGAAGCAACTAGAAGGCCGCGGTGCTATCAGCTCTGCCTAGGATCCAAGCAAAAACAAACTGCTGATACTGTGAACATCGTTGCAATAGCCGAACTACAAGCTGAAGTAAAAGGCATGAAAGAAGCAGTCTTCAAAAAAATGGCTGAGACTTAACTTGGTTAACCCTGGTCAGATGCGAAGCATATTGATGGCTAGGCTTGGTAATACATGGCTTTCCTTGGTTATTGGCGCGTGACGGCGATCTGTCGTGACGTCATGTGTCACGTGGCATGTCACATGGTGTGTCGTCACTGCACCACGTGGTCTGCACGGCGTGCAACCACAGCGACGGCGCGAGGTGGACCCTCATCTTCCTCTGTCGTGACGTCATGTGTCACGTGGTATGTCATGTGGTGTGACATCACTGTACCACGTGGTGTGCACGGCGTGTAACCACTGCGAAGGGCTGTAGTGTACCTCCGTCTTCCTCTGTCGTGACGTCATGTGTCACGTGGTATGTCACGTGGTGTGCACGGCGTGTAACCACGGCGAAGGGCTGTAGTGTACCTCAGTCTTCCTCTGTCGTGACATCATGTGTCACGTGCTATGTCACGTGGTGTGACGTCACTGGACCACGTGGTGTGCACGGCGCATAACCAGGGCGAAGGGCTGTAGTGTACCTCCGTCTTCCTCTGTCGTGACATCATGTGTCACGTGGTATGTCACGTGGTGTGACGTCACTGTACCACGTGGTGTGCACTGCGCGTAACCACGGCGAAGGGCTGTAGTGTACATCTAGTAGCATGCTTCGCATAAAAAGCATGCAGTTACTATCTCATTACTACGAGACAGTGCTGGCTAGGCCGCAGCGGTGGCTGAGTGGTTATGGTGCTCGGCTGCTGACCCGAAAGACGCGGGTTCGATCCCGGCCGCGGCGGTTGAATTTCTTTGGAGGAGAAATTATAGAGGCCCATGTACTGTGCGATGTCAGTGCACGTTAAAGAACTCCAGGTGGTCGAAATTTCCGGAGCCCTCCACTACGGCGTCTCTCATGCCCTTAGTCGCTTTGGGATGTTAAACCCCATAAACCAAACGAAACCAAACAGTGCTGGCTAGAATAACACAACAGGACAACGACATGAAAGCAGTTCAAGCGCATGTGGAAAAAGTTGAAAACAACGAACCAAGTCAACAAATCTAAAGCATTAAGAAGGACATGGATGAACTGGAATAGCAAAAGAAAAAGCTGAATGTGTAGATTGATGGTATAAAGCAGACAGAACAGGAAGATCTTAAAGTTAACACATTTTCTGCATCTCTTAACCTTCCGGAACTAAAACATAGTGAAGTCATTTTCATGAATCGCTGGCCCGCAAAATACAACAATACCCCAGGTGTAATCGTTCGCTTCACTCAGCAATTTCTGAGGGAACGGTGGTTCGAAAAATTTAAACAGCCAAGGAAGCAGAACTCTTTAACCTACATTCAGGAAAGCCTCACCAAACAAGCTCGATCACTTCTGTGGGTGACTAAACAATGGACAAAGAAAACGATAAATTTGTTTGCCACAGCAGTGTCAAAATTCTTGTAAGGCGTACAGAAGGCGCGTCGGATATGCATGTCAAATCAAAGGATCATTTACTGCTAATGTACAGGTTGCCACAAGCTTCAGTAAACGGCTTTTTTTCCTTCAATGTGTACTATTTCTAGTGACGTAAGTAAGCACCTAGGAAAAAAAAATTATCAAGTTTTTTCACATAAGCGCTCAATCAGCTACATCTAAGCATGCACCACTTCAAGGACTTTTTGGTCAGATCACCTTTCACTTGGATATGATAATGCTTAGCGAAACATCGTATACGGACGAGAATGTTTTTACTTTACTGGGCTATAACGTGTTCAATCTAAATTGACCCACATGGCGTGGCGGCCGTGTATCATTAGTGGTAAAAAACACGCCGATATCTTTGCAGCCATCACGCGTTCGGACAGTGACTGTGAAATGCTGTTAGTTCTGTTAAACAGTTATCTTCTCTCGACAGCTTGCCGTTCTCCAAAGTCTAGTATTGGAAATTTTCTAAAAAAAATCTACAATGTAGTTTTGAATACAGTAATTAATGAATTGAAGGTAGTTTGTGGCGGTGACCTAAATATTGACACGCTCAAATTCTTCAATGGCAAATGAAACAAAATGGTACTTGAAAGTGATTGGTTAATCAACGCTATCACCTTGCCTACAAGAACAACTACTCAGTCTGAATCATTATTGGATGTCTTTTTTACCAGCTCTACTACAATAAATAAAGGTGTGGTTTGGTATTGTGATGTTTGTGAACATTTTGCAATGTGCATAGCTATTCTTGATGACTTTTGAGAACACAAAAGTCACAAATTAGCGCAAAGCATTTCGCCACGAAACCTCGAAACCTTTCGACGAGAATTAGCAAACTAGTCCTGGATTGATGTGTTTAGCTCGGATGTTGCTAATGTTGCATTTCAGAGATTTCTTGATAAACTTAGAGCCACTGATAACAAAACTTTTCCTTCAAAACATCAAAACAGTCGCGAACAGTTCAAAAACCATGGATCAGTAAATATGAGATTAACAAGATTAAAACTTAGTATTCTACGTACGCTAAATTCCTTTGCCAACGTGATCCTGAGCAACTAAAAGAATTTAAACGATACCGGAACCGTTTTAACAGGGAAATTAAAAGTACAAGGCCAGATCACTTCAATAGCATTTTTATGACAACCTTCGGACACAGCAAAGACATGGGAAAGGTTTTGGTTTGGTTTGGTTCATATGGGTTTAACGTCCCAAAGCGACTCAGGCTGTGGGGATGCCGTAATGAAAGACTCCTGAAATTTATACCGCCTGCGGTTCTCGAACGTGCACTGACATCGCAGAGTACACGTGCCTCTGCAATCTCGCCTCCATCGAAATTCGACCACACCGGTTAGGATCGAGCCCGCGTCTGTTTTCGGGTCAGCAGCCGAGCGCTATAACCACTGAGCCTTCCAGGCAGCCATGGGAAAAGATAACCACGCCGTTTGGAACCGGTAGATCCCAATCTCCGGTCACTGAACTACATATTGATGGAAAAACTACAACTGGAAGAGTACTGGCAAATACAATCAGTGATTACTTAGTTAACCCGCCTTTTTCAGCGGTCATTGATGGCACTACACACTATGCGATGAAAAATTGTTCGCAATCGGTTTTCCTGAACTCTGTAATGGAAACAGATATTCAAGTCGTAATTATGAAATTCAAAACAGTGGTACTTGTGATTTCTTCGAGATTCAAGTTCGCCTAGTCAGATGTGTAGCGGCCATAATTCCCTGTCCTTGCAATCCTCAAAAGCCATGTTATTGAGAATTACTGAAAATCTAGCATGTGCAACGTGTGCCTTGTGCAAAGACTTTTTGCGACATCGGAGGCTATCCATCAACCTGACGGATTGCGACAAGCAGTCAGCTAGCTGGCAACACATTCATCTCGCATAAGGTACATAACGCATTAATGGCAGAAAAGTGGCGCTCAATGATGAGGAACGGAGCGAAGCTCGAGGAAGATTGTTTTCGCAAGCACTCGGTGAAAAAAAAAATACGGGAAGAGCGTTTAGGCGTACAGTGGCGTCTCCACTGTACAGCGCACCCAGATATTCACGACGTTTTGGGCACTCGGCGGCCAAGAAGTTTTCCCGGTGAGGATGTTTGATTTTAAATTAACGTTGGTCGCTTGGTCCCCGTCCTATAGACACGCACAATGAAACAGACGCTTAATGATTTCTTTACTAACTACGCTCGAAACATAAGTGTGGCGCCAAAACACATGCTCTATATATGCATTCTTGCAACGCGGGAGTATAGGCGCCATACTGGCTAGCCCGTTCACTCTTTAGAGCGTTAGCTCTATTTACTTCATTCCTGACCTTCTTCAGTGGCGCCGTACGCAGCACAGATGACCTGCAACAGTGAGGTGGCCTTGACAGCGTGCGAAGTGCGAGCAAAAGCTTGCCCTGTTTAACATTTTGCGAGAGCGCCGGATGCGATGGCTAGTACGATGAACACTCCGGCGCATTGTTTTCGCACTATACTAACGCTAAAACATTCGCGTTACACACTCGTAAATAGTTCAGGAAGTTTTTTTTTTCTGTGGGAAATCACCGCGTTCTGTTATTTGAGGCTGCTTCTTGCACGTGAGACCTGTGCGAACATATATAGCTCCAACGTGCATCCAACACATGTTACCTTGGTTCATCACTAACAACCAAGGTTGGGCCGTACTGGTTCTCCAAGGCAGGAGACTGCTTACAAATATTCACGCCAGTTATTTCTCATAATACGAGTCATGTTTAAATCAACGCGGCTGGCAGCATTGATTCTTCTGCATCCCGTCGGTGGCTGCCTTTACAGATGCCTTATTCTATCATTGACTCAAATTATCTCAGTTCTACAGCTACTCAGTTCTGCTCCTGTGACCCGCCGGGCCGATTCTATGAGCATTACACCGATCAGGTATTTGCTTGATTGCCATAAATTCTTTTTGTCCCACACAGTTGAGATGTGGAATAAACTTGATGGTTCGTTCAGACAACAATCACGTGAGCAGTTTGTGCAGCAAGTGCCTACTTATGTATTGTGACTTTCATTTCTATGTAACCCCTCCTGGAATGTCTCATACCCAGACAGCAGTACCTGTAAATAAATAAATAAACTAGCTTTATGGCCGGCAACAGCTTACATTTGCGTTAACTTGGTGCTCTTCTGTTACTTCTACGTCTGTTTTTGCGGATTCACCGTGTCGCTCATACCTTTCCCTTCACATTGTTTACTACTTCCATTTTTTTTCGTTTCGAAAATGCTTAGAAAATGAGTCTTTTTCCCATCCTTGAGCAACCAATAATTCTTTGTGCCCTGGCACTCTTTGGCCATCGATGCCCTTTCGCAATCATCATCATCAGTCTGACTATGCCCACTGCCGGGCGAAGGCCTCTCCCATGTATCTCCAATTAACCCATAAATATTCACTATCATTTTTATTTGTTCTTTTTTTGGAGTGTGGTGTCTGTTTTAGCTTCAATACTAAGCTCATAATTAGGTACCTTTGAGACGCTTCGCGCCTTTTATCGCATTTCTTTATCTGGTCTTGACAATACAAACTTCTGTTGCTTATTGCTTGCCAAGAACGCCAGTCGCGTCATCGCCAGCTTCCTATCTATTGTATGATCAGGTTACCCTTCGGAGCCATCCTTTGGAGCAATGAGTGATACGCACACAACAATTTGATTCGCGATGCCAGTAAAAGGTCTTGTCTCAGGGCATTCAGAGTCTTCCTTACTTCAGCTTTCTTCCAGCGGTTTCCCGAAAGATTTGCATTGTTCTCACCAACCAAAAAAGTGCCTTTCAGTCAAAACAAATATCTTTGTTTGAGACCTTGCAGTCTCTGTCTCGACAAATGTTTGAAAAAATGGCATGTGATGTTTTCTCTTGGAAACCATAGATAAAGCAGTAAAACTAAGTTTGCGACAGGGAGCTCAACAGGCCGTTCCTCGCGGTGGTATGCGCAGCACTGATACCATGGCTGCTTCAAAATGTTTGTTTTTTTCTCACAGGAAGCCGCTCTTTTCATACTACAAATCATGGAACCGCTCTTTTCATACTATCAATTATGGAACAATTTCCCATTTTATGCGAAGTTGATCATCTTCCAAGTACCCGTCACTGATGAGATCGTTTAGGCTAAGCGGCTCATCGACAAACACAACCGGCTGGTTAGTCCATTTCGTTGGCTTTTGAAAGCTGCAAAGAGAACGTATAGTTCTTACTTCAGACACGCGTTCCCCGCCTTTATTCGGATGCATAACGCTGATCCTGATCTTGTGTTCGAATGGCCACTGAGCAAAGTCGTCCATGTCACCTTTCTGTATACGCAACCGTGCATGCAGTCTCAGAAATCCACTTTCGTTCCTGAGCTCTACGCCAGGTGACACGCAGTGGCCACGCAAATATACCTTCTCACTCTCAAAGTAAGCCAAGCCCTTCGATGTGGCGTTTGACTGAAGTGAGCTCACATTTTTTACAGAAAACATGCATCTCGTTATACCTAGTTTCTCAAGTCTCAAGATATTGGCGATGCCGTCCAGTGCCTTTTCGCTATTTTCTTCTGTGCCAACGTACAATCCTGCTACTGCTCGTTCAATTCTGGCTGTGCTGCCTCTAGTTTCATTGGCAACTTTCGCTACTTCGTTCTTCACAGTCTTCTCTAAGCTGTTTATGCTTCCTGAAAGATCGAGTGCATCTACGCTTGCAGTAAAAAACTGTTTGAGGTTTTCATTAGAAGCGCTGATCTCGCAAATAGTTTGGGCCAAAACGTCAGGGTGTTGGCAGGCTCCGATTTCTGTTTGCACTCTCGAAGTTTCTTTCAAAGTGTTAATGGCGTGAGATATTTCATCCAGAATCTCACCGTGTGCTCTTATATCTCCAACAACACGGTGCACGCATTCTTTGACCTCACGAGCCTGTACTCCAAACTCTTCTCGAAACTGAGTAAGGAAAGCACGCTCATCGTATGAGGTTTCTTCTCGGTAATCGGATGCGGCAGGCTTGAGCGTATTGCAGACGCCCGATTTCAGATGCCCGATCATCTCGCTGAAAAGAACGGAGGTGGAGCAGCTGCGACAGCAGATCGCGTGATGCTCGCATTCACGCCGGAAATGCTCGGCGATCCCCGAAACAGCAGTCACGTACTGACATCAACGTTCTTGGTTCCAGCACTTGACCTGCATAATGGAACAAACGCATCGTTTACTGACTACCCGTAATTATGACTGTAGCAGCAGCTCTAATTGTGGACTTTCAGTGCATAACGTTTAAGGTGGTAATTTATCATAAGAATATATAACAACATTATCTTATAAGAATGTATAAGAAATTTCTATGAATATAGCAGGAATGAGCTAACTAGACCACCAGCAGGACTTCTGAGCAATGAGATTTTGAATACCCAATCTGATGTGTTTAGTACATTGAATTTCACCACTTTGTAATACGACCCTTGAAATAAATGTCCACACCGGAAGTGGGACTAATTTTCTGAACGTCCGAAAACGGACAGCGGAAATACATTTTTTAGAAGTTGGCTAGTGCAGTATTCTAATTTCCCTGGACGTGGTGCACTTTGTTCGCCA
The DNA here is from genome assembly GCF_055824585.1 of Amblyomma mixtum. NCBI lineage: Eukaryota > Metazoa > Arthropoda > Arachnida > Ixodida > Ixodidae > Amblyomma > Amblyomma mixtum. The sequence goes on along the minus strand of NC_143020.1, from coordinate 75,136,639 downwards.
ACTCCGACATCTGAAGAAAAAAAAAAGGAAATGTCATATTCTGGAAAATGTCACAATGGAGTCAAAAATGATGCCTAAAGTCGTGCGAACCCGAAAAAACAAGAAGTTCGATTCGCTCCCGCTGTATCTTTCGCCTCATGAATGCATAGTTACTATGCACCGCCGAAAAACAAAGCCATCCAGGATAGAAGGAGAGAAGCAGAGAAACAGGAGATCAAAGCAGCACAAATGCATATAAGAGAATGAATTCATTAATCACGGTCTGAGCCAAGGCAGGGGATAGGCGAAAAAGGTTCGTGGTTCGGTTTGGTTTATCATGGTTTGGTTTGGTTAATGGAGTTTAAAGTCCCAAAGCAACTCTGGCTATGAGCGACGTCGTAGTGAAGGGCTCAGGAAATTTCGACCCTCTCGGTTTTTTAACTTGCATTGACATCGCACAGTACACGGGCCTCTAGAATTTTGCCTCCACCAAAACTCTACCGCCGCAGCCGGGATCGAACCCGCGTCTTTCGAGTCATCAGCCGAGCACCATAATCACTGAGCTCCCGCTGTGGCCAGAAAAGGGTAACAAATTCTTTTGCCTCGGTCAGGAACGTGGTAATTTCAATGCTTCTTGTATGAGAGCGAATGTAGACAAGTCTGTTTGCCATAGGAAAAGGCATGCATGAAAAAAAGCGCGCCGCTAGTTCCACCTATTTGGTTGCACCAAAAGTTGCTAGGGATACATGCAGAGAAAAATATTTTAAGACGACGTGGCTACGCTAAAAATCATTTTTCTGTCACTACAGACCTTTCAAATAGCCCGTCAAAGTAAGCAACGTCCAGTGACTCGTGCATTCACTTCCCAGTTCCTCTCGAATAGAGTTGTTTGTAAATTGCACAGTTGTTTTTAATCTCAGCAAGTTGGTTCATAGCGCAATGATAGCGCAATAAGCGCTGAATACAAAGGTTTAATTATGTCTTCTTAGGACTGTTCATATGACTGCAAACGAGAGTTGAAATTCAGGCACTTCTCTAAAATTTACGACTGCATTAGCGTGGGCAATGAACCCAGATGATTTGCCCCTAAATGCGTACTTCTTAAATTCTCCTGCCAGCAGTTGCAGGGTGAGTAACACTTGTGGGCTGAATAACGAGGATCATGGCATGAATTACACCATTTGGTGCGGAATGATACGCACTGGGTCATAAAAATTGTAAATTCAGTGGTTTAACGTCCCGATGAAGCATCTGGGCTAAGGGTGTTGCTGTGGTGGTGGACTCCGCAATAATTTAGACCAGCGGGGGTCAGTTACCCCTTTTGCACATCGCAAAACAAACGGGCGCTTTCATATTTTATCTGAATCGGAATATGGCTTGTGTGGCTGGGGTCTTCCGTATCTTCCTCTGCGCAAATCACTACAGTCAACAAAAAGCGCGGAATCATGAAGAACCGGTAACCGCGCTTACGGAGAGGGGAAATAGAGCTGCCTATTGTACGAAAACGCGGCTGCAGCCTCGCAGGACATCGTCGCAGTGGAAGCGGCGGTCTGGCGCTCTACGTTACTTTCAACGCGATAGCGTTAGAGCTGACGTTCGGTGAATGCCCAGTAGGGGCCAACGAGATTCCCCATTGGTCGACCCCGCCGCTGAGGTGGCACCGTGGTTATGGTGCTCGGCTGCTGGCCCAAAAGACGCGGGTTCGATCCCGGCCGCGGCGGTAGCTTTCGAAGGAGGCGAAATGCTAAAGGCCCGGGTGTTTTCGATGTCAGTGCAAGTTAAGGAACCCCAGGTGGTCGAAGTTTTCAGGAGCCCTCCACTACGGCGTCCCTTATAGCCTGAGTTGCTCTGGGACGTTAAACCCTATAAATCATAAACCCATTGGTCGACCCTCGCACAACTTTATTTCCCTATCTGTCGGCAGTGTCGTGACTTCAGAACCACGTGACCTCACGCGGCTAATACAAACACCCCATAACGATCACAAAGGTACATCAGTCGTGACGACACTATACAATTTCTAATTGGTCTACAGGAACGTGACGTTCTGCCACCAACATTACATTGTGCGTCAGGAGAACAAAAGCAATTGCGCTGGAATAAACGTTCGAGTTCTGACTATAATCGCTGGCCCTTGCACCCGAGCTGAGAGCGCTAAGCCTTGGCCATTCAAGAAGGTTCGTTCAGTGTGATAGCTGACGGTCTTTATTGGACCACCTCTTGGCACATCGTTAGCAACTCTATCGCAGTAAACTTATAAAGTTACTTAAGCGTCCCTAGAACTTGCAATCTCAGCTGCGTGGGAAAAAGGAACGCGGAACTCTGAGAACTTTCCAGTGCAGACACCCACTTAACCTGTCTTGATGTCGGCGACATGCGGTAGTCATCAGAGTTAGGAGCGCGAGGAGTTCGCTGCAGGGCAAAGAGATGAAGCGTGAGATTCTCCCCCCTACCCTTGCAGCAAACACGAAAGCACGAAAGCAGCAAACAGTTTATCGCCGAGGCAGATAAAACAGGTTTTCCACCTAATCACTGCAAAGCAATCAGCGCATGCTTCAGCGACCGTCGAGGGCTGCCGAACATCATAGTTGAAAAAGAGGGTCGTCTCGCCCCTACCACTGCATATCATCAACCTGTTCAGCAAAATCGGAAAAAGACGAGGCTGCCAGCATGAGAAGGGAATGCGCACAGCAAGTTCTCGACACAGAAGTCCAGAGTAAAATGGCGTTGCGATGTCGTTTTTTCCTTGTTCTTTGCAAGTTCTAGCGCGCATGGCTTTATTTTATCGCCAGTTGTAAACAGCCGGCCACTTTTTTACAAGTATCACCTGAGTGTCGACTTCCTGAAGTTACTGCGCCAGAATTCGAAGAACAGAAAAATACATGCGTGCGCAAGGGCATGCCTACAATTGCTGCTGTTAAACTGAGCGTCTCCTGCTAAGCTGTTCAGATTACTGCGAAAAAACCCCGGCGGTGGCATACACAGACGCCTGTCTCACGGAAACCGCGGGCTCCACAGCATCCTTCTTCCTCCACCCTTCCCTCTCTACAACCAGCACTCACACAACCGATCCAGACACCTCCCCACCCTCCACGCTTGCCCTAGAAATACACGGGATCGCCGATGTCATCACACACTTTGCCACCCTACCCCCCGCCCCCAATACGTTGTCTATACAGATCCGCAGGCAGCTCTGCGTGCCTTCCATGAAACAGCCCTCCCTTTCCCTACCTGATCGGCCTTAGATGCCGCCCTCTTAGCATTAAGCCCTCGACCGGGATCCCTGGTCACATATGCATCCCCGGCAATGAGGTGCCTCACCAGCTTGCCTGCGAAACTATACACCGGGCGCCGGGGATCCCATGGACGAGCCCACCGACGGAGCAGGCGGTCAGGGCTTACAAACGCACTGTCGACGAATACTACGCGCAGCAAAAATTGGATTTAGCTGATTTACCACCACCGCACCCTTCCTTATCTATCCGTGAAGCTCGCATTCTTCGCCGAATACAGTTTAATCTCCTACATACACCAGCCAAACTTTGCCTATACAGGTACACTTCCACACCTCAGTGCCCAAACTGCCCACACATATGCAGACATAGAACACTGCCTTACACAGTGCCACGCAACCTTCCAATCCCCCGCCTATCCTTTCCCCCCACCCCCACCGTGGCCCATCTGGCTCGCCTCCTTGGATCTGGGACTGCAACGTGCCCTCGTCGCCTTGGACCAGGATGTACAGAACGCCTAACAGAAAGGATGTTCGAATAAAAATGTCACACCACCACCACCACCAAACGCTTTTATGCATCTGAGCGCCATGAAGCTGCGGCCCATCGTTTTTAACCGCGTCATATAGTACCGGTGGTACTTGAAAAAAGCACATTTGCGACAAACAGTTTACCCTGCGCAAGAAACCGGTTGCAAACGTCACTTGGGGAAAACTAATTGTACAGGACCCTCAATATCGGCGCAAAAATTTAGTTTAAACAAACACCCTCGAGACGGTAAACTCTGAACAGAAATGAGTAAAAAGCGACAAATGTTGTCCTCTCGCGCAAACCCTGTCATAAAAGGGAGTGCGCTCCATGACAGCTTACTCTCTTTTCACTCCCATACAGGCGTATTCGTGTTCGGAGTGCACACGCACAAGCAGCCGGGCCCAGCGTCGTGTTTGGAGCGTGGCGTGTTTGCACCGATCCAGAGACTCAAACACGCCGCAAATAGAACTCAAAACCAAGGGTTCTCCCCTGCACTGAAATCAGGGAGGGGTGCCCATATTCCAAGGGTAGGGGCGGGGGGGTTAGACGTAGGATGACAATGGTAGAGGAGAAGAAGTGGTAGCCACTTTTAAATTTTTTTGTTTAGCCAGCAACGTTTATAGTTGCAGCACCGATAACAAAGACCAAAAAAGATGACAAAAAATTATTATTCATTAAAGGGGTGTCATCACACAGCACCTATCTTTAACACTACGTACGGCAGTGGGTCGTAATGTGCGCCCGTTGCGTACGCAAAGTTTTAGTTTGGGGACCCACAATTAAAACTGTCGCATAAAATCTCTTGGGCTGCAATTCAAGAAACCAGCAGTTTCCGTCGCGCCGTATTACGACGCTGACTGCGCTTCCTTCCTATGCAGTTCCTCAGGGAAGTATCGGGGGAAAATTGCTGCAAAAAACTTCACAGGGACTCTTAATTGTGTTCTCGCTTACCTCTCGTTTAAGCAGTTCTTCGTCAGAAAAGTCCCTCCCTTCGACGTCGTCATCCTGGCACTAGTAGCTGTCCAGCGCACAGATGTGGAGGCCATCCTGAGCGCACTGCTCGTAGCAGCAATGCACAGAGTATATCCGCATGGAAGCAATGCCGTCGTCCGCCGGACCAGTCCGCAGGCACTGCATATTCGGTTCAGTGGAAGGGCCTTCAAAAAGCACAGGGGCCTCCAGTCAAGCTCTGCAGAGAACCCGACCAGCGTGCACTGCACAGATCTAGTCGCCATTGCGCACCACGTAGTGTCTGGCCGGTGTGCACTCAGAACACAAGCAACTGCATTTCACGCCCCCTGAAACCGCGCTCATATCTTTCGTTCAGTAGTCATCAAGGCGACAATCTCCAAGTTATCTGGTGCCACTTGGGCATAGAAAGAGAAGCTTATTTTTTTCGAAAGGAACAAAAATACGAAACAAAACAGTTGAACTGAAGTCTGATATTTCAAGCACATGCGCAGTGACGCAGCACTGAGCACGTCAGTATGGCAGTATGAAAGCCGACACTCGACCGCCGCGCAGGACGATAAAGTATGTCGACCATATTTTGCACCGTATTTGCACCAAAATGTATCGTGCCCCAATTTTCCACTATATCATGAAGCTCGCCGGAGATATAGGAGATAGCAGAGTCCCATTGAATTATCGTGTTGTTATGCAGTATATATGATGTCTTTTATAACCGTTTAAAAAACTTTAAAAAGAACGCGCTGATAGTATCATGAATGCCGCCTTCATGCACGATATATTCGGCTCGGCGGACACAAGATAACGATAGAGAACTAAATGCCAATTCATTAATTAGACAAATTTCGTTAATTATTTTAACTGCACTTTACGCTGCATATTGCAATTGCAATTTCGGAGACTTTAATGGTTCAAAGCAAATAAAATTTGCAGCATGTCTCTAAGTGCAACGGGGATTGAAATATTCGAGATTGAATTTTCAGCCTTTTCGAATCCTATTCGGGAACTGCACGCTCAGAGAGCGCCGGAAATCCCGCCCACGATACTACGTAAGAGACAGACGGAATGATGACGACAACCGACGGCTCCAAGGCAATAGCTGCGACTGCGGTAGGCAAGCGCTCGAGTAGAGCGCATAGTCACTTCCTTTGTGAGCAGCACGCGCTCTTTTTTCTGCTTTGGCATTGAACCTAATTAGAGGGACGTTTCCTGCCGACAGCGGCTTCTAGAAAGCAGCACGGTGATAACGCGCAAAATTTCCTTTTTCGTTCTGACTCGGCCAAGAAAGGAAGTGCAAGTTGTTTGCTTGTACTTTATTTTTCATCCAAAGCAATTTCAAAGGCATTGAATTGATAACTGTTGCCCCGTCGTATGTCCGTGGCTAGGTTTTGAAGCATCAGTAATAGGCAGTTTTAGCTGAGCGTTTTTACGGCCAGCGGGGCGGAGCGGGCGAGCGGATACACCAGCGGAGACGGGCGCGAGAAAAGAGTTTTAGCCGGCCTGATCGCCCGTCTTCTCGAGCGGACTAGAGTCGAATTGCTCTGCTGCTCCACCTATAGGTCACAATTCGAGTTAGTGTGAAAAGGATATCAATTAAGCCAGCTAATAATGCGCTGAAACTATTAACTAAAGGTAGATTCTGTGTTAATAGTTATTTATTGGGTAAATGTTGCGTTTTAGATGCACAAAAGAGGCTGCCATCTTGAATACCCATACACGCCCGCGCGCTCTTACGCTCCCTCGCCCTCTCCCTATCGCTCCGCTCATGAAGGAAAGAAGGAAAAGAGGAGAGGCTGCTACGTCACATTTTTTGAAGCCGGAAGCGAGGGCTCCGCCATGACACTTGGCCACTGTCTCAGCCAATAGCATGCGAGCGCCGCGAAGATCACCGCGAGCCATAGAGTTTCTTACTATTACCTAGAGGGAAAGCTGGCAGCCCGTCTATGGGAGTTTGCATGGCGACCCCTCGAGACCACTTCAGCCACCATGGGCGCTCAAAGCATCATGGGGCGGTGAGCTACTTGTTGCGGAACTGCAACTTTTGGCCAAAAAATAATAGAAAATTAAAGCTGTTTGATAACTACAAACGTCCTAACATTCAATATCTTGTCTAAAGATTGCAACAAACGAGCAGAAAAGCATTTAAGTGCAAAGTTTGCCCAAAATAAGAGACGACTCGCTCTCCTATTGGCCAAGTAGTGAACACTATAAAAACTAATATTTCGTAAATAGCAGGCGCACTTTTAAAAGTAAATATGTTTTCAAAAAAGATGCTGTTGCTTAATTACTATAAGAGGTTTTTTAATGGCATTTCGGAAAAGTGAAACCTTTTATTGGCGTCGTGTGTATCGTCGCGTTTTCACTACTATGGGTTTTGCCCACTTCGTTCGCGCGAAAGTCGTCTGCGCACACACGAACAGCGTTTTCGGAATGAAACGTCTTAGTAGTGCCACTTCATGTTCCCAAAAAACTACGACTGTGCCGCAACAAGTAGCTCACCGCCCCATGATGCTCTGGGCGTCCATGGTGGCTGAAGTGCAGCGCCGCCAGCTTTCCCTCTAGGTAATAGTAAGAAACTCTATGACCGCGAGCGGCGCGAGCAGACGATTTCGCGCCGCGCCAGGCTGTCGGCAGCTGTCAGACACGGCGGACAATGAGAGTTCTGCTCCCATTGACAACAAAGAAGCTGCGATGCCCAGCTGCTGCGTTCCTGGATGTTGGTCGCGCACGCCAGGACAAGAACCGGGCGTCACTTTCCACACGTAAGTATACTGCATTTTGTTTTCGTATTTAATTGACTGCGTAATGAGTAAAATGCATGGTCGCAGAACATAACGCACGACACGGCGTGAACGTGGTATTCGTACTGCCCCGGCCTTATTGGTGGCTCTTTGTCCGAGTGCAGTGAATAATTGTTTTCAAACAGGTTTCCGAAAGATCCAGAGCGAAGGAGGCAGTGGACTGAGGCCGTTAGACAAGGGAAAGCGACTGGGAACCAGCAAAATGGACCTGCGTATGTTCAAAACATTTTCTGCCCGAGCAATTCGATCGGATGTCGCCGCTCGTAGTTCGTATACGTGCGGATGCCGTCCCCCTTCAGGTGAGGAACCACCTCGATATATTCTCAAGAGATTGGAAAGAAATGCTCTTATTGAGAAGGTGTATAGCTTGACTGCATGTATGCTTTCAATATGACGTTGTAGGTGTTCATGTAAGAAATAGAATGATTTGCGAATAAATGGCTTTAGCTAGACGTTATGATCGAGTAGCGCGGCTACAGCATTCCCGAACTGATAAAAAGTACTTGTGTCATTACTGCTAAACTGGCTGCGGTTTATATATGGCTCTGATGAAATTCTGCTTACTGTACATGATTATTTATTTATTAGCTTACGCACTCCCTCATTAGAAGAAAATAAAAAGAGAGACTTGTCATCTATAGCATCGAGCACACCACAGTTTCTTTGGGGCATCATTTCCATTTGATATTATTACTTGTAGTGTGCAAATGTTTGCGCCTAGCAGTAATCTGTATGGCGGTGCATTTTTTTGTTGTTATCTTGGCCATAGCGCCTGAGAAGTGTCACTGTTTTATAACTAAGAGAGCACTGTGATTCCTTAAAACTATAGTTCGTTTACGAAGGAGATCATAAAGAAGTTTCATAAGGCATATAGAGCACCGTACGTATTTGCTCGCGTAATTTGCGCACGTTTTTTCTTTAATTAGGGCTCCAAAAAGAGGGTGCGCAATTTACGCGCAAGCGAGTCATCCGAACACGTCCTAAAAAAAAAAAGGTTGGCACCCCTCGCTGGCAAACAAAAAGGCAAAAAGGTTGACTCGTCCGCCCCGCCCAGGCTATAGCTCCCCGCGGGGTGGCATGACGGCACGTGCTTAGCTCAAAGCAATAAACGCGCCAAGATTCAATCGCGAAGTCAGCAGTGGGAGGAGATAACGGGCAGTAAAACGGGGCCCTTGCGTGTGACCCGGCTGACTAGCGGCAAACCGTATAGCAAACGGTACGGTAGAGTTTTGGATTTGGGGCGCGCGCAGCTGTTCGTCTGGGATAGCGACCGCCAGCGCGAGCAAGCCGGGTAAACGGCGCAGAGTTCGCACCCGCGTATACATGCTGGTGGTCTGGCTCAGCATAGTGCGCAAAATGTGCGAGTATTTTTTTTTTAATCCGGTTAAATGTTTGAACTTTTTGGGGTGCACAATCTAAGTGCGGGCGCAAATTACACGAGTAAATACTGTAAATGTCTGACTTTGTCAAAATAAAATTCTATTGAAACGGCCGCTCACAATTTAGAGTACATTATAACCTGTCATACTGAGTATTGAAAAGAATAGCTTTGTAATGTGAATGCGTCATGTACACCACCGACTTAGGCTCATGCTTGATGGCAGTCACTGTCAGTTTTCAAGAGTAATCAGGGCTTTGATTTCGCTTGATTGCTACTGAATCAACCAGAAATTACCTGCTTCCTAAAATCAGATTTTTCTCTTTTGTGGTAAATGAACGATACGCACATTTTCAAAAAGAAGTCAGTTAAGTAACATCAGCAGTACATGTCCAGAGTGCAAATGTTAGTTCTTGTTCATGAATCTATATGCTGTAGCTTCACAGATGGACATGTACTATTGGTCACTGATGTTCAAGAATAAAGGCTGCAGTTAGCAGTCTCCCAGAGCTTTCTTTAGCGTGCCTGCACTACTGTCCTTTAGGGTACAGGGTGACTGAAGTATCGTATTTTGTAAAAATATGGAGTGCATGTTTTTCATACTATAGAAGCCGGAATAATCAAGAGAGTAATTAGTGTACCATACTTACAATTTTAGTTCTAGATATTCAACACAACTGAAGGTGATTTTGGCCTTTCAAACTATAGTAGTGTCAAAAGGGGGTGATCATCCCACTGCACGCAGCAACAGAGTAAGCACTAGCATATAAGTTCTAGCATATAAGGGGATTCTTTACCACCCAACATTTTTAAGCGCAAAGATTTTGTGAAAGGACTAGAAAGCCATATTTTGCATACTTAACATATCCTGTTTTCCTTCCAGAAGAGTTATTTGTGCTGCATTTTGCATTCATATCATACATGAGGTGTGTTGTTGCCATTTATTACCCAATGTTAGTTTTATCATATAGTTGTTCTTTTAAGAAATGTGTTGTTTCCCATAGGTTCTTCCTCGCATTGTATATGTTCTTCTTGTTGTATGCTACATTTGTGTGCCCATCCTGCTTGGGCCAAAACATTGGCCTGCAGTATATGTAAATAAATAAAAAATATTAGCTTTGCAACCTGCAACAAATTCATGTTCTTAAATGATGAAAACACTTTTCCACATGCACTTGGTACATATACATACAGAGGAAAACCTTATCATTCTACCAGCCGCAATTTGTACACTATATTAATCATTCTTTAGCTGTCATCATGCCTTAGTTGTGCACAGCTCAAATGCCGTCTTATGTGCAGACTATGTTGGTTGGCTCGTGGTTTTGACAAGTATAAAACAGCATGTGCACACAAGTACCACATAGCACACAACAAACAGAACAGAAAACTATGCTATTTCTATACTGTTCCAGGCTAGGCAGATAAGAGTCTAATACAACAATGCAACAATAGAAATAGTGTCAGCAGGGTACTCTCTTTCTTTGCATATATTACAGAAAGGAATACATGAAGCAGAAGGGAGGGAAATGATGCACTTTTTCCACCAGCTGGGACAACTGTTACCAATTTTTCAAGTCACTTCCACACAGTGCTCCAATTACTTTGCATTTACATTGCTTAAATTTTATCAACTTTGCGATGCAGAAACAACTACCGAGAAATGAAAGCTTTCACACAATTGGGCAAGAATGGTCCACAAATATTTTTCTGTCTCAAAGACCTCATTTACTGCCTTCCTATATGTTTTTACTCTCTCTGATCGTATAGTTCATGGATGCAAAGTGATGTGATTCAGTTGTGCATTTCTTCTTCTTTCTAGTATATTTGTTGAATCCTTTTTATGTGTGTTCTCCTTCCGTACACGAGCGTTATCACTTTTGTTAAAAGATTTTGCTTGCTTCACGTAGCAAGCTATGTTTTGTAATAAGTGTTGTGCTGTATCAAACCTTTTTAAGGCTCATAATTTGATTTTCCAATAAACTACAAATTTTGGACTTCACTAATGCGTTTAATCAGCTGAATGCAAGAAACTGCAACTCGGCGAGGTGGTCGCAGGTCGACTCGGCATCTCGGTAAACGGTAAGTTGCGAGGTACAGTCTTTGTAAAAAGTTCCAGGGGGTTCACTTCCAAACTTTATAATGGGACTCCAGGAGCATTCATGTATGTCCTACCTATTGCAGGAGGCAGTAGCAGAAATCTTCTTATGTCCAGGAAATTTGGAGCGCTAGATATCCATTAAGAACGACAGAGTGTGGCTAAAAAGAAAACCCCCCTGGGCTCCAAACTTTTGACAAAGGCTGTACACTCAATCTTACAATGGCATGGCCTTACACTCCACCCTTAAGCGCAAATGTTTTAAACCTAACACTGCGCATCCTAAACCCGGCTATGTGTCCTTACGCTCGCACAACAGCACTCGATCGAGACAGCCGCGCGGATCGGTCGATCCACAGGGTCCATATCGAAGAAAACTTGCACGCAGTTGACATATCGCTCGCACAGCGTACAGTAAACAGATATGGTACGTTTCAGCCTGCTTCGCGTATCGCTTTGCTGACGGATACCATTGGATGCAGCGCGGCTTTCTTGGCACTGCACGCTTCGGTGAGCACAGCGCGGCCCACGCATATAGGTCGCCAACAATTGTGACCGTCGTGCATAGGGGAATGTAGACGCAACGGGTATACTTACAAGGACACGGTCTGGACGAGTTTGTATTTATTCGTGGTTAAAACAGCGCGGGAAAAATACACAAAAATGAAGGAACACGCAGAACACGTATACATACACAAAACAAGCGCCGACTCCCAAATGGCTTTTTCTTCCCTCGCTGCTGTAACCATATAAACCAGCGTGTCACCGTCGTCTATCGCTTTATGAGCCGTCGGCACTGTCAATCTCTCCTTGGAACAAGACTAGCAGCGTTGAGGGACGCAACCGCACAAAACGCGAAGCTAAAAAAGAATAGCGAAGCTGCAGCGCCAAGCCTTTTCAGAGAAAGCTGTCGCGGGCTTCCAAAACAACCGCTTTCGTCAAGACGGCATCCTGAATGAACTAAGCGCACAGCAATGAAGACCGGCACCGACTACAGGCCTCTGGAACTTTGTGCCTCCCGCGGACCACAACGATTGAATAAAAATGCGAATTTCCAACTCTACTCAACCGGCTCTGCCGACATGGGTGAAGCGTGAAGCAGACGACGCCGCTGCGCCCAACGCTGCTATTGGCTGCGCCGCTGGCCAAGGAATCCCAGTAGGCCTTGCGAAACCACGTGACTTCCTGCACGTTTTTTGTAACGCGGCTCGGATAGCGAGGAAGGGCCTCTCCTATGGTTTCCTTCCTCCATGGCTCCGCTGGATCCCAGCGGGCGTAGCTACTCTCCGTAAAAACGCTGCCCGGCCCAGTGACGTGCGCATGCGCAGTGGCGTCTGCGCTCGTCCGCTCCTCTCCGCTGGCCGTAAAAACGCTCAACTAAAACTGTCTAATCCTCGAAGTGCTTGTCTTGCCTTCAACCGCCACGCATCCCATGAATCTTTCCTTTATGGACCGCAGCACTCGTTTCACAACCTGTGAGGTATATTCGCGCATGCCCAGATGATTCTTTCTTTAAAATCTGCCACGTCTTCGGGTTCAGTGACGCAGATTTCGTTCTTGACGCAACCCCAAAGAAAGAAATCTAAGGAAGTCAGGTCGGGTGACCCCAGGGGCCAGAATATGATTCCCCTCGCCCTACCCACTGACCGGGGAATTCGCTGACGAGCCAATCCCTTGCACGCGACGAGCAGCGTGCAGGCGCCCCGTCGTGCTGAAATCACGAGCCGTGGACTTCACTTAACGGGATCTCGGACATGAAATAGCTGACAGCACAACTTAGTATGCTCGCTGTGTATGACTTTGCGGTTAGATTTTCTTCCAGAAAGTACGGCCCCACTACTCGATTTGAGTAAATGCCACACCAGACATTCACGGACCACCTGACTTGGTAATGGTGTTCCCGGAGTCAGTGCGGGTTCTGATCACACGAGTAGTGGACATTGTGTACATTGGCTTCCCCATTACGGCAAAGTGGGCCTCGTCCGTCCACAGAACTTCCTAAGAAAGTCTGAGCCTTCGTCACATTTGATCAACGCCAGTTGCTGAATTCGTACCGTTTTTTTTTTGTAATTGTCTTCACTGAGATCCTGATGCAGCGATATTTGGCAAGAATAAAAGCTATGCTTCTTGAGCGCTCTCCAGACTGAATAGCGGTAGGATCCAACGGCCTCGACGATTTCACGGATTCTGACTTCGGACTATACACGAATGTAGGCGTGAATATTTATCTGTAATTCTTCCCTCAGGATAACTCCTTTGCCTTCCTTGAATGAAGCACGGATCCTGTGGTCCGTAGCAGTTTGTGCATTTTAGCAAACATCGTATGAGACGGAACCGGGCTGCCAGGATTCTCGGAGGCGTAGAGTCGTGAGGCGAGGCGGAACATTACCATTCGTTTTCACGTAGGCGACAACCATCTGCCCCTTCTCAGTCAAAAGTATCGCGGTTGCAGCTGCCCTGTCATTCCAACGCGCATTCAGAGTTGATGGACTCTATTACGAGGTTTTGTCTCAATTTTGAGACTGACGTCAAAATGACGACACCGCGAGACGTTGACCGCGGAATCAACCAATTAGTAGCGAGGTTGTGGTGGCTAATAGTAGGGTTCCACCCAGGAAGCATTTAGTTGCGCAATAAGGGACCGTATACTAACATTTTGCTGTAAACACGCCATTAACAAAATGAACATTGCTTTATTTTCCAAACAAACTGTTTCAAACCTAACTACATGAAGCAAAACAAGAAGCGTTCTCAGTTTTGCAATTAAGTTTGCTCTTCAGTCACTTTTGCTGCCGCGAGGGTGCGCTGACGCTAGAAAAGCGTCGGTAGTGTCGGCTAGGTGGCGTGAGCTGCCGCCGGATTCAAAGGATTCAGCCTTATCCCTCCACGCACATATTCAGCCATCGTAAACATGGCAGCCAGACAAAACAAAATCAGCTGATTCGATGGCTGTCCTTTTTCTTTACACATTACGTAGAACCAAGATACTGTGCAGACGTCTTGAGTGCGCGGAAAAATCTATTTAAAGGCAGTGATTGCTACGGGTCTGCCGAGATCAATTTGCAAGGAGCGCTTGGCTCGAAAACCGACGAAGGCAGCTTTAAGGCAAGTTCACACTGGCGAGTTGCAAACGTCGCGCTAGAATTCTAGGCGACCGATTTTGGTCAATTAGTTACGGTTTGCGCAGCACATGTGAAGCGGGGAGGGAGCGTAACAAATCGATTTAAGCCTGTCGCGCGACGTCCGCGACTCGCCAGTGTGAACTCACCTAGCCTGCTATCGATGGCAAATGTTCTCCAAGGGTGATGCGTGATTCTATTTATTTTTGCTCAGAAAACAAACGGCGACCATGAATAATCACACTGCAGAAACTGCCCACATACGGAAGCAGACTGGTGCCGCTGCTGGGAGCTTGCAATCGCACTGCGGGAATTAAGAGCCGGCACGCCCGGTCACTGCGCCAACAATCACTCATGCCGCCTCGTAACCAACTCATGCCGCCCGCTTCGGGTTAAGCACTTGACAATCGTGTTGGTGTTGCTGCCGTTCCGTTCGGATGATGCTCGGATGGCGCCGCCGGGGATACAACGGTGGCGAAAGTTTATGCAAAGGAAGTCCACCTTCGCCGCCGCCTTGTCTTGAGGGGTCTCGCCGGAAAGCGCGCACCTTCTGCGACTTAACTTTGACAGTGGTCTCCGCAACTCACCGCAAACACTTGCAGAGTCGGTTGGGCTACGCCGACGTATACTTCGTTAACTACGGTGTCTTGAAACCCACTGGAGACGAAGGCGCGCACAGGCACTTGCCGCTCCACTGACCGCGCACTCACCCGCACACCTCCAAGTTCAACGGCGAGTTCGTCGCACAGCCATTATGCTCCTTCCTATGACAAAACGTCGAAACAACTCGTCCGGCACGTCAAAACCGTCTTCATGCACCTTCGTACACCGTTGCTCGCGCGGCCACCGGCGATGTAAACAACCGCCATTTTCTGTATCAAGCGGTTTGAGACCACTCGTTCCAATCCCGAAAAATTGTCTCAATCGGCTCGCATAATTAGGTAAGCAACGTCAACACTTCTGCACGTTTATGAAGTCGGCCGGTGACGCAAAAAACCAATATGGCCGCTGGTCCCCACCGACCAATAGGAAAGGGGCAAATGCGACACTTTTTGAGACACTTTCCGATTGAGACGATTTTGAGCGACTCGTAATCGCGCCCCATATGTGTAGCATTGCAGCTGCCTCGTTCGTTCTGTTAACGGAATCGACAGCCGGCAGCTGACCAGTTGAGATTCCGGCGAAAAATAATAAATCGCAAGCCGATAAGTCAGGGGTCCTTTCTTGTCCGAGCCAGAGCGGAAAGGGAAATCTTGCGCGCTATCACCGGGCTGCTTTTTCGAAGCCGCTGACGGTCGGAAACGTGCCTCTAAGTTGAATACCAATGACGAAAAAATAGCGCGTGCTGCTCACGGAGGCAATGACTATGCGCTCTTCTCGAGTGCCTCCCTCGCGCAGTCGGAACTAGCCTTGCTGCCGTCGGTTATTTGCGGTCATCATTTCGTCAATCTCTAAAGTAGTATCATGGGCGGTATTTCCGGCGCACTCTGAGCGTTCAGTTCCCGAATCGGATGCGAAAATACTGAGAATTCAATCGCGAAAGTCTCAATACCTGTTGCACTTAGGGACATGCTAAAATTTTATTTGCTTTGAAACATTACAGTCTCCAAAATCGCTATGGCAATATGAAGCGTAAAGTTAAGACATAAAAAGATAAATAACGAAATGTGGATAACTAATTAAACAAATTAGACCACTATGTCCTTATCTTCTGTCCGCCGAGCCAAATATACATTCCGTGAAAGGCGGCGTCCACGATACTATCAGTGTCACTACTACACCAAGTATACTATATACTCAGTATACTATATACTCAGTATACTATATACTCAGTATACTATATACTCAGTATACTATATAAACAGTATACTATATGCTCAGTATACTATATCAGTATACTATCAGTAACAGTCAAAATGAACACCCTATATATTATTGATTTGGCCCGGTAAAACTGCCCTGAAGTGGACCCTCCAACTTTAAATTATCTACATTGCACATGTAAAGCTAGCCCATAAAAAATTCTAAAGCAATCCTTCCCCCCCCCCTCACCTCCCCCTCCTATATCTGTTTTACGCAGTGTTATTAAGATGAGGACAGTTATCACGCTGTCCATCATCTCTTCTGTGCGATAATCGTAGCTTGGAATAATCGAAATGGCGTCAGTTGGCTATTTATGGAAGCCATTTTCATTTCCTGATAAAACCAGCAATGCGGGATTTTAGATCAAATGTAGACTGGGGAAAACGTAGCGGAGAGTTAAATGGCGGCTTTCAAGTTGTCAGTATTACTGTTAATGACGCAATCAAAGGGGACATTCTTCTAGTACATTAATCTCCCTGAGATAAAAACAACTCTCTTTAAACCTTGGTGCATCTACGCATTTCGATCCTAAGCTTATGATTATGCCTGTGGCTAAAAGTCACCAATTTTCTTAATCACAGTACCACGTTCAGGTACCTAGGATTGAGTTCCGTAATATTGTCCCGGAGTGAAAATACCAGGGAAAACAAGGATATGTACCGTATATGCAGTATCGGACTATAGCGGAGATAGACGACTGACATGGCAAGCGATCATTCATGATGCCGCGTATCATTGTAGCGTCCGTTCACGCTCAAGGCTGCAGGAAAGGGCTCTTTGGAAGGGGGGCGATGCCGCGTATCATTGTAGCGTCCGTTCTTTCGCGCAAGGCCGCAGAAAAGGGGTGTTATCATTTTTGTTCGTGACGCGAGAAGCGACCGGACTAATCTCGATTGTTCACAGCCATGAACAGCTGCATCTACGTGTTTCTAGATTACTCTAGATGATCTCGACCTGTTATCTCGAAGTTTCCTTGCCGGCTTTAAATTGAACGATGCCGCGAGCAGCGGGTATTCGTAGATCGACGATTGACGAGCACGCTTGTTGCTGCCCGAGCTCGCCGCCTGCTAGACCGCTTGCACATCCAACACGAGTGCACTCCAGAGGAGACGTGTCGGATTCCGGAGCTATGGCGTCACAAGCTCTGGGTCCCTCCACTCCCGCGCAACATGGACACACATACACACGAAGGCAGACGAGAGGCGCGCGCTCGGGCCCTCGAACACCAACACGGATCCAAACAGGGTGTATACTACGTTGACGTGGCAGGGCCGTCGCCCAATGGATTCTACACGGCCGCAGTAGTTCACCAGGATCAATGCGTTAACGGGCTCTCCTTTCGAGCTCGAAATTCAGCACAGGCTGAGGAAGTAGCCATTGCGCTTGCCGCCTCGGACTTGAATTCGAAGGTAATCGTGACAGATTCGCGTCGAGCCTGTCAACACTACCTGGCTGGCGAGATTTCACCTTTAGCCTGGAGTATATTAAAGCGCGCAGTGAGGGAATCGGACCCTTCGCCCAAACGCATAGTTTGGACTCCAGGCCATCAGGGCGTTAGAGGTAATGAGGCTGCGGACGCGGCTGCCCGAGCGCTTACCTACCGGGCACCTCACCCAGGCTCTTCCGGCTCGGAGATTGTGCAACCGCTTCTGCGGTTCAGAGAAATTCTGGACGACTATTGCGAACGCCATCGTCTTTTCCCGGTCCCTGCTAAGGGCCTGAGTAAAGCTGATGAGCGAACTCTGAGGCGCTTGCAGACCAACACTCTGTTGTGTCCTTCAATAGTGAAACATTTCGACCCCAAAATTGATGGGCGCTGCCCTCACTGTGGGGAAGTTTCCGATACCTTCCACATGGTTTGGGCCTGTCAAAAGAATCCTTCCCTTCCCCCCAATCCTTCCCCTTCCCGAGAGGCATGGGAGGCAGCCCTGCTCAACTGCTCGGGGCTGGAGTCTCAAAGGGCTCTAGTCCAACGGGCGCGAGTAGCGGCCTCGTCCAGCGGGGTCCCGGACTAAGGACTCCACCTATGTAAAGGGCCATTTTTGGTCTGCAAACTCTCCTGTTGTTTATTAAAAAGTTTTCACCACCACCACCGTCCAGAACCAGCGAAGATTTTTTCGGCGCTGGCTTCGTGAGAAGTTTCGACAAGTGCAGGCGGGCCCCGGATCCACTGCGGCCCGGAGGTTCCGCAACCAGCCTCCCCGCCCAGGCGCCGTGCCTTTGCCGGTGCTCGGGCAAACTGTGTGAAGTTTGTGCAAGCAGCAGCCCAGCCGGCCACCCGTGACGTCATGGGAGGCCCGGGACCTGCTGCACCTCCGGTGTTCCGTGCGCCGCCCCCAAAGGCGCACTGTTTCCAGTTCGTAGTTACTTCCGACGCGACGGCTGACGACATCGTCGACGGCATCGAGTCGGTTGTCGGCCCGAAAGGGCTAGAGAGCCTCCAACACCATGGAGGCATGAAGTTCTGCGTCGCCATGGCCTCGGCTGCGGCGGCACAGAAGATGCTAGTGGAAGGCGCCTTCAACGTGAATGGCACTTCCGTCCCAGTAGCCTGCGTGGGACCCGCCGTGGTCCACGTGACGGCTTTTCGTGTGCCGCTGTTCGTGGGAGACGCGGCGCTGGCGGCAGCACTGTCCTCTTACGGAAAGGTGCTGGACATCACCCACCCCGTCCTCAAGGGCCGTCGTCACGTCGGCAACGGGACGCGCGTGGTCCGGATCGAGATGAAGCAGGCGGTGCCGAACTTCTTGACCGTCCAGGGCCACCGCGTCATGTATGACTACCGAGGCGTCCGGAAGGTGTGTTCCCGCTGCGGGCAGGACGGCCACATCGGCGCGGCGTGTCGAACGCCGCGGTGCGCTCGCTGCGAGGTGTTCGGCCACGACACGGCAGGATGCGGAGCGGCTTGCAGGCGCTGCGGTGGAAGCCACGCCACAGCGGACTGCCTGCGGCCACGGTCGTATGCGGCGGCCGCCGCCTCGAGGAAAGCCCCGAGCAAAGACAACGTGGCCACGGAAACACGGAGCACACCAACCCTCCGGACGCCTGTTGCCGACGTGGTCCCTACGACCAGCAGCCCGAGGGAGCCCGAGCCCACCCCCGCGACGGAGGTGCCCGTGAAGGAGCAGCTCGAGGGGTCGCCTTCAAACGAGGTGGAGCCGTTCGGTGCTGTTTTCTCGGAACCCTTGCCGCCGCTACCCCGCACATCTTCCTTCAACACCGAGAGCAGCAGCGGCGATGAGTCGAGCGTGGCGTCGGGCGACCTGGTGGACGTACCGGACAAAGTCACGCCGCTTCGCCTGACAGGCGACTTGACGTGCGGCCAGGTGTCAGGACCGACGACTCCTGGAGGTGCGGACGACGCGCGCTTCCCGTCACCAGCCAGCCACACCCTCCCATCGGCGACCCTGGCGTCGGCATCGGCTTCAGCTGCGAGCGTCGCCAAGACCACGCAGCAACCGGTGAGCGAGGCCACAAGCGCCGACGGCCCCGAAAACATGGACTTTTCCCGACCAGACTTCAAACGTGCCCACCCCCAATCATCGGAATCCGAAGGGACTGTTAACGAACGTTCTAGCAAAAAGGTGCCGCGCGCACCAAGCGCCGCCCATGGCAGCGCTCTTTAGGTTGTATGCTATGCCGTCGGTGCTCTTGGCAGTCATGGCGGTTGTGCATCTCCTCTCCCTGAATGTTCGGGGATTTCAATCCGTAGACAGACAGAGAGAGCTGATGCACTTTGCCAGGGCTAGGGGCGTCGACATCCTGTTTTTACAGGAATGCAACTTCCGTACTTCACTTGATGTGCTGAATTTCACCACCCGGTTTTCTGTTTTTGCTTATTTTTCGTTGACTGATTTTCATATGTGCGGTGTTGGTGTCGTTTTTGTAAACCCCTGCCTGCGCGCGGGTGCTCATTGCACTTTCGGGCTGGACGGCCGCACTCTTGCGGTCGACTTCACACTAAACCAGCGGCGGGTACGTGCGTTGGTTGTATATGCGCCAGCACGGCGGACTAGTAGTTCTGATTTTTTTGAGCGCCTCGACTCATTCCTCCTTGATCCCTACCCCACTTTCATCGTCGGTGACTTCAATTGTGTACTTAACATCGACCGTGACGTCCGCGGACAGGGTCACGGTCGCCGTTATTGCGGTGCCCCCGCGCTCCGCGATCTCGTGACTCAGTTCCGCTTGTCTGACGCGTGGGTGCAGCTTCACGGGGATGCCTTTGGAGCGACGTTTGAGAGAGCACAGTCAGCGAGTCGGATAGACAAATTCTATTTTCCACCAGAGCTCGCTTCTTTTGTCGTTAGCTGCGAAGTTCTCGCGTTCCCTGCAGGCACGCCGGTGATTTCCGATCACCACCCCTTGTCAGTCAGGCTCGACTTTGGTGAGGACACCCCACGTACTGTTACGTGGCGCATGGACACGAGCCTACTGGCGGACCCGGAAAGCGTGGCGTCGCTGCGTACGGCGTTGGCAGCATCGTGCAAGAGCTTCGTTGCGACTGATTCATGGGACACACTCAAGGCTCGTTGGCAGGCAACTCTGGTGGCGGCCGGTCAAGACCGCAGACGGCGGGTAACTCATGCACTGAATGACACCCTCAAGCGCATCCGTATAGTGCAAAGGGGAGCACCCTTAACCTTTGCCATGAGCGATTACCTGAGTCTACTTAAAGCACGTTACCACGTGTTGCTCTGCCAGTCATCACGGGCAGCTAGTCGTGCACACCAGCTCGGGCGGCCGATATCAGACCCGGCTGTGCTACGACACGTACGCGCAGGCACGGCAGAGGAATTCGCTGCCGCTACTGTGCCTTTCGTGACACTCCCAGACGGCACCCAAAGCAAAACCACGGCCGTTATCTGCACGATCTTCGCAAGCCACTTTTCGAACCTGTTCTCTACGGACAGTTGGCTACATCTTCAGGATGGCTATGACGGGCTTCTACAAAGTTTTTTTGGAAACTTGCCACGAGTAGCTGAAGAGTTGCATGAAAACCTTTGCGCACCAGCCACAAGCCAAGAGCTACACGCCATCCTGCAGAGTATGAATGCAGCCTCTGCCCCCGGTCCAGACGGCATTCCAACAAGTTTTTATTCGAACTTTTTTTACGAGATCCAAGGAGCGCTCCTGAAGATGGTCAACGGCTTCCTCGCGGATGGGTTACGTCCAAACTCTTTCCGCGAATGTCGCATCATACTCATTCCGAAAGCGGGCGGTGACCCCTCCGACCCGCAAGCATGGCGGCCCATAAGCCTCTTAAACGCAGATTACAAAATAGTCACATCTTTACTGAACACAAGAATGCGGACGATCCTACCTCACCTAATCCACCGGGCTCAAACCAGCAGTGTCCCTGACCGCTCTGTGTTTGATGCATTGGCACTCACTAGAGACCTGTTCACATTTGCCAGCAGGACGGGCTTCAGCGGGTGCTTTGTTTCACTAGACCAGGCGAAAGCATTCGATCGGGTGGAACACTCGTATCTGTTCGGAGTCCTTGAAGCCTTCGGATTCCCTCCGCAAATTGTCAGCAGGCTGCGCTTACTTTACGCAGACCTGAATGCTCGCCTCTCGGTAAACGGCCACCAGAGCGCTCCCTTCTCAGTCACCAGGGGCATAAGGCAAGGATGCCCTCTCTCCCCAACATTCTTCGTGTTATGCCTGGATCCACTCATCCGGCGCATTAACGACAGCCCATCCATACGCGGCTTCCCTCTGCCTGGCCAGGGCCAAATCAAGGTATCGGCCTACGCCGATGACGTGTCGCTTTTCCTCAAGGACGAGGATAGCTACGCCGCTTTTTCGCGGCTGTTTCTCGAGTACAGCGAGATATCTGGGGCCCTATTGAACAGGAAAAAGCAAGGCACTAAGGTTTGGCACCTTCACACCGAACTTTGCGGGCGAGGTGGAGTGGGTGCAGGGAGTGAAAGTCCTGGGAGTAGTATTCCTCGCCAGCGGAGAAGTAGCCCGCGAAACCTGGACTAACCTCCGCACGAACGCTGAGAAACGCCTCTCGGTGGCGTCAACTTTCCGCCTTTCAATGGCAGAGCGCTGCTATATAGTTAAGTCCACAATCCTAGCCGCATGTTTTTTTGTCGCCCGCGTCGCAAACCCACCGCGCACGTTTGCGCGCAGGCTAACCTCGGCCTGTGGCTCTTTCGTTTGGGCGGGCAAAACCGAACTTGTGTCACGAATGTTCATGCGCCTTCCATCGTACATGGGTGGGTTTGGTATACCTTGTATCCGCACCATGTGCAATGTGCTCGCCTTGCGAGGAGTACGAGATCTTGTACGCAACCCAGAATATCCCGGGAGAACACTCCTCACATATTTTCTGGGTACAGCGCGTAACGTGTTTTTTTCACAACACGTGGTTGGCCCTACAGCCGAGCAGCCGCCGGCATTTTTCGTTAATGTGCGTCGCACACTGACGTCGTTGACTGCCAGCGTGCCCGATCTGGATGTTGATGAAACCCCACCCTCCAGAATATGTGAAGCACTAACGGTCGCTGCGCTGACCCGCGAACAACTCCAGAAAACGAGACGGGCACGCTGGCGCCAACTGACCTCAGCTACGCTTCCTGCAGATGTCAGGGACTTCGGCTGGCTGCGAGGCTGGCGGGTCCTGCCCACAAGAGACCGCCTTGCGGCGTGGGGCGTGGCGCCCTCCGCCCGATGCCCGCAGTGCGGTCTGCTTGAAACTTTGCAGCACGCAATGTTTGAGTGTGTAGTTGCGCGCACTTTTTGGACATTAGTGTCACGCATGTTTTTAACCCGCCTGGAAGCGCGCACTAGTTCTCCCGAAGTGTTAAAAAATATGCTCTTGTGTGTCGGCATGTTCGTTTTGTGGCGGCAGCGTGGAGTGGCATCCTTAAATGGGCGTCCGCAAAGAACAATGTTCCCAATGTTGCAGCGCCTGCGCACGCGCCTCTTTGAACAAGCATGCATGGACGCTCTGTCAATGAGCGAGGCTGAGTTCTTGCGCAAATGGTCGACATACTTTATCGTCCTGCGCGGCGGTCGAGTATCGGCATTTTTACTGCATTACTGACATGCTCAGTGCTGCGTCACTGCGCATGTGCTTGAATGATCAGAGAATTAAGTTCATCTGTTTTGTTGTATTTTCTATGCTATGACAGATAAAATAAACTTCTCTTTCTACGCCGCCACCGAGTGATTCAGTTCTTTTACGGGCGCAAGTCAGCCCTAATAAAGAGCTTCGTTTGCAAGTATTTCTGGTGTCTTCCTGACCGCTGGACTGCCGTCACTAAAACGTGACATCTGGTGGAGGTGCTGGGTAGCCTTCCAGGTAGCGGACAAGCCCTGCAAGTCGTGATGCCAGCCCTTTGAGTTATTCACCGGAAGACCTGACTCCAGTCTACCACGCAACCTCTGGAGCCTCCAGCCATGACTTACGCCGCAGCAGTGCGCCGTCCTGTACCTCGTCGACGAGACCCAAGCCCCCATCGCCCTTAGCCAGCTGCGCTGGAGCGCCGCCCTTTCGTCATAACTCGCCCGTCCTACGAGCGTCGTACACGGCCGAGGGAGGAAATGCTTCGAGTGGAGAAATCCCGACCAGCGCCGCCCACTATGCTTCCACTGTGGCGAAGCCGGTCACGTCCTCCGGCACTGCCCATACAGAAGACTGGGCATCCGAGGGTTCTCTTACGACGCTCCACGACCCCGACCCGGCCAGCGACCAGCCGAAATTGAGGAATTTTTGCGTCGGGAAGAATGCTCACCACCCAGCCACCTATCACGTTCCCCGTCGCCTTCGTCTCCGCGCTTCGTATCTCCGAGCCGAGGCTACGCTGTGCGTGGACGCTCCCCCAGCCCCCGAAGGTTAAACTGAATAAAGCAGCCTCTGGAGGTGAGGTTGCTTCTAAGTGCAAGAACTAAGATCCTCCATCGACGAAAACAGAAGACCATGCCCCCTACGACAACGACGACCCCTACGACAACGACGACCCCTACGACAACGACGACCCCTACGACAACGACGACCCCTACGACAACGACGACCCCTACGACAACGACGACCCCTACGACAACGACGACCCCTACGACAACGACGACCCCTACGAAGACGACGACCCCTACGAAGACGACGACCCCTACGACGACGACGACCCCTACGACGACGACGACCCCTACGACGACGACGACCCCTACGACGACGACGACCCCTACGGCGACGACGATCCCTACGGCGACGACGACCCCTACGGCGACGACGACCCCTACGGCGACGACGATCCCTACGGCGACGACGATCCCTACGACGACGACGACTACTACGAGGACAAAAACTACGACAACACCGACGACAACACCGACGACAACACCGACGACAACACCGACGACAACACCGACGACGACGACGACACGGCCAGACTTGAAGCTTTTACCGCTGCCCTTACACCTTATTAGGAACGCTAAAGGACTCTAAGTTCTTGAAGCATTCTCCGTGTTTAATTTCATTTTAATTTCATTTTGGAAGGGGGGCGATGCCGCGTCTCATTGTAGCGTCCATTCTTTCGCGCAAGGCCGCAGAAAAGGGGTGTTATCATTTTTGTTCGTGACGCGAGAAGCGACCGGACTAATCTCGATTGTTCACAGCCATGAACAGCTGCATCTACGTGTTTCTAGATTACTCTAGATGATCTCGGCCTGTTATCTCGAAGTTTCCTTGCCGGCTTTAAATTGAACGATGCCGCGAGCAGCGGGTATTCGTAGATCGACGATTGACGAGCACGCTTGTTGCTTACGCCGCCACCGAGTGATTCAGTTCTTTTACGGGCGCAAGTCAGCCCTAATAAAGAGCTTCGTTTGCAAGTATTTCTGGTGTCTTCCTGACCGCTGGACTGCCGTCACTAAAACGTGACAATATTGACTGTGAAGCCTTTCTAATAACTATTAATAAATGAACAAATAAATAAATAAACTTTATTTCCTTTAAAACGGAGGAGTACGGCACAAAAAGGTCGAAGAGCTTGACCAGTCCTCGATCCTTTACAGGTTAGCAAATAGCAAGCTAACAGCAAGTCATACATTCTTAGTCACATTATATTGAGAAGTAGGAGAGAGTGTGGACCATTATGTAATGAACGTGGCAAAACACGGAAGAACCGTACAAACGTCAGCGGTCAATAAGGACGGGGAAAAAATGAGAGCTTTATAGTAGTCTTGTAGAAAAAATTGGCAATGGCTTAGCTGCGGTTAAGCCTGGATATATAAGCGAAAAGGTTGTTACGCTTGGTTTGACGTCCTGACTGTCGCAGTTTGCGCACAATGCACTGGTGGAGCAGCACAATAAAGTGGCGGCGTTCGACCGTTCACACACTGCCTGTATAGAGGCGGAGGAGGAGACGCGCGTGTAGTGAATACCGCACTGTCTTAGAAGGTTGCTTTAGAGACATGTACTGTGGTGCCCATTCCTTTCTGGTGTACGCCAAGATATGAGAAACAGGCATTTCCTTTCCTTAGAAATAATTTCCATTTCATTTCATTTTCCTTAAGGCCTTTACGGCGTGGTTCGGGTATCCACAGAGATATAATAGTTTCATGGCGTACTGTTTGTCTTTTATTTATTTTTTTACTTCTGATATTTTATTTCTTTCATTTCCTTTTTTATTCTCTTTTCAGTGCTTATTTTCATTCTTTTTTTTATTGCGGTGTCGGCGGCCACCTGCGCTGCGCGTGTCGTCGCTCGGTTTCGCGCATCCGCAGAAGTGGCAAATCTGGCCTCCGGATCACGCGAAGCGCGGTGTTCACGAGCCTGGTGATGGATGGATGGAAAAACTTTATTTTCGTCAGAGGCTAGCATGTGTGGACGATTCCGTGATAGATGGCCAGCAACCCATGGCTGACGACGACCAGGGTGGCCCACTCCACGGCCCTGGTCTGGACGACCGGGCCTGAGCTGGCCGACACGCCCTCCCACTCCTCGAGTGAAACTTTTCGCTTCAAAAAAAGTTGGCGAAAGCTTTTGATGAGATAGTTTTCGCTACAAATAAGATCAAAATCTTTTCGGATTAGTAGGTTTAGCAGAAAAGGTAGTGTGTAAAATAAAGATTGTTCATCTTAGGGTGTTCTAGGGGTAGGCACGAAATACAGTTCTTTGTGTCTGGTTTGACGAACGCATGTGTTCACCTGTAGTACTGCAATTCAAATTGCATCATCCATAACAAATTAACAGAAAATTTTATAATATATCATCCACTTTTAATTGTGGATTCATACATTCTCTTGAGGCAATACAAAATCGCGCAGCCCGGTTTATCTTAAACAACTACCAAAGGACCGCTAGTGTTACTAATATGAAAACCTACTTACAACTACCACTTTTATCGACACGAAGAAAGCTATCTCGCCTGTCTCTCTTTCATAAAATATACCATCATAACACAACCTTGCGCTATCTTTGGGTTCAACCACCGTCATACATTTCAACTCGCCGTGACCACAGTAAAAAGGTACATATTCCACACTCAAATACGCTTGCATATTCATACTCGTTTATTCCTCGAACAAGCAATGACTGGAATAACCTACCAGCATCACTAACAAGTATAACTGAAATTGAGAACTTTAAATCAGCATTACACAGCTTCTTTTTATAGCTAGTGCTCATATCATCATCATGGCGTTCATAGATGGTGTTCATATTCCCAATACGACTGTTTGTTTATTAGGAACTGCATTTCTTGTTTATTATTTGTTTTCCTTGCCTTATTTTTCTGTATTTATTAACACCGTTACTGATGTCGTAGTTTACTCTTTGTACCTGTGTTCTTTTTCATTCTTTTGGATGCTTACTTTCGTTTTTGTACTGGTTTTACAGAGATTGTGTATATTTTTTACTAATAACTTTTTTGTGTAAATTGTGTATGCCTCTGCATCCGCCCCTCCCCTCTGTAATGTGCATTTGTACCCTGAGGGTATAATAAATAAATAAATAAATAAATAAACCACACCCCGGTTTGGTGTTAGTCACGCATTAGGTGGCTTAGATTAAGCAATTAGTGAGATTAATAAACAAGCACCTTAGCCAATTCTGGAGCTTTTGTGCGCATCGACATGAATGCCCCTGCTTACCTTGGAACGCTCGTTTCGCTAACCTTCTGGGGGCACGACACTACAACCCGAATAATATGTTCGAGTTGTCACCTAACCATGCCGGCTATGTGGCGCTAGTGTAAGTGCAGACAAAATGCGTAGGGAGCCAGTGTGATGGCGATGACAGCGCACAAACCCTGCTGTGCAATTAGTTCCTCGCCGCTCCTCTCAGGTGTCTATTTTCGTCACCCTTAATTCTGTCAGTACCTACTTCATTTATTCACTCAAACACGGTTCAGTTGTTCGCTAAGAGTGAGACATCACATAAGGCGTGCTGAGTGATATCACAACATGTTTTTCTGCGCGTTTGGAACGTCGCAAAATAAAATTTGGTACGGCTCTTACAAAATCGTGCCCTTTATTCCACGTCACATTCTGTTCCGGCCTGCAAATGAAGCACGCTTATTAACCCTTTTAATCGCGCTTCTTACTATGCCTGTTATCTGCGGTGGCGCGTTTTATTAGTGAAGAAGTATGGCGGAGGCAGAACTCGCCCGGCATAGTGACCGATTCGTGGTCTTAATTGGAGATAATAGTGTAATGATTTTGTCACCCGAACATAATTCATAAGAAAGCAGAAGAAAAAAACCGTATACCGCCGGTGGGATCCGAACCCACGACCTCCGAATTTTGTTTCCGGTGCAATACCAACTCAGCCACAGCGCGGTTGTCGAATCTACTGCTTTCGGGGCTATTTGTGTGACTAACTGAACCTAGTGTTCACCAGCGCCACCATCGTCTATAGCAGTGGATGTCCTGTACTACCGCGAGTGTGATCGAACGGCGAGAGCGGAAGCTGTTAAAGAACTCTTTGATATTACCTATGGCATGAAGACTGCCAGATTTGATTCCTTCGTTAATTTGTTACTCAGAAAAGCCAACAGAAAATAGGTGATTCTGATATGCATGACAAGCATAACTGGGAACGCCTGAATTCAGATTGTCTTTCATGTCGATTTCTTTCCTTTTTTTTTTTTGCGGAGATGTGCAGTTTGAAGGCGCCATTTGAAGGCAGTCTTGCTGCAAACTAGTGGACAAACTGGAATGAAATATGAAGGGCATGTATTTTCAAGAGCAACTTTACAATACAAAGTGTGTCGCTAGAACCCGCAAGAAGATGTCAGAAATAAAAGGTTGCGATGCTTATATTGGGCAGAAACATAAAAACATTAAAAATGCACAAACGAAAGGGCTGATACATGGCTACATAATTGGACAACAATGACAAATGAATAACGGTGACGCTTTCGCATAGGCGGCGAAGACAAGCTGTCAGGCGAACGTGAGGCACGAAATCAAGGAAGCAACTCCCACTTCACTAGAAGCTGATCACCCTCTACATATCCACGCCTGAGGAGATCATCGAGGCTGAGTGCGGAGCGTGGAAAGCGATGCCCCGTGTCGCGCAACCCATCAGGTTTTTGGAATAAAGGTAAAAGACCATGTGGATCAACCTCAAGCTCTTCAACCTCAAGCTCTTTTCTTTCGTCTCTTCTGGGGTGTTTTATGATAATCTTTATTTTTCGCTCGAAAGGCCGACGAACGCCATAATCCATGATCCCCTTGTGCACGCAGTAGTGACCGTGAATAGCCACAGTACCACCTTTTATGAATTCAACTGAAGGTGTAATCAGGTAGCCACCTAAGTACACACGTTCACTATCATAAATAGCGGAGCCCTGAGTCACTGCGGTGTTTTTGAGAGCTTTGACACCGCGCACGATGAATTCACCGCTTGTCACGCTTAGGTCAGGAGTTGTTTGTACATTTGTGCTGACATCAGTCGTCTGTTCGCTGCTATTACGTGCTTCGTGTAAGGCTGCAGGGATGGCGGGTGTAGTCTTCGAGTACTCTCCGTGGTTCGTACTGGACACACTTGGCGACCGTGAGATGTTCGAAGTGGAATTCGGCTCTCTCGCGCTGTTGGAAACATTGTCGACTACATCACCGCGAAAGGATAGGCGCTGCTCAAGCTGCTCGATGGCAGCCGTGAGCTCTCGCCTATGTTGAAGCATACCCTGACAGCACTGCCTTATTTCATCCACCAGCTGCTGTCTAAAAGCCTCCTCTGCCCTACTCGTTCCCTGGAGCACATAATATGTCATTGTCTCCTTTATTCCGTCTATGCCACGAGATATTTCTCCTTTCATCCCGCCAAAAGTTCGTGCGACGAGCGAAAGTTGTTCGCCCACAGATTCTTTGAAAATGTTCAAGCTATGGGATAGCTCGTCGAGTCTATCACACTGCATGTTGCTGCTGGAAGACAAGCGCTCTAAATATGACATCATTTTTTCCGCTTCCTCGTTTAGGTCCCGTCTGACGCAAGCCACAATGTGTTCTTCCCTTTGTAGTCTGGTCTGTTCGGGTTCCGAGGATGCAATCGCAGCCGGTGACCTGCAAATAGACATCACATGTGCGCACACGCAGTTGTAAGCAACCCTGGACGAGCACTTGGGGCAGCGAGCCGGGTGATACTGGCATTGGTGCTGAAAGTGCAGGCACATGATTTTAGCTGCCATTACAGCTCGGCACCCGTATTCTTCGTTCCAGCACTTCACCTGCAAAGGTCGAGGAAGTTAATACGCAGCGATGCAGCACCATCGAATACCCAGTAAATTAGTAAAACTTTGCCCCTAATGCGAAATAAATTAATTGAAAAGTTCTCTAGTGCTATTAAACTTTTTGCGAGCCGCGCAGGACTCTCAGTGCGATTTTTCCACCTCTACGAATGGCACATGTTTATTGAAATTAGTATTGAAACCTCGCTCTAAGCGCCTATACGATTAAATACGGGCCAAGAATTCTTCGTATCGCGGATTTTTAAACGGTGGTACATCGTATTTACAGCGCGTGCTGCCAGCAAAACTGAAGAATTAAGGTTGTCTTTTTAATTTTACAGTTTACGACACACTTCCTCTCACTCAGCCGCCGCGGTGGCTCAGTAGTTATGGTGCTCGGCTGCTGATCCGAAAGACGCGGTTTCGATTCCGGCCGAGTCGGTTGAAATTCTTTGGTGGAGAAATTCTAGAGGCCCGTGTACTGTGCGATGGCAGTGCACGTTAAGGAACCCCAGGTGGTCGAAATTTCCGGAGCCCTTCACTATGGCGTCTCTCGTAGCCTGAGTCGCTTTGGGACGTCAAACCCCATAAACCAAGCCAAACCAAACTTCCTCTCACTCCTCGTTCTTGACTCTTGCTCCTCTTCCTCATACGTGACTTGCTGCGCTTCGCCTCTGGTGAGTATGCGGAGCCGACGGCACTCTCGCAACTAGCGGGAATCACATGACGCGCAATTGGCTTCTGTGAATCTGGTTCTTGAACATTTTTGAAAGAGCCCTAATATGTATTGTCACGTTGTAGTGACGGCAGTCCGGGGTCAGTAGGACACCAACAAGACTTTTAAACGAAGCTCTTTATTTGGGCTAACTTGCGCCCGCAAAAGAACTGAATCACTCGGCGGCGGCGTAAGCAACACGCGTGCTTGTCAGTTGTCGAACTACGAATGCCCGCTGCTCGTGGCATCGTTCAATTTAAAGCCGGCTAGGAAACTTCGAGATAACAAGTCGAGATCATCTAGAGTAATCTAGAAACACGTAGACGAAGGTGTTCATGGCTGAGAACAATCGAGATTAGTCCGGTCGCTTCTCGCGTCACGAACAAAAATGATAACACCCCTTTTCTGCGGCCTTGCGCGAACGAACGGACGCTGCAATGATACGTGGCAGTATGTAGCGCAGTGCTGTGACGCACACACTTATCGCGAAATTATTTGCCTACATTATTTTATGATGTTTGAAGCTTCAAAGCGGCTCAGGCTACCAGGCACGCCATAGCGTTGAGCACGGGGTAATTTCGACGTGTAATTTTTTAACCTGCACTTATATCGCACAGTGCACGAACCTCCAGCATTTCGCCTCCATGCAAAACGTTACCGCCCTCTCAGGATCGAACCAGCTTCTTTCGAGTCAGAGCGTTAAATGTGGCATCATATCATTGCAATCTCAACAGTGAGAAAAGCAAATTTTGCTGCGGCAAAATTATTTTCTGATCGGTTACATACTGCGTAAAGTCGTGTAAGGGCGCACTTTTTTGTTTACTTTCGCTTGTGAATTTTGTAGGTATGGCTCATACATGAATTAAAGAACGTAGAACCGTACTTATCCGTACCGTACCTTACGGCATGTACGGCACCGTACCGTTACTTTCCGTACCCTACCGTATGTAGTCCAAAACAGGCAGTGTGGCTCATAAATAGACACTTTCAGTTGGGCGTACGCGGTAAGCTTGCGCACGCATCGCTTATTGCGTTGCGTACGCTGAAAATAGTTTAGACACG
This sequence comes from Amblyomma mixtum, assembly GCF_055824585.1. Lineage (NCBI taxonomy): Eukaryota > Metazoa > Arthropoda > Arachnida > Ixodida > Ixodidae > Amblyomma > Amblyomma mixtum. The sequence goes on along the minus strand of NC_143020.1, from coordinate 75,105,209 downwards.
ACACTTTTACCTAGCCGTGCCGTAACGTCCCTCCGGGGCACGCGTGAACGGTAGCGCCATCTAGAGACAACATGCCAAAGCACATCAACGCTGTGTTGAAAAAATTTTCATCCGTAATTACTGATCACTATGGTGGGTGCATTGCGAGCCTTTCTTCATTTCCAGAAGAAAAACTCTGCAAATAGAAGAAAACGTAACAAGTGACTAAAAGCTTGACAACTGCTTCGCCAGGTGTCGTTCTTGCGACGTGAACAACTCATTTAGTTAGGCCTAAGAGCTTGAAAATCGCGAAATTTTGCGAAAAATACGGGCTACTTGACGTTTATACCTCTACGCGTGGGCGAGAGTTTGCGCAATAAAAGAGAACAGCTACCATTTGAGCGAGCTATCGCGTCGAAGAATCCAGGTGACATGCATTTATTCCGAAGCGAGCGAGCAAGGCCCCGCCATCTTGTCAACGCCTCTCGGTAACGTGCCCGTAGAGTGCGCACGCTAAGACACGATACGTGCGTACGCTCTCGTGTGTGCGTACGCGTGCGTGCGCGTGCGTTCGTGTACTTTCTCTGCATGCGCACTCGTGATCTGCAAAGCTACTGCGTACGTAAGCCCGTTCCGTACGGCCAACTAAAATTGTGCAATTGGTGCGGCCCTTACCCGAGAATATAGGTATGTGAGCGCTCGTGAATCCAGCACCCTTGTCGCAAAAAAAAAAGAAGACGCGTTGCTTTGGCTTCTGAAAGGCGCTATCAAACAGCTCCTGCCGGATACGCACGCCATGGAAACGAAACAGTCCTGCAGTGTTGGCTACTTTGTTATCAGTTACCGCCCTGGGCTGGCGGCAATTGGCACGTTGTCCCTTGCTGCGTTTGTCTTCCTTCGAGTAACAGCCGCAACCGCGCGAATCTCGTGGGTTAGGTGAGTGGCATGGCTATCTAGATTGAACTGTCTTTACGGACGGACACGTGATTATCGGCGCCTGCTTACAAATATGAAGATTGTATGCTTATTTATCTAGCAGTGATAGGTGCGGAACTGATTGTACTATAACACGTACAGCTGTACCACAGTAGAATTCATTTAAGACTAATTTCTCGAGAAATATAGCATTGTGACGCTTACTCTTTGGAAATGATTTTCGAGGGCCAAGCCGCGACTCTGACAAAGCGCGTCCGAGCTTTAACAGAGTGCGTGTCCTTAAATTTTTTCCATTTGTGCTTTAACATCACCTCTTAAAGGCAGCGCTGGTCATGCTCTTCTCTGGGAATGCGCCGCTAAGTACAGCCGTCGAACAGATTGTGGTATTAAGGAGCAAAGTTCTCGTGTGTCATTACGGCTATCCCGTCTTCTACTGTCATTCATAACAGCAGCCACAGCAAGAAGTTAGCATGCATACAGCGAAAGTGGTTCAAAAAAAGCTGAGAGTGGGTTTGTCGCAAGGAGTAATATAATTTCCAGTTTACTGCAGTTGTGTTTTCAAAGCAAGCCAGTCAAAAGTTATTACGGCTGCTGAAACACCCATTAGCGACTCGCAGTGTGCTGTATTTGCTGCGCCCCGAAGCTACAGTGATGGACTATGAGGTACATTGAAGTGGAGAGCTTCAAACTAAGTTCTAGTACAGTACGGTCCACTGTTAAAGGGAACATGCGATCGCGTGGCCTCCGCTCTTTGAAGCGCGCTGCCGCCGAGAACTTGTGGGTATTGTCGGCACAAGACATCTGCAGTAAGGACAGTAGCTGGTCTTTCCACGCATGCGCCTGATGCTGCATATTCTCGCCGTATCTAGGCAGCAGGGCTTCGTGAAGCGCGGAGGCCACGCGATCGCATGTTCCCTTTAACAATGGACCGTACTGTACATTGACCGGTCCTGTAACGCTAGGTTGCACAGCATACTGGCGCTTCAACGGTGCGGCTCCATCGAAATGCGGTCTGGCGGCCCGTATTTTGTCCCACGATCTTCGGAACAAACCCAAACACTAAGCACACTGAGTCGCTACTGCAGGTTTAGGTTTGGTGTATGTTTGGTGTGTGCGGTAGTCCTAAAGCGACTCAGGCTATGAAGGACGCCGCAGAGAAGGGCTCCGGAAATTGCGACCAACTGAGGTTATTTAACGAGCACTGACACCGCACAGTACACAGACCTCTAGAATTTCGCCTCCATCGAAATTCGACTGCCGCCGCCGTGATCGAACCCGCGTCTTTCGGGTCAACAACAGAGCACCATAACCACTTAGTCACTTCGGCGGCATCCTGCAGATTTAACGCCACTTCTCGTAAGTTGCTGAGGTGCAATCAGTTGCTACCGCTGAGCGTAGTTCATACTGTCCTGCTCGTTTAAAAAGCAGCCTGTTTGCTGTTTTTGGTGGGTTAATTTGTTATTTAAAGTGAATTTGTTCGCTTATTTTGTCTTGGAAACGTTTCTAGCTTGTTCCACGCAAGAACATGGCTTGCACTATCAGCCACTCATACGCACAAGAAGGGAATGACGTCGCCCTAACGCTTCGCTTACCTTTTTTTTCAGCACTTCATCGGAGGGACAGGAACTGCATTGCGCTGCATCCTCTGGCCATCGCTGCTCATCAAGGGGGCAGCCGCATGTCGCTGAAGCCTCGCACTGACGTTAACAGCTTTCGCACAGGACGTGTCCACAGGGAAGCACCGCGGAATGCTTGCGCACTAGTCCACACACTTTGCAGATTCTGCCTTCCGGAATGGGATCCACAAAGCGCAGTGGCCTCCAGTCGGTGGCTACAGACAACCCGACCAGAGTGTATTCTCGTGGTCTTCCTACAGCCATGACCTATCTACTTCAAGGAAAGGGGCGACGGTCTGAAGTTCACATTTGAATTACCGCAGTCAGGCTCCATCCAGTTCCTAGACCTGAGGATTGGTTGCCATGCGAGTGGGGTGTGCTGGGAGTATCGCCCAAGGACGGAAAAGCCCATCCTCAATCACAGATCTGGTCATTCGAAGTTGGTAAAGGCCGGCATTGCTAGTTCTTGCCTAAAAGCCTCCTTTTCAAAATCTTGCTGCCACAAGGTTGAAACAAGATTCCTGGCAGAAATACGCCGGCTTAAGGAAGCAGGTTTTCCTGATCACACTCTGGCTAGAGTCACTGAAAGGATCTTGGCCAGGACCGGTAGGCCCGTGGTCATCGTGAAAGAGGATGCGAGGAAAAAACGATTGGTAGGAATTCCCTATGTCCACGGTATTTCACATCGCCTAAAGAAAGTGGGGGCGAGGTATGGGGTGAACGTTGTTTAAACCGCGAAGAATAAGCTTGCTGGTGTGTGCACTGCTGTGCGAAAAAAGCTTGAGCATGGTAGTGTCCGCGGGAGGGGTAGTTGTACGATAGCCCACAGAAAAAAGATCGCAGATTGTGACACAGGTGTTGTATATCGCATTCCGCTTTCCTGTGGTAAGAATTACATCGGCCAGACCGGTCGGTGTATCAGTGAGCGCTTAGCGGAACACCGTAGATCATTGAAAGGTGCTGTGTCTTCCAACCTCTCCTTGCATTGCAGGGGTTGCAAAGATTGCTTCCCCCACCTAGATAGGACAAACATCTTGTTCAGGCTCAGCGATAAAGTTTTGCCGGGAGCTGATGGAAGCTTACTTGATTAAAAAGAAGGAGACGCGTGTGCCGCATCACCGTCGGTCAGCCTTCAGGAAAAGGAGGTTCCTTTTCTGCGCAGGTTCTTGAGTATGAGCAGCCAGTACGGGGGTTGGCTTGATGTGATTGCACTTGTTATCCTGTTGTTGTGTTCGTTTTCACGTAGGAATGATATGTCATAGCTCTCCTTGCACGCGCGGTAGTGGTTGTTGTGTTTCGATTTTGTATTTTCTAACGCCTTTAAAAGCTTCCCTTTCGTGAATAAAAATTCAATTGATAGTCTGCGCTTGTGTTGTGTCTCCTCGTTCGCTTTGGTCCTTGTTTTTGCGCTGCTAAGTATGAACCCACACCAACTAGCCCAACTTTCTGTATTTTATATAACAACATATATTTTTTGTGCACGTTTGGAACGTCACAGAATAAAATTTGGTATTTCTCTCGCAAAATTATACCCTTTATTCCGCGTCCCCTTCTGTGCCGTCCTGCAAATGAAGCACGCTTATTAAGCCTTTCAATCGCGCTCCTCTCTGCCTGTGGTCTGCGGTCGCGCATTTTGTTAGTGAAGAAATATGCCGGAGGCAGAACTCGCGCGGCATAGTGACCGATTTGTGGTCTTAATTGGAGATAATAGTGTAATGATTTTGTCAAATTAAGATAATTGAAAGAAAGCAGCAGAAAAAACCGCGTACCGCCAGTTGGGATCCGAACCCACGACCTCCGAATTTCGTTTCCGGAGCAATACTAACTCAGCTATAGCGACCGCTGCCGAATCTACTGGTTTCGGGGCTATTTGTGTGTCTAACCGAACCTAGAGTGTTCACCAGCGCCACCCTCGTCTATAGCTGTGGATATCCTGTACTACCGCGAGTGTGATCGAACGGTTAGGGCGGAAGCTGTGAAAGAACGCTTTGATGTTACCTATGGCATGAAGACTGCCAGATTCGTTTCCTTCAGTAAAACGGCGAGTTGAGCGAGTTGGTACGTCTTCAGAAAAAAACAGCGCAGGAACACGGACACAAGAAAAGAAGACGAGGCAGGCGCTGACTAGCAACTCAAGGTTTATTGCATTTCCTTCGTGAATTTGTTACGCAGAAAAGCGAACAGAAATAGGTGATTAGCTGATTAGAAATAGTCGAATAGGTGATTCTGATATGCATGACAAGCATAACTGGGAACGCCTGAATTCGGATTAACTTTCATGTCAATTTCATTCCTTTTTTTTTGCGGAAATGTGCAGTTTGAAGGCGCCATTTGAAGGCAGTCTTGCTGCAAACTAGTGGACAAACTGGAATGAAATATGAAGGGCATTTATTTTCAAGAGCAACTTTACAATACAAAGTGTGTCGCTAGAAGCCGCAAGAAGATGTCAGAAATAAAAGGTTGCGATGCTTATATTGGGCAGAAACATAAAAACATTAAATATTCACAAACGAAAGGGCTGATACATGGCTACATAATTGGACAACAATGACAAATGAATAAAACAAACGGTGACGCTTTCGCCATACCCCGTGTCGCGCAACCTATAAGGTCTTTGGAAAAAGAAAATACCATATGGTTCGACCTGAAGCTCTTTTCCTTCGTCGTTTGTTGCTCGTTTTATGATCATCTTTATTTTGCGCTCGAAAGGCCAAGGTACGACATCATCCATGACCCCCTTGTGCATGCACAAATGACCATGAATAACCACAGTGCCACCTTTTATGAATTTAACTGAAGGTGTAATAAGGTAGCCACCCAAGTACACCCGTTCACTATCATAAATAGCGGAGCCCTGAGTCACTGCGGTGTTTTAGAGAGCTTTGACACCGCGCACGATGAATTCACAGTTTGTCACGTTTAGGTCAGTAGTTGTTTGTACATTTCTGCTGACATCAGTCGTCTGTTCTCTGCTATTACTTGCTTCGTGTAATGCTGCAGGGATGGCGGGTGTAGTCTTCGAGTACTCTCCGTGGTTCGTACTCTACACACTTGGCGACCGTGAGATGTTCGAAGTGGAATTCGGCTCTCTCACGCTGTTGGAAACATTGTCGACTACATCACCGCGAGAGGATAGGGGCTGCTCAAACTGCTCAATCGCTGCCGTGAGGTCTCGCCTATGTTGAAGCAAACCCTCACGGCACTGCCTTATTTCATCCACCAGCTGTTGTCTAAAAGCCTCCTCTGCCCTGCTCGTCCCCAGGAGCATATACTGCGTCATTGTCTCCTTTATGCCGTCTATGCCTCGAGATATTTCTCCTTTCATTCCGCTAAACATGCGTGCGATCAGGGAAAGTTGTTCGCCCACTGTTTCTTTGAAAATGTTCAAGCTATGGGATAGCTCGTCGAGTCTATCACACTGCATGTTGGTGCTAGAAGTCAAGCGCTCTAAATATGACATCATTTTGCCCGCTTCCTTACGCAAGGCCTGTCTAACGCAAGTCACAATGTGTTCTTCCCTCTGTAGACTGGACTGTTCGGGTTCTGATGATGCAATCACAGCCGGTATCCTGCAACTAGACATCACATGTGCGCACACGCAGCTGTAAGGAACCCTGGACGAGCACTGGGGGCAGCGAGCTGGGTGAAACTGGCAATGGTGCTGAAAGTGCATGCACATGACTTGAGCTGCCAGCACAGCTCGGCACCCGTATTCTTCGTTCCAGCACTTCACCTGCAAAGGTCGAGGAAGTTAATACGTATCGAAGCAGCACCATCAAATAAACTAATCGAAAAGGTACCTAGTGCTCATAAACTGTTGGCGAACTGCTCAAGCCTCTCAGTGCGATTTTTCCACTTCTACGAATGGCACATGTTTATTGAAATTAACATTGAAGTATCGCTCCAAGTGCCTATATAGTTAAATGCTGGCCAAGAATCCTACGTATCGCGGATTTTTTAGCTGCGGTAAACCGTATTTACAGTGCGTGCAAATAGCAAAACTGAAGAATTAAGGGTATGTTTTTAATCTTACAATTTACGACACTTCCCCTCACTCCTAGTTCTCGACTCTCGTTCCTCTTCCTCATACGTGACTAGCTGCGATTCGCCTCTGCTCTGCTGCGTATATGGAGCCGACAGCATTTTCGCAACTGGCGGAAATCTTTGGGGAAAAACACAGCGCACTCCCAAGACACAGACGAAGAAAGACAGTGTCGTCTTGTCTTTCTTCGTCTGTGTCTTAGGAGTGCGCTGTGGTTTTCCCCAAAGATAAACCACCATCTTGCCCGCTCTTCCACCCTTGCAAGCTGGCGAAAATCACGTGACGCGCAATTGGCTTCTGTGAATCTGGCTCTTGAACATTCTTTTTAAAAAGCCCTAATATTTATGCACCGCAGTGCTGTCACGCACACAGCTCCCGCGAGATTTAACCCGTTCATTATTTTATGCCGTTTGAAGCTTCAAAGCGGCTCAAGCTACCAGGGACGCCATAGGGCTGAGCACCGGCTAATTTCGACAACATGTACTTTTTTAACCTCCACTTATATCGCACAGTACATGAACCTCCAGTATTTCCCCTCCATGGAAACGTTACCGCCCTCTCAGGATCGAACCAGCGTCTTTCGAGTCGGAGCGTTAAATGCGGCATCAATCTCTGCAATCTCGACAGTGAGAAAAGCAAATTTCGCTTCGCAAAAATTTCTTTCTGATCGGTTACAGACCATGTAAAGTCGTGTAAGGGTGCACTTTTTGGTTTAATTTCGCATGTGAATTTTGGAGGTATGGCTCATGCATGAATTAAAGAATGTACAACCGTACTTATCTGTACCGTAGCGTACCGTAACTTTCCGTACCCGTACCGTATCTAGTCCAAAATGGAGTGTGGTTCATAAATAGACACTTTCAGTTGGGCGTACGCAGTAAGCTTGAGCACGCATCGCTTATTGCGTTGCGTACGCTGTAAATAGTTTAAACACGACATTTTTACGTTGCCGTGCCGTAGCGTCCCTCCGGGGCATGCGTGAACGGTAGCGCCATCTTATGACAACATGCCAAAACACATCAACGCTGTGTTGAAGAAATTTTAATCCGTAATTACTGATCACTAGGGTGGGTGCATTGCTAGGCTTTCTTCATTTCAAGAAGAAAAACTATTCAAATAGAAGAAAATGTAGCAGGTGACAAAGCTAGACAACTGCTTGGTCAGGTGTTGTTCTCGCGAGGTAAACACACTCATTTAGTTAGGCCTAAGAGCTTGAAAATCACCAAATTATGAGAAAAATAGGGGCTACTTATCGATTATACCTCTGCGCGTGGGCGAGAGCGCGAAACAAAAGACAACCGCTACCATTTGAGCGAGCTATCGCGTCGAAGAATCCAGGTGATATGTATTTATTCCGAAGCGGGCGAGCAAGGCGCCGCCATCTTGTCAACGCCTCTCGGTAACTTGCCCGTAGCGTGCGCACGCTAAGACACGATACATGCGTACAGCTGCAACGGAAAAATATTAGCACAAGTGACTAATGATCGGAGCGGGAAAATTGCGAGACGCAGCGGTATTGTAGCCGTTTGCGCAGATAGCGAGACTGCCTGGCACATTCCACTTTCCAGAGTGAGGGTGGCCGACAGAATGCAGCCCATTCGAAAGCAGGCACTGCCACAAATTATTTTTGACAGTGTGCTCCACTTTTGACAGTGCTCCCCCAGCACATTTTTAAGGGAAAACGGTGATAAAGACAACGTTGCTCACCACGCCAGCACAAAAACAAGTAAATAAAACAAGATTATGTGTTTAGCCGCCTTAGCACCCGGTTTGGCTGATAAGACATGCATCTTCAGGCTTTCGTTAAGGATGTTGCATTTCTGATGGGCGAATGTCTAGGTGGGCTGCTTTCTGTCGGCCACCTCCGCTTTAGGAAATGGAATGTTCCTGGCACTCCCACTATAGGTGTACTCGGCCACAATAGCGCCGCGTGTCGCGATTTTTTCGCTCCGGTCATGATTCTCTTGTGTCATTCTTTTTGTGTTGCAGCTGTATGCAAGCGACCCAGCGGTACAGAACGTTCTCTGCATGCGCACTCGTGACCCGCAACGCTCCTGCGTACGTAAGCCCGTTCCGTACGGCCAATTAAAATTGTTCTATGTGTGCGGCCCTTACACGAGAATATAGGTACGTGAGCGCTCGAGAATCCAGCACCCTTGTCTGAAAAAAAAAGGAAGACGTGTTGCTTTGGCTTCTGGAAGGCGCTATCAAACAACTGCTGCCCGATATGCATGCCATGGAAACGAAACAGTCCTACAGAGTTCGCTACTTAATCAGTTACTGCCCTGGGCTGGCGACAATTATAACAATGCCACGTGGTCTCATGCTGCTTCTGTCCTCCTTCGAGTAACAGCTGTAACCGCGCGAATCTCGTGGGTTAGGTGAGTGGTATGGCTATCTATATTCAACTGCCTTTACAGAGGGATAAGTGATTATCAGCACCTACTCCCAAATATCAAGATTGTATGCTTATTTATTTATTTGAACATACTGCAGGCCCTTTTCGGGCCCATGCAGGAGTGTTTACAAGACATCATTGATCAAACAGATTGATTATCTTTGATTGATTATCATTGATTATCTATCTAGCAGTGATAGGTGAGGAACTGATTGTATTATACCACGTATAGCTGTTGCACAGTACAATTCATTTAAGACTAATTTCTCGATAAATCTTAGAAGGAGTCAGTTACTAAGGGGTACTAAATGTAGAATTGTGACACTAATTCTTTGGAAATGATTTTCGAGGGCGAAGTCGCGACTCTGACAAAGCGCGTGTGAGCTTTAACAGAGTGCGCGTCCCTAAACTTTTTTCGATTCGTGCATTGACATCACCTCTTAAATGCAGCGCAGATCATGCTCTTAGCGGCGAATGCGCCGCTAAGCGCAGCCGTCGAACAGATTGTCGTATTAAGGAGCAAAGTTCACGTGTGTCATTACGGCTATCCTGTCTTCTACTGTCATTCATAAGAGCAGCCACTGCAAGAAGTTAGGATGCACACAGCGAAAGAGGTTCAAAAAAGCTGAGAGTGGGTTTGTCGAAAGGAGTAATGTAATGTCCAGTTTACTGCAGCTGTGCTTTCAAAGCAAGCCAGTCACAAGTTATTAGGGCTGCTGAAACACCCATTAACGACTTGCAGTGTGCTGGATTTCCTGCCCCGAAGCTACAGTGATGGACTATGAGGTGCACCTAAGTGTAGAGCTTCGGACTAAGTTCAAGTACATCGACCGTTCCTATAACGCTAGGTTGCAGGGAACACTGACGCTTCCACACTTCAATTCCATCGAAATGCGGTCTGGCGGGCCGTATTTGGTCCCACGATCTACGGAACAAACCCAAACACCAAGCACACTGAGTCGCCACTGTAGATTTAGGTTTGGTGTACGTTTGGTGTGTGGGGTAACGTCCCAAAGCGACTCAGGCTATGAAAGACGCCGCAATGAAGGGCTCCTGAAATTTCGACCATCGGGGGTTATTTAACGTGCACTGACGCCGCACAGTACACAGGCCTCTAGAATTTCGCCTCAATCGAAATTCGACTGCCGCCGCCGTGATCGAACCCGCGTCTTTCGGGTCAACAACAGAGCACCATAACCACTTAGTCACTTCGGCGGCATCCTGCAGATTTAACGCCACTTCTCGTAAGTAGCTGAGGTGCAATCAGTTGCTACCGCTGAGCGTAGTTCATACAGTCCTGCTCGTTTGAACGGCAGACTGCTGTTTTTGGTGGGTTAATTGTTTAACTAAAGTTAATTTGTTCGCTTATTTTATCTTCGGAACACTTCTAGCTTATTCCACGCAAGAACATGGCTTGCACAGTAAGCCATTCAAACGCACAAGAAGGGAATGACGTCGCCCTAACGCTTCGCTTACCTTTTTATCCAGCACTTCATCGGAGGGACAGGAACTCCATTGCGCTGCATCCCCTGGCCATCGCTGCTCATCAAGGGGGCAGGCGCATGTCGCTGCAGCCTCGCACTGACGGTAACAGCTTGCGCACAGGACGTGCCCGCAGGGAAGCACCACGGAATGCTTCCGCACTAGTCCACACACTTTGCAGATTCTGCTTTCTTGAATGGGCTCTACAAAGCGCAGTGGCCTCCAGTCGGTGGATACAGAGAACCCGGCCAGCGTGTATTCTCGTGGTCTTCCTACAGCCATGGCCTACTAACGTACGCTCGTGCCTGAAAGGCTCCACAGAATGGCACAGCCACTCCGGCAAGCGACACCTCCTATTGCTTTTAGTTCCTGTCTTACTCACCACAGACGCGACTAAAATTGCTGCGCCATCTACCGCAGGTGCCTGCCTGTTTATCAGAGCAAGCAACATCGCTTATAGCTCTCATAGAAGCCCCCCCCCCCCCCCCTTTTAACGATAACACCTACAGATAAAAGAAACAGGCGGTTATCTACTGTGGAAAAATGCGCTGAATGAAAGAGGTCACTAGTAGGCGGCAAAAATACATGTTTCTATGTTTTTGCAGCAGGCAGCACATCACTAATTCCATTGACTTCCTTCATAAGTGGCTTGATGCTGCTACAACTCGTGATGGTCTGCGAGAGGCTTTCCTCCTGCAGTGGACGTAGTCATGGTGATGATGATGATGATGATGATGATATCTGTACCTGTAGGGAATGAAGACAAGTGGTTGGGCCTGCTGGTACGTTATCACCTTGAACTTTAGCGCTGCACACGACGCGGGGACGAAGATGACACAACGAGCGTGACGATAATGAGCGTTGGTAGTCAGCGCTGGTTATGTCCCTTAGGCGGGGGAAAAGTAAGCGGCGCTAGCTATAAGTAAGTTTTCGAAGCATCGCTATCGAATATATATTTTACGACAGCTCTGATAATACCCAAATAAAAATAAAATCGCAGTCTAGACATCACATCACTTTCGGTTTTAGAAAAATCCGTGAAAATGGACTGACTAGCCGCCTACGCACCTGAAGTTCAGAAAATTTAGCACTCATGCACAGGATGCCATGCTGCAACTCACACACGACCTTTTTGACCCGCTTCTTCCAGGTCACACCAAGGCAGTCTTAGCTTTGGATCTCTCCAAAGCTTTTGATCGCATTGAACATCAGGCGATCATGACTGCTCTATGCCCATTGAATGTGGGTGTGCGCACGTATGCCTACATTCAAGCATTCCTGACTGACCGCACGGCTGAGATACACTTCGGGCCTCTGTCTTCCACCTCCTACACACTTCAGAGTATCGGCACCCCTCAAGGGTCCGTCCTTTCCCCCTTTCTCTTTAACATAACCCTCATACCCCTCGCCCGGAAATTGGCAACTATTCCCCACCTCAAGCACACTCTTTATGCCGACGATATCACCCTGTGGACCACCCACGGCAGTGACGGCGACATAGAGAACACCTTACAGGAAGCAGCCACCCTCACCCAAAATTACGCACGGACCATCGGACTGTCTTGCTCCCCAGAGAAGTCCGAACTGCTCCTCATCCGGCCTAAGAACCACCGCTGTCCCCGCTCCCCAATTGCCATTGAATTGAATGGTTACCCGGTACCTGAGGTTGGCACCCTCCGTGTATTGGGCTTGCACATCCAGAACGATGGCAAAAACACCACTACCCTCAAGAAACTCAAGCAGGTTGCAGGCGCGATATCGCACCTCATCCGCAGGGTTTCGGGACATCATAGAGGCATGAAGGAGCGCGACCTATGTCGCCTCATTCATGCCTTTGTCCTCAGCCGTGTACTGTACACTACCCCATACTTACAACTATCCAAACATGACATAAACGCTTTGGATGCTTTGATTCGCAAGGCATTCAAGGTAGCACTTCATCTTCCCCTCAACACACCCACAGACAGATTACTAGGCCTGGGCCTCCACAACACGATCGGGGAACTGGTGGAGGCCCACCGACAGGCCCAATACATCAGGCTCACAAAAACTTCCACAGGTCGGTATGTCCTGGACTCCCTGGGAATCAAAATACCGGCCAACGACCCAACCCTTCTCGCCATCCCACGATCCCTTCACCGAGAGCTTCTCATCAGGCCGCTCCCGAGGAATATGCACCCGTCCCACCATGAGCAGCGCCGCAGAGCCCGTGCGAAGGCACTCCATCGAGCGTACGGCCCCCAGCCGGACGCCGTATGGGTGGACGCTGCCTGCACGGGTGATGAAGCGACAGCAGCTGCGGTGGACTCCTCTTCATCCACCCTCCTCACACTACCTCTCCCTCCAGATACGTCCCCTGAGGCTGCAGAGGAAGCCGCCATTGCACTTGCTATAACCCGCACGGAAGCCCGGTATATTTTAACTGACTCTAAAACTGCGATTCTAAATTTTGCTCGAGGCCGAGTTCATGTCCCTGCTTTTGGCATACTGGACTCGCCCGATGCACCCCCGCCCCGCCAAGTGGAGCTGATATGGGTGCCTGCGCACTCCGGGAATCCCGGAAACGAGGCCGCCAACCTTTTAGCCCGAGGTTCTTTAAACCGGGCTCAGGTGGCCTCGGATCGGGGATTCACGAAGGATCGCATGCACTCATTCAGTGAGCTGACCCAGGCATACAGAGCCTCTCGCCAGCTCTACCCCCCGCCCCACCCCTCCCTAGATAACAGACAGGCAATACTCTGGCGCAGATTACAAACACATACTCTCCCCTCGCCCTTACCCTAACCCACTATCATCCCTCCTTCCCCACTCCTGCTTGCGCCCTATGCCCAGAACCCTTCGCTTCTTCCCTCCACATCCTTTCCCTCTGCCCGGCGGACCCTCCCCCGCGGGACCTAGAGAACCTCAAGACCTGGGAGGACTGGGAGACCCTGCTGCATTCGGAGGACCCGGCCGTGCAGACCATCGCCACCGGCCGTGCTGCCAGTGTTATGGACCTCAGGAACATAAACACTTGAGCGCAGTGGGGTCGTGCGGGGACCCTGGGGCGTGCCCCGAATTCCTTTGTAAATAAAGTTTTCTCTCTCTCTCTCTCTCTCTCCAACAACAGGCGCGTTTCTGCGAAAGTACCTGTGGACTCTCACGAAGATAAAAACAGCGCTTACAACTGCGGAGGAGTCACGCTAGTATACCGTGGACGGAAGCAAATTATGGCGACAAAGCTGTCAGTTCTGGCCTGCCTGGGGCACGCACGTGTGCTGCTGAGCAAAGATGAGAAATTCGACTGGCGCCTGTACCGAGCATAGCGCACATGTGCGCTATGCTCCGATGATGGGATTGCATCATCGGAACTCGAACAGTGCAGTCTACAGAGGGAAGAACACATTGTGACTTGCGTCAGACGGGCCCTACGCGAGGAAGCGGACAAAATGACGTCTTATTTACAGCGCTTGACTTCTAGCAGCAACATGTAGTGTGATAGACTCGACGAGCTATCCCATAGCTTGAACATTTTCAAAGAATCAGTGGGCGAACAACTTTCCCTGATCGCGCGCATGTTTGGCGGAATGAAAGGAGAAATATCTCGAGGCATATACTAATAAAGGAGACAATGACGCAGTATGTGCTCCAGGGGACGAGCAGGGCAGATGAGGCTTTTAGACAGCAGCTTGGTTTATGGGGTTTAACGTCCCAAAGCGACTAAGGCTATGAGAGACGCCGTAGTGGAGGGCTCCGGAAATTTCGACCACCTGGGGTTCTTTAACGTGCACTGACATCGCACAGTACACGGGCCTCTAGAATTTCTCCTCCAAAGAAATTCTAGCCGCCGCGGCCGGGATCGAACCCGCGTCTTTTGGGTCAGCAGCCGAGCACCATAGCCACTGAGCCAGCGCGGCGGCATTTTAGACAGCAGCTGGTGGATGAAAAATTCAGGAGGCACTTTGACTGTCCAAAGTGCGTAGAGGCGAAAGCGTATTCCGCACCACTTTCAGTGCTTCTGTGGCACTGGTGGCGTCACATGTAATTGAGTACTAATTACTAAGTGATGACAAATCACCAATTAATGGTTAATTACTGATTAATGCCTGAATACTAATTAACTGCTAATTAAGCTTAAGCTTCGCTTTAGGAGTGGAACGCGACAGCGTGTTGTAGCGCTGCCAGGGAGTCCACGGAACTCCACCACCCGTTCGGCGCGATGCCTTGCCGTTTCAACGCAACGGTTTTTGAGGAAAGGAAATGGCGCAGTAAATCTCTGTCATCTCGGTGGACACCTGAACCGCACCGTAGAGGAACGGAGGAAGTGGGAGTGAAAGAAGAAAGACGAAGATGGCCCGTCATGAAGAAAATGAAAATTGTATTTGAGGAAAGAAAATTACGCAGTAACTGTCTCGCATATCTCGGTGGACACCCGTCAAAATTCAGGGGAGGGGGGTGCACTTTTCTGACCTAAAGTGTGGTCACTAATGTGTGGTTAAGATGTTAAGCTTCGCCTCTAAGAGTGGAACGCGAGAGCGTCTTGCAACGCTGCCAGGGAGTCCATAGAACGCCATCGCCCATCGGTTCTACGCCTCGCTCGTCGATAAATTGGATTTTGAGGAAAGGAAATGTATTTCTCTCTCATATCTCGGTGGACAGCTAAACCTCGCCGGAAGGGAAGGGAGGAGGATGGCAGTGAGCGAAGACACCGTATTCACTAGACGTGCCTTTGTTCATTCCAAACCATCGAGCTGGCATGGCGGAGTGGATAGCATGCTCGTCTCGCACTCCGAAGACCGGGGTTCGATTCCCGAGCTCGACCAATTTCTTAATAGCTTTTATTTATTTATATGGCCTGACTAGAGAAGTTAATTAGGCTAATTGGGCAATTAAGCAATTAACTAAGCTCAGTCCCACTTACTTGGAGCATCACTATATGGTCCCTTCAATTGGTTGCATGGTTACTAGCCAAAGTACAATTGGCCCCGTTTGAAATTGGCGCACTGTGACGTCACGACCGTTTCGACCAACTGAAAAGCGTGACATTCTCTGTCGACAACTGCTGCTTACAACGATGGGACATTAAAGGCTTTCGCCTTCATAAAGCTGTGCCGTCACGGTTTGCTTCAACATAGGCGTGACCCCACGGCTGCGATTGAGCAGTTTGAGCAGCGCCTATCCTCTAGCGGTGATGTAGTCGACAATGTTTCCAACAGCGTGAGAGAGCCAAATTCCACTTCGAACATGTCACGGTCGCCAAGTGTGTCCAGTACGAACCACGGAGAGTTCTCGCAGACTACACCCGCCATCCCTGCAACCTTACACGAAGCAAGTAATAGCAGCGAACAGACAATTGCTGTGTGAAGAAAAGAGGAAACAACTGTTTACCTAAGCGTGACAAGCGGCATATTCACCGTGCGCGGTGTCAAAGCTGTCGAAAACACCGCCGTGACTAAGCGCTCCGCTATTTATGATAGTGAACGTGTGTACTTGGGTGGTTACCTTATTACACCTTGAGTTGAATTCATAAAAGGTGGTACTGTGGTTATTGATGGTCACTTGTGCATGCACAAAGGGGTCATGGATGATGTCGTTCCTTGGCCTTTCGAGCGCAAAATAAAGATGATCATAAAACACCCGACAAACGACGAAGGAAAAGAGCTTGAGGTCGACTATACGTTCTTTTCGCTTTCTTCCAAAAACATGGTGGGTTGCGCGACACGGGGTATGGCTTTCCACGCTCCTCACTCAGCCTCGATGATCTCCTCAGGGGTGGATATGTGGAGGGTGATCAGCTTCTAGTGAAGTGGGAGTTGCTTCCTTGATTTCGGGCTTCACGTTGGCCTGACAGGTTGTCTTTGCCGCCTATGCGAAAGTGTCACCGTTTGTGTTATTCATTTTTAATTGTTGTGCAATTATGTAGCCATGCATCAGCCTTTTCGTTTGTGAATTTTTTACGTTTTTTATTGTTTCTGCCCAGTATGAGCATTGCAACCTTTTATTTCTGACATCGTTTTGCGGCTTCTAGCGATACACTTTGTATGGTAAAGTTGGTCTTGAAAATAAATGCCCTTCATATTTCATTCAAGTTTGTCCACTAGTTTGCAGCAAGACTGCCTTCAAATGGCGCCTTCAAACTGCACATCTCCGCAAAAAAAAAAGAAGGAATGAAATTGACATGAAAGTTAATCCGAATTCAGGCGTTCCCAGTTATGCTTGTCATGCATATCAGAATCACGTATTTTCTGTCCGCTTTTCTGCGTAACAGATTAACGAAGGCATCGAATCCGGCAGTCTTGATGCCATAGGTAACATCAAAGGGTTCTTGCACAGCTTCTGCCCTCACTGTTCGATCATATTCCTACGTGGCACTCGCAGTAGTAGAGGACATCCACGGCTATAGATGAGGGTGGAGCTGGTGAACACTCTAGGTTCAGTTACAGTCACATAAATACCCCTGAAAGCAGTAGATTCGACAGCCGCCGCTGTTGCTGAGTTGGTATTGCACCGGAAACGAAATTCGGAGGTCGTGGGTTCGGATCCCACCTGCGGTATGAGGTTTTTTCTTCTGCTTTCTTATCAATTATCTTCATTTGACAAAATCATTACACTGTTATCTCCAATTGAGACCACAAATCGGTCCCAATGCCGGGCGAGTTCTGCCTCCGGAATACTTCTTCACTAACAAAACGCGCGGCCGCAGGTCACAGGCAGAGTGAGGAGCACGATTGAAAGGCTTAATAAGCGTGCTTCATTTGCAGGTCGGCACAGAAGGTGTCGCGGAATAAAGGGCACAATTTTGCCAGAGAAATACCAAATTTTATTTTGCGAAGTTCCAAACGCGCAGAAAAACATTTGTTAATATATCGCTCAGTGCACGCCTTATGCGATGTCGCACTCTCAGCGCAAACCGAGCCACGTTTGAGTGAATAAATGAAGTAGATACTGACAGAAGGATGACGAAAATAGACACCTAAGAGGAGGGGCGAGGAACAAATTGTACAACAGGGTTTGTGCGCTGTCATCGCCATCCCACTGGCTCCCTACGCATTTTTTCTGCACTTACACAAGCGCCACATAGCCGACACGGTTAGGTGACAACTCGAACTTATTATTCGGGTTGTAGTGTCGTGCCCCAAGAAGGTTAGCGAAACGAGCGTTCCACGGTAAGCAGGGACATTCATGTCGATGCGAACAAAAGCTCCAGAATTGGGTAAGGAGCTGGTTTATTAATCTCACCAATTGCTTAAAGGGTCAGTCTACTCACCGAGATGAGTGTATAAATAATGACATATTCTGGTAGTTGGCACCCTATAACATCAATAACGAGGGAACTGCTCCCGGTTTAGGCAGGAATTTATATTTTATTTTGGAGTTAAAAGTCGCGTAAAAATGCATGATGGCGACACCAAACGTTCATTTTGTTCAAGAAGGTGGTAGTCTTTTTTTGTAGAAGCATAAGTGAATATACCACGTACCATTTTTATGCCCCAATGTCAGATAAACGCACGTTTTGTTCTAGTAAACTGTAGAAGGCGTACCACTCGCTTTTTCTGTAAATCGCATTAATATTTATAGTTACACGTGCTCAAAACGCAGGCACATTCCCACTTTTAGTTCAGCGTATGCTAGCAGAGACGCAAAATAAACTCAGCCTATAGTGGCGCCATCTGGTTGTCAGGACGGGAACCATTCGTGTAAACAAACCGACTCTCCACTTAAGCCTAGGAGCGGCAGAATCGTCACTCTAATTATTGAAATAAAGCAAATTTATCTCTTATATGTTTTCTTATAGGCGAGATGAGACGAAGCGAAAGACCGGCGCCCCATTTATGGCCAGTAAACGCTCTGAAAAAGGCAGCAACAACGAGAATTCAGTCCGAAGCGAGAGGTCCGGCTTCGATGGGCGCCGCCATGTTCGTCGCCGCGCGGCGGAAATCCAGATGGTTGCCATATGAGACTACCATCTCATACAGATGTGTTCCCACATCAATAAATTCTATTTTAAAATGTTCTACCGCACTTCTTGGCATCACAGCTGGGTAAACGGTAATTTGAGTAAAGAGCTATCGGTTGCCGCAAAACAAATATGGTCGATAAAATTCAGTAGACTGACCCTTTAATCTTAGCCACCTAATGCGTTACTAAAACGAAACTGGGGCGTGGTTGAGGTGCGGTTAAAAGTCGCACTTGCACCTAGGACTGATGACGTTTTTTTTTTGTAGCGCAACTCCTCTGAGAGCCACTGAAGCTTTAAGAAGCTCTACGTCATTCCTAGAGAATTTCTGAGTGGGCGTCGACAGTTGTTTATTTCAAAGGATACGATTACGCACACAGGTCAGCAAGCACACAAACACTCGCACAGATTTTTTTCCCTGAAAGAAGGCTATACTGGTAACTAAGTAAGATACTCTCAGTACGGTGTGCGTGCAACCGTCGGCGCTCTCTAAATCTTATCTTTTTTGCAGGATGCAACTCGTAGATGCCAACAATGCCACTTCCGCAAGGAAGCCGGTTATTGTTGGGGCGCTGCAGGGAAGCAGGGCTACTTTTATTTTGGTCTACATAAATGACATTGGAAACTGCACAAGCGCTTCAGTTATTTCGTGCGCTGCAGACACGACAGTGTTTACTACAAGCAGCTTATCCACAGATACTGAAACCAAGGCCAACAAGGCACTGGCTAAATTAGAAGCCTGGGATCAGGTGAATTATTTAAAAACATACCCTATAATAACAAAGGAATTTTGTTCACGCCTTGAGGTAAAGAGTGACAGAACAGATTAATCTGTTTCTTGGGTCCAGACCATTAGAGATGCTGGATTCTGTTAATAGTCTCGGAGCATATTCTTCTTACCATCTTACCTGGAATGAACTTGTTGACTACCTCCAATGTAAGCTGTCATCTGCCGTGAGTACCATTGCTCCTATGCAACGCGTTCTCCAAGCCATGGTAAAAGCTTTTATTTTACGATGCTTTAGTGCCTCTGATGCAGTACTGCAGCATGGCCAGGGGCACAAATGGTGTTGCCAATTAGCACCGACTGCATTTGCTGCAGAAAAGAGCGGTGGGTTTCGTTGCTGATGTTCGTTATACTTACGCCACAAAATCTTTGTTTTTCAAGTATGATATTCTTTCCGTGTTTTTGTCCTGCAATTAAAAGTTGATGATATATTATAAAGTTTTCTGTTAATCTGGTATGGATGATGCAATTTGAATTGCAGAACTACAGGTGAACACATGCGTTCGTCAAACCAGACACAAAGAAATGTTCTTTGTGCCTACCCCTAGAACACCCTAAGATAAACAATATTTTACACACTACCTTCGCTGCTAAACCTACTAATCGGAAAAGATTTTGATCTTATTTGGACCGAAAACTATCTCATCAAACGCTTTTGCCAACTTTTTTGAAGCGAAAAGTTTCACTAGGCTAGTCAACACCGGGCTTCGCGTGAGCCGAACGCCAGATTTGGCACTTCTGCACATGCGCGAACGTCACGCGCAGCGCAGGTGGCCGCCACGCCCTAATAAAAAAAAGAATAAAGTAAGCACAGAAACGAGAACAAAAAGAAATGAAATAAATAAAATATTAAAAATAATAGACGAACAGTACGCCATGAAACTCCCATATCTCGGTGGATACCCGAACCGCGCCGTAAGGGCCTTAAGGAAAATGTAATGAAATGATAATTGGTTCTAAGGAAAGGAAATGCCTGTTTCTCATATCTTCGCGTACACCAGAAAGAAATGGACACCACAGCACATGTCTCTAAAGCAACAACCTTCTAAGACACCGTATTCAGTACACGCGCGTCTCCTCCTCTGCCTCCATACAGGCAGTGTGTGGACGGCCGAACGCCTCCACTTTATCGTGGTGCTCCCACTGCATTGTGCGCCAACTGCGACAGCCATTACGTCAAAACAAGTGTAACAACCTTTTCGGTTATATATTGTCACGAAGTTGCGAGGACGGGAACGGGTTTATTTACAAGTCGGGATCGGGGACGTCACTGGACGGTCAGCGTCAGGCGGGCTCCACCACGGTCTCGCGCACACCGTGTTCTTCTTCTTCTTTCCGCTGCACTGCAGTGCGCCAGAGCCGCAGCGCGGCGTAACACTTCGCCCGGGGCAGTCGAAGCTCGACCTCGAGCGAGTTAGTCAGCGTTGTGACTGCAGCGTTTAAGACGGGCGACGTGAACGACCTGGACCTTGCGAGAGCGGCGATTGCCTGGGGTGACTTTGGCGATTGTGTAGTTAACGTCACTGAGGCGATCCAGAACAACAAAAGGGCCGCAGTACTTTGCGAGGAATTTCTGATAGAGGCCCCGTCGACGCAGTGGCGTCCACAGCCAAACGTAGTCACCGGGCTCATACGTCACCGCAATGTGTCCACTGTCGTAACGGCTCTTGGTGCGAACTTGTGCACTGAGTGTTCGGAGGCGAGCTAGTCGTCGCGCTTCCTCCGCACGGCAGAGAGTCTGCGCAATGGACGGATCACGATGGTCAGAAAAAGGAAGAATCGTGTCCAGAAAGGTGCGTGGTAGGCGCGCGTAGAGCAGAAAGAACGGGGAGTATCCAGTGACGTCGTGTGTTCCGGTGTTGTAAGCGTATATTACAAACGGTAGCACAGTGTCCCAGTTCTTATGGTCGGCCGCTACATACATGGACAACATGTTCGTGAGGGTGCGGTTGATGCGCTCCGTCAGGCCATTCGTCTGCGGATGATAGGGTGTCGAATGACGATAGTCACAATTGCAGAGCCGTAGGAGTTCTTCCACGACATCGGCAATGAACTGGCGCCCACGATCGCTGATTACGACACGAGGAGCTCCGTGGCGAAGGATCACCGAGTGTAGCAAAAAGGACGAGACGTCTGTTGCTTTGGCGGACACAAGAGCAGCTGTCTCCACGTAGCGAGTCAAGTAGTCGACGCAAACTATAATCCAGCGTTGGCCCGTGGTAGACTTGGGAAGCGGTCCAAGCAAGTCGACCCCGATCTTCTCAAAAGGGGAGTAAGGTGGTCTGATCGATTTCAACAAGCCGGCGGGCGAGGCAGTGCGATGCTTAAAGCGTTGACACTGCAGACAGCCTGCAACGTACTGCTGAGTTGACTTGTAAAGGCCAGGCCAGTAAAAGCGTTGCCGCGTCCTGTGTAACGTGCGAGAAAACCCTTGATGTCCAGCAGAAATATCATCATGCATGGCATGCAGGACAATGCCACGAAGACTGGCAGGGACAACCAAAAGCAGACGTGCACCCTCCACGGAATAGTTCTTCTTATAGAGCACGCCCTCTGATATGACGAACGGCGTTACAGGAGCAGACGTACGGGCTTGATCAAACAACGGCTGGAGACTACGATCCTTGAGTTGTTCTTGCTTAAAAGTCGCAAGGCGAGGAAACTCGGTAGAGATAGAAGATAAACAGTCATCGAAGTCCTCTTCACAACTTGCCGTGTCTGGCAGAGGGAAACGAGACAAACAGTCGGCATCAGCATGGTGGCGACCGCTCTTATACGCCACCGTAAAGTCATATTCTTGGAGGCGTAAGGCCCAGCGAGCGAGTCGACCGGAAGGATCGCGGAGGCCAACAAGCCAACACAACGAGTGATGGTCTGTAACAATCTTGAAGTGACGTCCATGTAGATATGGTCGAAACTTTTGCACAGCAAAGACGACAGCGAGACACTCGACTTCCGTCACGGTGTAGTTGCCTTCCGATTTGGTCAAAGTGCGACTTGCGTATGCGACCACGTGCTGGGCGCCGTTGTGAATTTGGATAAGCACAGCGCCGACGCCCACACCACTGGCGTCGGTATGGAGCTCTATCGGCGCCGCCGGGTCGAAGTGGCGCAAAACAGGCGCAGAAGTGAGCAAAAACTTCAGCTGCTGGAAGGCAGACTCACAGGCAGGCGACCACACAAACGGGGCGTCTTTATGAAGGAGGGAAGTCAAAGGGCGAGTGAGCTCGGCGAAACCTTGGATGAAGCGGAGGAAATATGAGCAGAGGCCCATAAAGCTTCTAAGGTGTTTCAAAGAGCGTGGCTGTGGGAACTCCCGCACGGCAGCGATCTTCTGTGGGTCTGGCCGGATACCATCCTTGTCGACAAGAAACCCGAGGACAAGGGTTTGCCGTTCACCAAAGTGGCATTTCTTGGAGTTTAAGACCAGTCCAGCTCTTGCGAAGCAAGCCAGCACCATACCTAGTCTTTCGTTATGCTCGCGGAAGGTCTTTCCATAAATGATCACATCGTCGAGGTAGCACATACAGACCTCCCACTTAAGCCCACGCAATATTGTGTCCATAAATCTCTCAAAAGTAGCGGGGGCATTGCATAACCCAAAGGGCATGACATTAAATTCATACAGTCCATCGGGCGTGATAAAAGCTGTCTTCTCCCTGTCCGACGGATGCATGGGGATCTGCCAATATCCGGAGCGCAGGTCAACCGACGAGAAGTACGATGCAGATTGAAGACTGTCCATGGCATCATCAATACGCGGGAGCGGGTAGACGTCCTTCTTCGTCACAGCATTTAACCGACGATAGTCTACGCAAAAACGCCAGGAATTATCCTTCTTGCGTACCAGTATAACAGGAGCAGCCCATGGACTTGACGACTCCCGGATGACGCCTTTCTGTAGCATATCCTGCACTTGCTCGTTGATTAGCTTCCGTTCAGCCTGGGACACACGATAAGGCTTCTGTCTGATCGGATGAGCAGTACCGGTGTTGATGTGATGCTGCGTGCGAGTAACTGGCAGCGAAGGTGGAATGGCTGGCTGAGCGAAGTCAAATACCGACGCATACTGGGTAAGAACAGTCTGTAAAGCAAGCCGTTCGGACGACGGAAGCGACTTGCTGATCATGCGCATGATATTGACGGAAAAGTCTTCTGCTCGACTGGAAGGCTCGCACTCAGACACAGATTGGATAGTAAGAATGTCGTAAGCATGAAACCGAGCGAGTTTAAGCCCCGATGGGATCAAAACAGGCTCCGACGAAGCATTCACTGTCCATAGTTGTGCGTAACCGTCGACAACGGCAAAAATGGCCCGGGGCACCAGAACATTCTGTTTCGCGGCGTTGTGCACATCTGGCTCAACAATATATATGCTTACCCACAGCTAAGCCTCTGCCAATTTTTTTTGGCTGTGGCTAGAGTTCCGTCCAGACGGAACTACAATTTGCGCTAGAGTTCCCTCTAGACGGAACTACAATTTGCGCTAAAGTTCCGTCCAGACGGATCTGCATGTAGCGATGGGGTTCCGTCCAGACGGAACTGCATCTGACACCATACAGTTCTGTCCAGCATTATCTGCCACAAGAGTTATGTCGAGACGGAATTAAAGTTGGCGTTAGGGATTGGGAAACTAGCTTGCTTGCAGACTTTTGCATGTCCATTTAAAAAAGTGGCAATCCTATTCCGCCTAATGTGTGAAAGGATATTCTGCTGCATCATTTTATTTTCCAAGCAGTCAGTGAGAAATGGCAACAGAACGAGCTTTGGCTTGGGTTTGTTGGTGCGTTTGCATAATGCTTGTTGACCGTTTGTGTACGTCATAGTCTCTTTCGCGCTACGTCATCGTGCAGCGCAAATACCGACAGGGCTTCACATCACTTCGCGAAGAGTTTCTGCACTCTGCTTCTAACAGTGTCATTTTCCCGATCCCGCATGCATGCACAGAAGTTATACTTTCGAGGATGTAACTAAGCGCAATACGCGGACAGATATTTTGGTGCCGTATAAATGCATAGAGAGAACATCTGGATACAGCTTTGTCAACTGGTTATTCCAGAGGCAAAGAAATGTTTTATATGGGTAGAGATCACCCATTTTGTATGGTATGGACAATACAGACATTAGACAGTTCTAGTTTTGCGTACGTAGAACCTTCACGCACGTAAACGTGAGGGTACGCTCGTGTCCCTTCGTACAGTTTTAGCTACACGTACGGGACGCGAACTGTGTATATCTGCCATAGAACCTAAAAAATGCACTAGCATGTTGTGCCGCGCCATCTAGTAGAGATAAAGAAAACTAACTTTGTTTAGTCGAGCTGCTTGGAGCGGAGCCAGGCCAAGCCACAGTGCGGGCGGTAAATACTTTCGCCCTTTCTTCTGACAAAGGTTGAGCAATTTCAGTCCACAGAACCGTATTTTGTATGCTATCTTCAAAGGGGTTGCATTCCTTCACGTCCCGCAGCATAATTAAATCATCGCTTTTCGAGAAGCGAAGGTGCGCTGGTGTCCCACTCATGTTGACGACGTGCACGTATGGAGCCAAAACGTGCACCTTTTTGCTTTTCCCGCTCACGATATCCCGCGAGGGTTTGAGCTTCGCGTGGTCTCGTGAGACCGTCGGCACACTCATTGCTATGACGACCACAAACACTTCTCCGTCAGGCTTAGGTGCTGTTGAAACGGATCTCTATCTGGAAAACAAAAGCTAGTTCTCACCTAAAACTTCATGCGAGAGCAAGAATAGACCAACTGAAGGAAAATACAGCAGTTTACAGCACGATGCCACGTCGAGGGATTAGCAACGAAGCTGTTATCGTTGTGAAGCGGGCGGGCAGGGCGCCGCCATCTTGCCAACGCCACGCACGCAAGCAACCAACGTCAAGGCCGCAACGCAAAGATTCGAATCTCACGTACGTCCGTGCGACCCACGCAGACACTTCACGTTCTGCGCATGCGCACTGGTGATCCGTAAGCGCTCTACTTACGTGAAGCTTCTACGTACGTGAAGCTAGAACTGTCTATTGTATGGACGGAACTCTAGCTGCAGTAAATATTCCGTCTGAACGGAACTGCAGCAGCAGCAAATGTTCCGTCTGGACGGAACGCTAGACACTCCGATTTTTTTTCTACAAGAATACTATAAAGCTTCCATTTTTTCCCCGTCCTTATTGACCGCTGATGTTTATATTGTTAATTAATGTGCCGTCCATTTCCTTTGTTTCTTCCGTGCTTTGGCACGTTCATTACATAATGGTCCATACTCTCTCCTACTTCTCAGTATACTGTGACTACCATGTATGACTTGCTGTTAGCTTGCTATTTGCTAACCTGTAAAGGGTCGAGAACTGGTCAAGCTCTCCGAGCTTTTAGCACCGTACTCCTCCGTTTTAAAGGAAATAAAAGTTTATTTATTTATTTATTATTTTATTAATAGTTGGTAGAAAGGCTTCACAGTCGCTTGCAATGTCAGTCGTCTATCTCCGCTATAGTGCGATACTGCATATACGGTACATATCCTTGTTTTCCTTGATATTTTCACTCCGGGACAGTATTACGGAACTCAATCCTAGGTACCTGAACGTGGTACCGTGATTAAGAAAATCGGTGAATTTTAGCCACAGATATAATCATAAGCTTAGGATCGAAATACGTAGATGCACCAAGAGTCTAAAAAGAGGTGTTTTTCTCTCACGGAGATTAATGTACTAGAAGAACGTTCCCTTTGACTGTGTCATTAACAGTAATACTGACAGCTTGAAAGCAGCCATTTAACTCTCTGCTACGTTTTCCCCAGTCTACATTTGATCTAAAATCCCACATTGCTGGGTTTATCAGAAAATGAAAATGGCTACTATAAATAGCCAACTCACCATTTCGATTATTCCAAGCTACGATTATCTCACAGAAAAGATGATGGGCAGCGGGATAACTGTCCTCATCCTAATAACACTGCGTAAAACAGATATAGGAGGGTGAGTTGAGGGGGGGGGGGGGGAGGATTGCTTTAGAATTTTTAGTGGGCTAGCTTTAGATGTGCAATGTAGATAATTTAAAGTTGGAGGGTCCACTTCAGGGCAGTTTTACCGGGGAAAATCAATATTATACAAGGTGTTCATTTTAACTGTTACTGATAGTATACTTAGTGTAGTATACTGAGCATATAGTATGCTGGATATATAGTATACTGAGTATATAGTATACTGAGTATACGGTATACTTAGTGTAGTAGTGATACTGATAGTATCGTGAGCGCCGCCTTCATGGAATGTATATTCGGCTCGGCGGACAGAAGATATGGACATAGTGTTCTAATTTGTTTCATTAGTTATCCAAATTTCGTTATTGATCTTTTTAACTCTTAACTTTACACTTCATATTGCTATAGAAATTT
Source organism: Amblyomma mixtum (assembly GCF_055824585.1). Classification (NCBI taxonomy): domain Eukaryota; kingdom Metazoa; phylum Arthropoda; class Arachnida; order Ixodida; family Ixodidae; genus Amblyomma; species Amblyomma mixtum. The sequence goes on along the minus strand of NC_143020.1, from coordinate 75,078,638 downwards.
TGGAGATTGTAATGATTCAAAGCAAATACAATTTGCAGCATGTCCCTAAGTGCAACAGGTATTGAGGCTTTCGCGATTGAATTTTCAGTATTTTCGGATCCGATTCGAAAACTGAACGCTCAGAGTGCGCCGGAAATGCCGCCCATGATACTACTTAAGAGATTGACGAAATTATGACCGCAAATAACCGAGGGCAACAAGGCTAGCTCCGACAGCGCCAGGCAGGCACTCGAGATGAGCGCATAGTCATTGCCTCCGTGAGCAGCACGCGCTCTTTTTTCGTCATTGTCATTGAGTTTAGAGGAACGTTTCCTGCCGTCAGCGGCTTCGAAAAAGCAGCACGGTGATACCGCGCAAGATTTCCCTTTCCGCTCTGGCTCGGACAAGAAAGCACGGGTGGCTTATCGGCTCGCGATTTATAAATTTTTCGCCGGAATCTCCACTGGTCCTTTGCCGGCTGTCGATTCCGTTAACAGAACAAACAAGGCTACTGCAATGCTGTACATACGAACTCTGAATGCGCGTTGCAATGACAGGGCATCTCCAACCGCAATACTTTTTGACCGAGAAGGGGCAGATGGTTGTCGCCTATGTGAAAACGAATGGCAATGCTCGCCTCGCCTCAAGGCTCTACGCCTCCGAGAATCCTGGCACCCTTTTCCGTCACATACGATGTCCGCTAAAATGCACAATCTGTTCCTGACTACAGGATCTGTGCTTCATTCAAGAAAGGCAAGGGAGTTATACTGAGTGAACAATTCCAGATAAATATTCTCGCCTACGTTCGTGCATACTCCGAAGCCAGACTCCGTGAAATCGTCGAGGCCGTTAGATCCTACCGCTATTAAGTCTGGAGAGTGCTGAAGAAGCACAGTTTTTATCCTTGCCACGTATCGCTGCATCAGGATCTCAGTGAAGACGATTATAAAAAGCGGTATGAATTCACCAACTGGGCGTTGGTCAAATGTGACGAAGACTCAGGCTTTTTTGGAAAGTTCTGTGGACCGACGAGGCCCACTTTTGCCGAAATGGGGAAGTCAATGTACTATCGGGCAGAAAAGTTGCATACTCCATACGACGGGAGCCGGAGCAACGGAAATCTGCGTTTCAACTCCATCTGCAGGCGGCATCTCGGACCCAGACAGTCAATGTGTGACCTTTATTATCAGCAGTCATGTTGCTTGACTCGTTTCAATGTTTCGTGATTTTGCTCGCCAAAATGCCGAGGGCGCCGCAGCAGTAGCAATCAGTTGGGCCTCTTTTCATTTTGTGTCTTCTTTTTTTCCAAAGCGAGTTCGAGATATGGCTTCAGAGCCGACGCGCGCACCGTCATGATGCGATCAAATTCCCGCGCGCACGCGTGGCTAACTTGTCGTGGAGGCAGGAAATTTTTGAAACATTGAAACGAACCAAGCGACATGCTTGCTGATAATAAAGGTCACAGATTGGCTATCTGGGCCCGAGGTGCCGCCTGTAGATGGCGTTGCAACGCTGTTTTCCGTTTCTCCGGACCCCGCCGCGTCGAGTATACGACTTTTGTCCCCGATAGTACACAACGTCCACTACTGGTCTGATCAGAGCCTGCACTGGCTCGGGGTACACCACCATCAGGTAAGGTGGTCAGTGAATGTCTGGTGTGGCATTTACTGAAATCGAGTAGTGGGGCCGTACTTTCTGAAAGAAAATCTAACCGCAGAGTCATAAACAGCGAGCATGCTAAGTGGTGCTGTCAGCGATTGCATGTCCGAGATCCCTTTGTCAAGTCCGCGGCTCGGGGTTACAGCACGACGGGGCGCCTGCGCGCTTCTCGTCGCGTGCATGGGATTGGCTCGTCAGTTAATTCCCCGGTCAGCGGGTAGGGCGGGGCGGTATCATGTTCTGGCCACCTGGGTCACCCGTCCTAACTTCATTAGATTTCTTTCTTTGGGGATACGTCAAGAACGAAGTCTGCTCAACTGAACCGAAGACGTGGCATATTTTTATTAAAGAAGCAGTCATCAAGGCATGTGCAAATATACCCCACAGGTTGTGAAACGAGTGCTGTAGTCCATGAAGGAAAGATTCATGGCCTGCCTGGCGGTTGAAGGCAAGGCAAGCACTGCGACCATTACTGATGCCTGAAACCTAGCCACCGAGATACGACAGGGCAACAGTTATCAGTTCACTTCCTTTAAAATTGCTTTGGATGAAAAACAAAGTACAAGCACAAAACGTGCACTTCCTTTCTTGGCCAAGCCAGAATGGAAAAGGACATTTTGCGCGTTATCACCGCTATGCTTTCTCGCAGCCGCTGTCGGCAGGAAACGGCCCTCTAATTAGGTTCAATTGCAAAGGCGAAAAAAGAGCCCGTGCTGCTCACGGAGAAAGTCACTATTTGCTCTTCTCGAGCGTCTACATGCCGCAGTCGCAGCTACAGCCTTGGTGCCGTCGGTTGTCGACATTTTTTCGCCTGTCTCTTACGTATATTGTGGGCGGGATTTCCGGCGCACGCAGAGCGTTCAGTTTCCGAATCGGATCCGAAAAGGCTGAAACTTCAATCTCGAATATCTCAGTACCCGTTGCACTTAGGGACAAGCTGAAAAGTGTATTTGCAGCATGCAGTCTCCAAAACTGTGATTGCAATATGCAGCGTAAAGTGGGGCTAAAAAATACTTAACGAAATTTGGCTAATTAATGAATTAACATTGAAATCTCTGCCGTTACCTTGTGTCCGCCGAGCCGAATATACAGTCCGAGAAGGCGGCATTCATGATATTAACAGTTCCCCAGGTAGCACACGGCAGCGGGCCAATATTGGAAATCCACTGGCAAAGCGTGGCCCTAACTAGGCCCAGAGTTGCCAGTGAGCATCCGATATTGGTTGTGCCACTTCTTAACACATCCAACAATGGCCCTGGTTGTCCAACGCTTTACCAGTATTGGCTGAGCCATAATTAGATCCTGGCTATCATGGGCCAGGTTAGCCAGGATTGCCCCACTGTAAGCCATTGCTGGCTGTGCCATCATCGAATCCTGGCTATCATGGGCCATGTTAGCCAGTGTTGTTCCACTCTTTGCCAGAATTGGCTATGCCATTTCCGGGAGCTGGCTATATTGGCCTAGGATTGCCACCGCTTATCCAGTGTTCAAAGTATACTGGCAAACGTTGGTAAACATTGTGTCATCCATTAAAATGGGTTCAAAATTATTTTTATTGTCGAGTACCATATCGGCAGTTCATAATTTTCGAACGCGCTAAAACATGCGAGTTCAAAGATTTGGTTTTATTTATTATTATATTTTAACCGAACACTTTTGCAGCTTGTGAGCAAAGCTACCCATGATTCCGTTGGAAAAGCTGCACTGTGGTTGCGCAGTGAGCAGCAATAATACGTTTAGAAGAATTGCGATCGAAGTCCTGTTGATCAGAATTAACGTTCTGATTACACCCGACACGCCTTCAACAAAAATTGTCAACAGGTGCCTTAAACAAAAATCAAATAAGTTTCATTTGATTAAATTTTTGGAATAAAAAAATCACTTTTTTTTTATTCGCTCTAGGAATTCACTGCCGCAGTACGCAGCTGGTGTCTGCTTCAGGGAGATCGCGATACAAACGTAATAGATTAGCGCAAGTGCATTCGCTAAACCGAAATTTTGCTCAGTTTTGGCAACGTCCAGAAACGAAGCAGTCGCCTCGTAATTTCGAATTATGCGTTGCGCTCGTGAAATATTAGGCGGGTGCTTCATAAACGCACGCGGACACGTGCTAAGCGATTCCTACGCTTCCCTACGTCTTGCCCTGTGATCGCGCCTTTCCCGTGATTTCTGATTTGCTATTTCCTTCCTTTTCTGCAAATCGTTGTGTTGGAAATTGTTGTTTTTGACCATTTTATTCTTCTGTTGCGTAATTTGCATTGGGGGCTATATAGCTCTTGCTCACGACTTTGCATATTTACTCGCAGGTTTTTTTTTTCTTTCGAACATCACCTTTATTGATGAAAACCATCGAAAGTAGTTGCGAACCACAATTCAACATGCCTTTGTTTGTTTTTGTTTTTTTTTGCGCGAAACTTCCACCCCAACAAACAATTTGAGGATTCTTCGACGACCCCTGAATAAATGGACTGACAACTGGCGTTAGACGCATGTTAACCTAGCTTGTTTGGCGCATGTACGGTATATGAAACTATGAAAGAGCGCGCATTCTGCTTGGATATTTTTTTTGCTTTATATTTTTGTTATGTGGTAACATTTTAAGCTATCTTGAACTAACAGAAGCCACATCATACGGCCCCACAAAATACGCGAGTGTCTCAAGTCGTTTTGGCGAAATGCATCTTGAAGCTCCAAGTTTTTCACTTCAAAATTTTCAGGCTTTTGCTGCAGCTTTGTAGCAATACTTTGACGCTTCCGTGTTTCCCATCCACTTCTCTCTTGTAGATATTGCTTTCTGTACTGCCTGTGGCCATGTGACTCATTCTCCAAAAATTCCAAACCCTTTTCACGTGTTTTGGCCTCTTTCCCTCTCTCTTTCAAGTCTTCAAGTCCAATATCTCCCCACCTGTTCTCCCGGCCGTGCCCTTTTCCAGGGAGCGGGCTAACCCCCCACCCCGCGAAGCGCTATTTTTTCTTTTTGGTTGTCACTTTCTCAAACCTGTTTTCGCTCGCACGCAGCTACGCGCTTCGCTGTTCCTCCACCTCCCTGTCTCCACCTTTCAGCTCGAGGACCACAAAACCTGTGTAAAGGAAAATTACTCTCTCCCCTCCAGCAACCCCCCCCCCCACACACACACACACACACCATCGTCTCCACTGCTCGTCTTGGAATAAGACATTCTTGACTGCACGGCGGCGCTCAACCACGTGCACAACCAACGCGAGGAAAATGCATGCACACTCGAGCTAGCACCGTTCATAGTCTGTGCACGCGAAAAGCCACACTCATATATTAGGAGAGCTCCGACGCTGTTCGTACCGCCTGCAAGATCTTTTGTAAGTACTAAAACTCTTTTACCTTGATATACGTCTGGAAGTTAAAGTGGTTTTTGTAGTGAATGTTGCTTTGACTACATGCGCCTTTATTTTTTAGGCAGGAGAAGAGAGCGAGCCAAAAAGCACGAGGACGACTTCTGTGTACCCACTCTCATTGCGAAATGGCTTGCTTGACGTCGTGCGCAGTGGAATTGTGGCCGAATGGTGAGAATTTAATTTTTCGTCTTTGGTGAGATGAACTCACTAAATGTTCACTACTTTGGCTAACAGCGGGTTTGAAATCATATGACTTGAGATAGGATGCATTCGGGAATATGTCCTTTACCGCTTATGCACGACGGAAATCAGAACCGCTTAATTAATTTTCCACTGCAGACTAGTTGGTAAGGATATGTGTAATACTTCCGTAGTGTTTCTTTTTGCCTTCTACTCTTGCAGACTCAATAGAAAATCCGCAATTACTGGTTAAAGCTTTTGCCCAAGTTCTCTCGCAATGAAAAAGGGCATTACTCTGGACTATAAGACTAGTATTTTTGTGTGGTTTTGAAGTTGCAGTTTCGAATCCAACTATAGCATGCATCCGAAGCAACTAAGGTAAAACAAAGGTGCCCTGAGTTCCTTGCGTTCAGCGTATTTCGTCAAAAATAGCAAGCCGCATTTTTAACCCCATTAAATAAAACTAATCAAAAATGTTGTTTTGACGTCCATGTGGAAGAGACGCTAAAACCTGTGCATGTTTACAGGAATAAAAAATTTCCTCGCAATTTATAGATACGAGTTATATTAAAACAAAATAATACATTAATCTGTTTTCAATATCACATTAATTTGCTTATCTCGCATTGAATATATTTACTGGGAGTGCGACACGACGCATTAAACTAAATTAAACCATTTGGTATAAAGGAAGTTTAGCAAATTAAATTCCACTTTGTGCAACTAATGTGGTGCTGGTTCTTAAGAATAAATTAAAAATTATCCTGTAAAATATGTTGCTAGTGTCTTCACGATGACTGTGTTTCACAGAATTCGGTGTTATTTAATCATTTTTGTTTTTGTTCTGTGATGGCCATAATTCAACTTACCATGACATCATGCATCTCTTTGCAGGCTTGGCGCTTCGTGAGGCCATTGTGCAAGAACTGGACGAGGAATTTCTTTGAATGCAGTCCAGCAGTCCCCTTGCAAGTGGAGTCCAACGATTACTTTGGATATGACTGATCAGTTCACTGGAGGACAGCTCCGTTGAGCGCTTTATGGATGCCTCAGCCGTGCCGCAGCAGCTTGCCGAGATGCTTTGTCCAACCTGATCGGCACGCACCAAACTTGAAAATAAATTGTTTTCCCACAGCCTCTGCCACCATGCTCTTGGGCCCCTTTTCTTTACTCCCCACGGTGGCTGGTGGTAGCGCAAACCATCCTGTGTGCGCTAGAAGCGTGATTCTTGTAACTCAAAGCAATAAACGGGTCTTTTTTCTGGAATTCTTTCGCAACCTCATTTATGAATATTTGCTAGGTAGAATGGTATGTATGTACATCCATCCACAGTGCCGGTCATTGGCGAGTGGGTTAATTGCATGTGCCAGCGTTCGAAAGCTGGATGCCATTATTCGAAAGCTGGAAACCATTATTCGAAAACTGGATGCCAATATTCGAAAGCTGGAAACCATTATTCGAAAGCTGGCTACCAATGTTTGAAAGTTGGCTACCAATGTTTGAAAGTTGGATGCCAGTATGAGACCTTTGCTGGTCCATGCTGCAGAACGAACATCGGGACTGCGTTGGCCGCTTGATCGGCCGAGCGTTGGCCCAAAACTGGCATGAAAGTAAGGCCAATGTGTAAAGTGGTAGCGCTCGGCCCGAATGCCAGTGTAGGACCGATGTTCGTGCCAAGTTTTGCCAACACTTGCGCGACGTTCGGCCAATGTTGTTGTGCTGCCTGGGTCCTTCCTTTTAATTTCTGTAAACGGTTAATGAAGACAGCCCCTCCGCGGTGGCTCAGTGGTTGCGGCGCTCGGCTGCTGCCCCGAAAGACTCGGGTTCCATCCCGGCTGCGGCGGCTGAATTTCGATGAAGGCGAAATTATAGACGCACGTGTACTATGCGATTTCAGTGCACGTAAAAGAACACCAGGCGTTCGAAATTTCCGGAGCCCTTCACTACGGCATCCCTCATAGCCTGATCCGTTTTGGGACGTTAAACCCCAATAAACCAAACCTAATGAAGACACCATGTATACTGCATAACAAGACGATAATTCAAGGTGACTCTGCTATCTCCTACACCTACTTCGGGATCCCTGGTATAGTGAAACATTGGGGCACGATATATTTTGACGCAAATACGAGCAGGAGCACAAGTTCTTCATTCAGCCCACGATTGAAGACTTCATCCTGAAATTAGTCGGCAAAAAAAATGACTCTCATTACCCGCTTTTCTCCTTCTGAAAACAAAAAATAAAGAAACTGGAAAATAGCTGTTGCGCGAATATTGATGCCTTACGCCCCGCTCACCTCAGCAGTGGACGCCCAAGAGGAACCAGATAAATACTTTATTTCCACCAAATCAAATACAATATGATGTAGGAGGGGAGAAAAAAGCGGCTATCCGCTTGACGGAGTTCTCCTCTCCTGTTCAGACGGCAGTGACAAAAAACCAGGAACTAAATTGAACATCAAGTCATCAAGTCATTAAGAACATAAAAGGAGGAACTAAATTGAACATCAAGTCATACATGAATAAAAACATCAATATAAGCAATGTGTGTAACCAAACAGAATACGCAGGAATCAAAAAGGGGTATCAGCAACGAAAAAGGGGTATCAGCACAGTAGACGACCGGTCATCCAATAACAAAAAGGGTGGAGAGCAATTCATAATACAGGAGTTGATGTATTAGCACTTAACCAAATGAACAATCATACTACTCAGAGAGGAGATGGTGATTTCACGGAGGTTTACGCCTGCTACAATTAACTGGTTTTGTAGATACAGTAGTTGGTAATTAATTCTTTGACGACCGTAGCTAGTTCTTGTGAATGGTAAAACCCATTGTGGTTTGTGGCGATGCGGATATGGTGAATCGGACTTTTGCAAAAGAGCAATAGAGGAAATGGAGCCATATAGTTAAAACGAACACCCTATATATTATTGATTTTCACCGGTAAAACTGCCCTGATGTGGATCCTCCAACTTTAAATTATCTACATTGCACATGTAAAGCTAGCCCATTAAATATACTAATGCAATCCTCCCGCCCCCTTAACCTCCCCTCCTATATCTGTTTTACGCAGTGTTATTAAGATGACGACTGCTATCATGCTGCCAATCATCTTTTCTGTGAGATAATCGTAGCTTAGAATAATCGAAATGGCGTCAGTTGGCTATTTATAGTAGCCATTTTCATTTCCTGATAAACCCAGCAATGCGGGATTTTAAATCAAACGCAGACTGGGGAAAACGTAGCAGAGAGTTAAATGGCGGCTTTCAAGCTGTCAGTATTACTGTTAATGACACAGTCAAAGGGAACATTCTTCTAGTAAAATCTCCGTGAGAGAAAAACACCTCTCTTTACACCCTGGTGCATCTACGCATTTCGATCCTAAGCTTATGATTATATCTGTGGCTAAAAGTCACCAATTTTCTTAATCACAGTACCACGTTCAGGTACTTAGGATTGAGTTCCGTAATACTAACCCGGAGTGAAAATATCAGGGAAAACAAGGATATGTACCCTATATGCAGTATCGCACTATAGCGGAGATAGACGACAGACATGGCAAGCGATCATTCATATTGACTGTGAAGCCTTTCTACCAACTATTAATAAATGAACAAATAAATAAACTTTTATTTCGTTTAAAACGGAGGAGTATGGTACTAAAAGCTCGAAGAGCTAGACCAGTTCTCGACCCTTTACAGGTTAGCAAATACCAAGCTAACAGCAAGTCATGCATTCTTAGTCACAGTATACTGAGAAGTAGGACAGAGTTAGGACCATTATGTAATGAACCGTGTGACTGCGACTCTGTTTTCACTGCGTGACTGTGACTGTGTCCTTGACTGACTGACTGTGACTTCGGTTTTTTTTTTTCTTTTGTCTTGATTATGTTTTTATTTTTCTGATTTTTATTTTGTGGCCGGCGCTCAGTGCTTTCTTTGACTGTTACAGTGACAATGACTTTGCAGTGACTTGGGTTTTCTCTTTTTTTTTATTACTATTATTTATTTCGCCGACTGCACGCTGGGCTTTGGTGGCTATCTGCCTGCGTCTAACTTATGACGGGACTTTTGTTTCCTTTTCTTATGAGTTTTTTTTTTAGTGCTCTGTTTTTGGCTTAATTTTTTTTTTCTCTTCTTTGGAAGATTTAGTTATTTTTCATTTATTTTGAATTGGCGTTAAGCCTGGCAAAGCATTGCTGGTCCAGGCATCCTCTCTCTTTTTTATGTTTTTTACTTCTTTTTTGAGAGGACCAATAAAAGGGTAAAAAGGGTGTACGCCAAGATAAGAGAAACAGGCATTTCCTTTCCTCAGAACCAATTTTCATTTCATTTCATTTTCCTTAAGGCCCTTACGGCGCGGTTCGGGTGTCCACCGAGATATGAGAGTTTCATGGCGTACTGTTTGTATTTTATTTATTTCTGATATTTTATTTCTTTCATTTCTTTGTTTTTATTCTCGTTTCCGTGCTTATTTTTATTCTTTTTTTTATTACAGGGTCGGCGGCCACCTGCGCTGCGCTTGACGTCGCTCGGTTTCGCGCATGCGCAGAAGTGGCAAATCTGGCCTTCGGCCCACGTGGAGCGCGATGTTGACTAGCTTAGTGATGGATGGATGGAAAAACTTTATTTTCGTCAGAGGCTAGCATGTGTGGACGATTCCGTGTTAGATGGCCATCAACCCATGGCTTACGGCGACCTGGGTGGCCCACTCCACTGCCCTGGTCTGGACGACCGGGTCTGAGCTGGCCAACACGCCATCCCTCTCCTCGAGTGAAACGTTTCGCTTCAAAAAAAGTTTCACTCGAGGAGTGGGAGGGCGTCTTGGCCAGCTCAAAAAAAGTTGGCAAAAGCTTTTGATGAGATAGTTTTCACTACAAATAAGATCAAAAATTCAGGGGGCACTTTGACTGTCTAAAGTGGGTAGAGGCGAATGCGTTTTCCGCACCACCTTCGCTGTTTCTGTGGCACCGGTGGCGTCACATATAATTGACTACTAATTACTAAGTGATGAGAAATCACTAATTAATGGTTAATTGCTTATTAATGCATGAATACTAATTAACTGCTAATTAACTACGCTTAAGCTTCGCCTTTCGGAGTGGAACGCGACAGGGTGTTGTAGCGCTGCCAGGGAGTCTAAGGAACACCACCCGTTCAGCGCGATGCCTTGCCCTTTGAACGCAACGCTTTTTGAGGAAAGGAAATTTCGCAGGAATTCTCTGTCATCTCGGTGGACACCTGAACCGCACTGTAGAGGAAGGGAGGAAGTGGGAGTGAAAGAAGATAGATAAAGAGGAGCCGTAATGAAGAAAATGAAAATTGTATTTGAGGAAAGGAAATTACGCAGTAACTGTCACAAAATTCAGGGGGGGGGCCACTTTTTTGACCTAAAGTGTGGTCACTGATGCCCCTAAGAGTGGAACACGACAGCGTCTTGCAACGCTGCCAAGGAGTACATAGAACGCCATCGCCCATTTGGTTCTACGCCTCGCTCGTCAGTAAATTGGTTTTTGAGGAAAGGAAATGTATCTGTCTCTCATTTGTCGGTGGACACCTAAACCTCGCAGGAAGGGAATGGAGGAGGATGAGAGTCAGCGAAGACACCGTATTCACTAGACGCGCATTTGTTCATTCCAAACCATCGAGCTGGCATGGCGGAGTGGATAGCATGCTCGTCTCTCACGCTGAAGACCGGGGTTCGATTCCTGAGCTCGACCAATTTCTTAATCGGTTTTATTTATTTATATGGCCTGACTAGTAAAGCTAATTAGGCTAATTGGGTAATTAAGCAATTAACTAAGCTCAGTCCCACTAATTTCAGCATCACTATACGATCCCTTCAAGTGCTTGCATGGTTACTAGCCAAAGTACAATTGGCCCCGTTTGAAATTCGCGCACTGTGACGTCACGACCGTTTCCACCTATTGAAAAGCGTGACATTTTCTGTCGACAACTGCTGCTTACAACGATGAGACATTAAAGGCTTCCGCCTTAAAATCTTTTCGGATTAGTACGTTTAGCAGCGAAGGTAGTGTGTAAAATAAAGATTCTTCATCTTAGGGTGTTCTAGGGGTAGGCACGAATGACAGTTCTGTGTTTCTGGTTTGACGAACGCATGTGTTCAGCTGTAGTACTGCAATTCAAATTGCATCATCCATAACAAATTCGTTTGTTTGGTTTTGTTTGTGGGGTTTAACGTCCCAAAGCGACAAAGGCTATGAGAGACGCCGTAGTGGAGGGCTCCGGAAATTTCGACCACCTGGGGTTCTTTAACGTGCACTGACATCGCACAGTACACGGGCCTCTAGAATTTCTCCTCCAAAGAAATTCTAGCCGCCGCGGCAGGGATCGAACCCGCGTCTTTTGGGTCAGCAGCCGAGCACCATAACCGCTAAGCCACCGTGGCGGCCCATAACAAATTAACAGAAAATTTTATAATATATCATCCACTTTTAATTGTAGGACAAAAACACTGAACCAATATCATACTTTGAAAAAGTAAGTATAATGAACATCAGCAAAGAAAATCACGGCTCTTTTCTGCAGGTATATGTAGTCGGCGCTAATTGGCAACACCAGTTGGGCCCCAGGCCATGCTGCAGTACTGCATCAGAGGTAGCACTAAAGCATCGTAAAAGAAATGCTTTTACCATGGCTCTGAGAACGCGCCGCATAGGAGCAATGGTACCCATGGCAGATGACAGATTACATTGGAGGTAGTCAACAAGTTCATTCCAGGTAAGATGCTACGAAAAATATGCTCCGAGACTGTTAACAGAATCCAGCATCTCTAAAGGTCTGGAGCCGCCGCGGTGGCTCAGTGATTATGGTGCTCTGCTGCTGACCCAAAAGACGTGGTTTCGTTTCCGGCCGCGGCGGCTAGAATTTCTTAGGAGGAGAAATTCTAGAGGCCCGTGTACTGTGCGATGTCGGTGCACGTTAAAGAACCGCAGGTGGTCTAAATTTCCGGAGCCCTTCCCTACGGCGTCTCTCATAGCCTGAGTCGCTTTGGGACGTTAAACCCCATAAATCAAACCATTCTAAAGCATTTAATGGTCTGGACCCAAGAAACAGATTAATCTGTTCTGTAACACTTTACCTCAAGGCGTGTACCACATTCCTTTGTTTTATAGGATATTGTAACGTGGCAGCCAGCCGAAGAATGAGGCGTGGTGAACGATGGCTATGAGATGATTTTAATGGCGCTGGCCTAGCGCGAGCGCTCCGTCCCGCGCCACTGCCAGCTTCGACTTCGTCACACTACCCGGGGCCTCCGAGCGCGCGTCCCGATCGGTGACGAACAGACGGCGAAATGGCGATGGTCTTGAGTGGGAGGTTGAACAGGATGTAGATGGTGCAGTGCAAGCCCCCACGATGAGAAAGATGAGAGAATGTGTCCCGGTCCACGAAGCATCCGGGCCGGAGGGTGCCAGGAGCTGACGGCCGAGGTCCGTGGACCCACCGGACGGCAGGGGCAGGGGGCCGGTGTTTTCACGTGTGGGTCTTGGGTCTTGATTCGGTCGGGTCTCGGGTCGGTGGGTTCTCGGGTTGGTGGGTTCTCGGGTTGGTGGGTTCTCGGGTTGGTGGGTTCTCGGGTTGGTGGGTTCTCGGGTTGGTGGGTTCTCGGGTCGGTTTGGTCTCGGGTCGGTGGGGTCTCGGGTCGGTGGGGCCTTGTGTCGTCGTGTATTGTGGTCCGGGTGGGGGTCGGGGCTGGGGTGAGCGGCGAGGTCGGTTCAGGTCCGGCGGGCTGAGGCACGGCCGGGCGGCGCGGACCAGGCACTAACGGCCGACGTCCACGGCAGGCGCAGGACACCGAAGCTCCGGGACCAGGATGGCGATGAAGGGACCCCAGCACCTCACACCAAATGTAACGTGGCGGCCAGCCGAAGAATGAGGCGTGGTGAACGATGGCTATGAGATGATTTTAATGGCCGCTGGCTTAGCGCGAGCGCTCCGTCCCGCGCCACTGCCAGCTTCGTCTTCGTCACAATATGTTTTTAAATAATTCACCTGATCCCAGGCTTCTAATTTAGCCAGTGCCTTGTTGGCCTTGGTTTCAATATCTGTGCATAAGCTGCTTGTAGTAAACACTGTCGCGTCTGCAGCGTACGAAATAACTCAAGCGCTATCTGTTCAGTTTACAATGTCATTTATGTAGATCAAAATAAAAGTGGCCCTAAAATGCTTTCCTGCCGCGCACCAACAATAACTGGGTTCCTTGCGGAAGTGGCATTGTTGGCATCTACGAATTGCATCCTGCTAAAAATATAAGATTTAGAGAGCGCGGGGACTGTTCCAAGCACACCGTACTGAGAGTATTTTACTCAGTTACCAGTGCAGCCTTCTTTCTGGAAAAAAAATCTGTGGCGAGTGTTTGTGTGCTTGGTCGCCTGTGTGCATGTTCGTATCATTTCATATAAACAACTGTCGACGTCCACTCAGCAGTTCTCTAGATGTGACGTAAATCTTGCGAAAGCATCAGTCGCTTTCAGAGGCGTTGCGCTACAAAAAAAAAAAAATCCCCTTCAGTCCTAGATGCAAGTGCGACTTTTAACCGCACCTCAACCACGCCCCGGTTTGGTGTTAGTCACGCATTAGGTGGCTTAGATTAAGCAATTAGTGAGATTAATAAACAAGCATTTTAGCCAATTTTGGAGCTTTTGTGCGCATCGACATGAATGCCCTGATTACCTTGGAACTCTCGTTTCGCTAACCTTCTGGGGGCACGAAACTCCTACCCGAATAATAAGTTCGGGTTGTCACCTAACCATGTCGGCTATGTGGCGCTAGTGTAAGTGCAGACAAAATGCGTAGGGAGCCAGTGTGATGGCAATGACAGAGCACAAACCCTGCTGTCCAATTTGTTCCTCGCCGCTCCTCTTAGGTGTATTTTCGTCATCCGTCTGTCAGTACCTACTTCATTTATTCACTCAAACACGGTTGAGTTGTGCGCTAAGAGTGAGACATCACATAAGGCGTGCCGAGTGATATCACAACATGTTTTTCTGCGCGCTTGGAACTTCGCAAAATAAAATTTGGTACGGCTCTTACAAAATCATGCACTTTATTCCATGTCACATTCTGTTCCGGCCTGCAAATGAATCACGCTTATTAACCCTTTCAATCGCGCTTCTTACTATGCCTGTTATCTGCGGTCGCGCGTTTTATTAGTGAATGAGTATGGCGGAGGCAGAACTCGCCCGGCATAGTGACCAATTCGTGGTCTTAATTGCAGATAATAGTGTAATGATTTTGTCACCTGAACATAATTGATAAGAAAGCCGAAGAAAAAACCGTATACCGCCGGTGGGATCCGAACCCACGACCTCCGAATTTCGTTTCCGGTGCAATACCAACTCAGCTACAGCTACAGCTATCGAATCTACTGCTTTCGTGGCTATTTGTGTGACTAACTGAACCTAGACTGTTCACCAGCGCCACCCTCGTCTAGAGCAGTGGATGTCCTCTACTACCGCGAGTGTGATCGAACGGTGAGGGCGGAAGCTGTGAAAGAACTCTTTGATGTTAACTATGGCGTGAAGACTGCCAGATTCGATTCCTTCGTTTATTTGTTACGCACAAAAGCGAACAGAAATAGGTGATTAGCTGATTGGAAATAGGCGAATAGGTGATTCTGACATGCATGACAATCATAACTGGGAACGCCTGAATTCAGATTGTCTTTCATGTCAATTTCTTTCCTTTTTTTTTTGCGGAGATGTGCAGTTTCGAGGCGCCATTTGAAGGCGGTCTTGCTGCAAACTAGTGGACAAACTGGGATGAAATATGAAGGGCCTTTATTTTCAAGAGAAACTTTACCATACAAAGTGTATCGCTAGGAGCCGCAAAAAGATGTCAGAAATAAAAGGTTGCAATGCTTATACTGGCAGAAAAATAAAAACATTAAAAATTCACAAACGAAAGGGCTCACACATGGCTACATAATTGCACAACAATGGCAAATGAATAACGGTGACGGTTTCACATAGGCGGCGAAGAAAAGTTGTCAGGCGAACTTGAAGCACTAAATCAAGGAAGCAACTCCCACTTCACTAGAAGCTGATCACCCTCCACATATCCACCCCTGAGGAGATCATCGAGGCTGAGTGAGGAGCGTGGAAAGCCATGCCCCGTGTCACGCAACCCATCAGGTTTTTGGAAGAAAGGGAAAAGACCATGTGGGTCTACCTCAAGATCTTCAACCTCAACCTCTTTTCTTTCGTCTTTTCTGGGGTGTTTTATGATCATCTTTATTTTTCGCTCGAAAGGCCAAGGAACGACATCATCCATGACCCCCTTGTGCATGCACAAGTGACCATGAATAGCCACAGTACCACCTTTTATGAATTCAACTGAAGGTGTAATAAGGTAGCCACCCAAGTACACACGTTCACTATCTTAAATAGTGGAGTCCTTAGTCACTGCGGTGTTTTCGAGAGCTTTGACACCGCGCACGATGAATTCGCAGCTTGTCACGCTTAGGTCAGGATTTGTCTGCCGATTTCTGCTGACATCAATTGTCTGTTCGCTGCTATTGCTTGCCACGTGTAAGGTTGCAGGGATGGTGGGTGTAGTCTGCGAGTACTCTCCGTGGCTCGTACTGGACACACTGGGCGACCGTGAGATGTTCGAAGTCGAATTCGGCTCTCTCATGCTGTTGGAAACATTGTTGACTACATTACCGCGAGAGAATAGGCGCCGCTCAAGCTGTTCGATCGCAGCCGTGAGGTCTCGCCTATGTTGAAGCAAACCCTGACGGCACTGCCTTATTTCATCCACCAGCTGCTGTCTAAAAGCCTCCTCTGCCCCACTCGTTCCCTGGAGCACATACTGCGTCACTGTCTCCTTTATTCCGTCTATGCCTCGAGATATTTCTCCTTTCATTCCGCTACACATGCTTGCGAACAGGGAAAGTTGTTCGCCCACTGATTCTTTGACAATGTTCAAGCTATGGGATAGCTCGTCGAGTCTATCACACTGCATGTTGCTGCTAGAAGTCAAGCACTGTAAATAAGAGGTCATTTTGTCCGCTTCCTCGCGTAGTGCCCGTCTGACGCAAGTCACAATGTGTTCTTCCCTCTGTAGACTGGACTGTTCGGGTTCTGATGATGCAATCGGAGCCGGTATCCTGCAACTAGACATCACATGTGCGCACACGCAGCTGTAAGGAACCCTGGACGAGCACTTGGGGCAGCGAGCTGGGTGATACTGGCAAAGGTGCTGAAAGTGCTGGCACATGAATCGAGCTTCCAGCACAGCTCGGCACCCGTATTCTTCGTTCCAGCACTTCACCTGCAAAGGTCGAGGAAGTTAATACGTAGCGAAGCAGCACCATCGTATACCCAGTACATTAGTAAAACTTTGCCCCTAATACGAAATAGACTAATCGAAAAGGTACCTAGTGCTAAAAAACTGTTGGCGAACTGCACAAGCCTCTCAGTGCGATTTTTCCACCTCTACAAATGGCACATGTTTACTGAAATTAGTATTAAAACCTCGCTCTAAGTACCTACACAATTAAATACGGGGCAAGAATCCTTCGTATCGCGGATTTTTAAACGGTGGTACATCGTATTTACAGTGCGTGCAACTAGCAAAACTGAAGAATTATGGTTATGTTTTTAATTTTACAGTTTACGACACACTTCCTCTCACTCTGCAGCAGCGGTGGCTCAGTAGTTATGGTGCTCGGCTGCTGACCCGAAAGACGCGGTTTCCATTCCGGCCAAGTCGGTCGAATTTCTTTGGAGGAGAAATTCCAGAGGCCCGTGTACTGTGCGATGTCAGTGCACGTTAAGGAACTCCAGGTGGTCGAAATTTCCGGAGCCCTTCTCTATGGCGTCTCTCGTAGCCTTAGTCGCTTTGGGACGTCAAACCCCATAAACCAAACCAAATCAAACTTCCTCTCACTCCTCGTTCTTGACTCTCGCTCCTCTTCCCCATACGTGACTTGCTGCGCTTCGCCTCTGGTGAGTATGCGGAGCCGACGGCACTCTCGCGAGTGGCGGAAATCACGTGACGCGCAATTGGCTTCTGTGAATCTGGCTCTTGAACATTTTTTTTTAAAAAGCCCTAATATTTATGTAGCGCAGTGCTGTCACGCACACACCTGTGGCGAAATATAACGCGTACATTATTGAATGTTGTGTGAACCCTCAAAGCTAGTCAGGCTACCACGGACGCCATAGCGTTGAGCACCGGGTTATTTCGCCAACGTGTAATTTTTTAACCTGCACTTATATCGAACAGTACACGAACCTCCAGCTTTTCGCCTCCATGGAAACGTTACCGCCCTCTGAGGAACGAACCCGCGTCTTTCCAGCCAGAGCGTTAAATGTGGTTTCAATCTATGCAATCTCTACAGTGAAAAAAGCGAATTTTGCTGCGGCAAAATTCCTTTCTGATCGGTTACAGACCATTTAAAGTCGTGTAAGGGTGCACATTTTGGTTGAATTTCGCACGTGAATTTTGGAGGCATGGCTCATGCATGAATTAAAGAACGTACAATCGTACTTATCTGTACCGTGTCGTACCGTAACTTTCCGTACCCTACCGTATCTAGTCCAAAACAGGGAGTGTGGCTCACAAATAGAAAGTTTCAGTTGGGAGTACTAGTAAGCTTGAGCACTCATCGCTTATTGCGTTGCGTACGCTGAAAATAGTTTAAACACGACACTTTTACCTAGCCGTGCCGTAGCGTCGCTCCGGTGCACGCGTGATCGGTAGCGCCATCTAGTGACAACATGCCAAAGTACGTCAACACTGTGTTGAAGAAATTTTCATCCGTAATTACTCACCACTAGGGTGGGTGCATTGCGAGCTTTTCTTCATTTCAAGAAGAAAAACTCTGCAAATAGAAGAAAATGTAACAAGCGACTAAAAGCTTGAAAACTGCTTCGCCAGCTGTCCTTCTTGCGAGGTAAACACACTCATTTAGTTAGGCCTAAGAGCTCGAAAATCGCCAAATTTTGCGAGAAATACGGGCTACTTGTCGGTTATACCTCTACGCGCGGGCGAGAGTTTGCGCAGTAAAAGAGAACCGCTACCATTTGAGCGAGCTATCCCGTCGAAGAATCCAGGTGACATGTATTTAATCCGAAGCGAGCGAGCAAGGCGCCGCCATCTTGCCAACGCCTCTCGGTAACGTCCCCGTAGCGTACGTACGCTCTCGTACGTATGTACGCGTGCGTGCGTGTGCGTACGTGTACGTTCTCTGCATGCGCACGTATGCGCACGTACGCGTACGTACGCGTACGTGCGTACGTACAGCCTCCCTGATTTTTAATAATATAGCGCGAGCGTCGACCGAACTGCTGGTCAGCGCCTTATAACGGCGATAAGCGTGCAACAAGGCGAGAGTTCGCGCACGCGCACGAAGGCAGAGTGTCGTCTGCTACGCTGTTCCGAGCACGAGGGCACACGCCCTGCCACAATATCAGTTCGCTAGATCCCGCCAAGCCGTAGAGCGCATGCGCATGATTAATATGTGAGACTGCATGAGACATGATTTCTTTCCCTCTTTTTTTTGCCTACTACGGGAGGCCAGCCTGGCGATGCAAAGTTACGATAAGAAAAAATAAAAGGAAAGAAAGTATCACATATTAATCATGTGCATGCGCTCTACGACGTGGCGGGATTTAGCGAACTGATATTGTGGCAGGGCGTGTGTCCTCGTGCTCGGAACAGCGTAGCAGACGACGCTCTGCCTTCGTGCGCGTGCGCGAAGTCTCGCCTTGTTGCACGCTTATCGCCGTTATAAGGCGCTGACCAGCAGTTTGGTCGACGCTCGCGCTATATTATTAAAAATCAGGGAGGCTGTACGCTCTCGTACGTATGTACGCGTGCGTGCGTGTGCGTACGTGTACGTTCTCTGCATGCGCACTCGTGATCCGCAAAGCTACTGCGTACGTAAGCCAGTTCCGTATGGCCAACTAAAATTGTTCAATGGGTGCGGCCCTTACATCAGAATATAGGTATGGGAGCGCTCGTGAATCCAGCACCCTTGTCGCAAAAAAAAAAAAAAGACGCGTTGCTTTGGCTTCTGAAAGGCGCTATCAAACAACTTTTGCCCGAAATGCATGCCATAGAAACGAAACAGTCCTACAGCGTTGGCTGCTTTGTTATCAGTTACCGCCCTGGGCTGGCGACAATTATAACAATGGCAAGTGGTCCCTTGCTGCGTTTGTCCTTCGAGTAACAGCCGTAACCGCGCGAATCTCGTGGGTTAGGTGTCTCGCATGGCTATCTATATTCACTGCCTTTACAGAGGGATACGTGATTATCTGCACCTGCTCACAAATATCAAGATTGTATGCTTATCTATCTAGCAGTGATAGGTGAGGAACTGATTGCACTATACCACGTAGAGCTGTTGCACAGTACAATTCATTTAAGACTAATTTCTCGATAAATCTAAGAAGGAGTCAGCTACTAAGGGGTACTAAATGTAGAATTGTGACACTAATTCTTCGGAAATGATTTTCGAGGGCGAAGTCGCGACTCTGATAAAGCGTGTGTGAGCTTTAACAGAGTGCGCGTCCCTAATCTTTTTTTGATTCGTGCTTTGGCATCACCTCTTAAAGGCAGCGCAGATCATACTCTTAGCTGCCAATGCGCCGCTAAGCGCAGGCGTCGAACAGATTGCCGTATTAAGGAGCAAAGTTCACGTGTGTCATTACGGCTATCCTGTCTTCTACTGTCACTCATAAGAGCAGCCACTGCGAGAAGTTAGCATGCATACAGCGACAGAGGTTCAACAAAGCTGAGTGGGTTTGTCGAAAGGAGTAATGTAATGTCCAGTTTACTGCAGCTGTACTTTCAAAGCAAGCCAGTCAGAAGGTATTACGGCTGCTGAAACAACCATTAACGACTTCCAGTGTGCTGGATTTGCTGCCCCGAAGCTACAGTGATGGACTGTGAGGTGCACCTCAGTGTAGAGCTTCCGACTAAGCTCAAGTACATCGATCGGTCCTGTAACACTAGGTTGCACAGAACACTGACACTTCCACACTTCAACTCCATCGAAATGCGGTCTGGCGGCCCGTATTTGGTCCCACGATCTTCGAAACAAACCCAAACACCAAGCACACTGAGTCGCCACTGTAGATTTAGGTTTGGTGTATGTTTGGTGTGTGGGGTAACGTCCCAAAGCGACTCAGGCTATGAAAGACGCCGCAATGAAGGGCTCCGGAAATTTCGACCATCTGGGGTTATTTAACGTGCACTGACGCCGCACAGTACACAGGCCTCTAGAATTTCGCCTCCATCGAAATTCGACTGCCGCCGCCGTGATCGAACCCGCGTCTTTCAGGTCAACAACAGAGCACCATAACCACTTAGTCAATTCGGCGGCATCCTGCAGATTTAACGCCACTTCTCGTAAGTAGCTGAGGTGCAATCAGTTGCTACCGCTGAGCGTAGTTCATACAGTCCTGCTCGTTTGAACGGCAGACTGCTGTTTATGGTGGGTTAATTTGTTAACTAAAGTTCATTTCTTCGCTTATTTTATCTTTGCAACGTTTCTAGCTTATTCCACGCAAGAACATGGCTTGCACTGTCAGCCATTCAAACGCACAAGATGGGAATGGTTTGGTTTGGTTTATGGGGTTTAACGTCCCAAAGCGACTAAGGCTATGAGAGACGCCGTAGTGGAGGGCTCCGGAAATTTCGACCACCTGGGGTTCTTTAACGTGCACTGACATCGCACAGTACACGGACCTCGAATTTCTCCTCCAAGGAAATTCAGCCGCCGCGGCCGGGATCGAACCCGCGTCTTTCGGGCCAGCAGCCGAGCACCATAGCCACTGAGCCACCGCGGCGGCTAAGATGGGAATGACGTCGCCCTAACGCTTCGCTTACCTTTTTATCCAGCACTTCATCGAAGGGACAGGAACTCCATTGCGCTGCATCCTCTGGCCATCGCTGCTCATCAAGGGGGCAGCCGCATGTCGCTGCAGCCTCGCACTGACGGTAACAGCTTTCGCACAGTACGTGTCCACAGGGAAGCACCGCGGATTGCTTGCGCACTAGCCTTCCGGAATGGGCTCCACAAAGCGCAGAGGCCTCCAGTCGGTGGCTACAGAGAACCCGACCAGCGTGTATTCTCGTGGTCTTCCTACAGCCATGGCCTACTCACGTAAGCTCGTGCTTGAAAGGCTGCACGGAATGCCACAGCCACTCCGGCAAACGTCGCCTCCTATTGCTTTTAGTTCCTGTCTTACTGGCCGCAGACGCGACTAAATTTGCTGCGCCATCTACCGCAGGTGCCTGCCTGCTTATCAGAGCAAGCAACATCGCTTATAGCTCTCATAGAAGCCCCCCCTCCCCTTTTACGATAACCTACAGATAAAAGAAACAGGCGGTTATCTACTGTGGAAAAATGCGCTGAACGAAAGAGGTCACTGGTAGGCTGCAAAATTACATGTTTCTATGTTCATTTTTGTTTTGGACCATGCAGCACATAACTAATTCCATTGACTTCCTTCATAAGTGGCTTGATGCTGCTACAACCCGTGATGGTCAGCGAAAGCCTTTCCTCCTGTAGTGGACGTAGTCATGGTGATGATGATGATTGATGATAATGATATCTGACACCTATAGGGAATGAAGACAAGTGGTTGGGCCTGCTGGTACGTTAACAATTTGAACTTTAGCGCTACACACGACGCGGGCACGAAGATGACACAACGAGCGCGACGGTAATTAGCGTTGGTAGTCAGCGCTGGTTATGTCTCTTAGGCGGGGGAAAAGTAAGCGGCGCTAGTTAGAAATAAGTTTTCGAAGCATCGCTATCGAATATATATTTTACTACAGCACTGATAATACCCAAATAAAATCGCAGTCTAGACATCACATCACTTTAGGTTTTAGAAAAATCCGTGAAAATGCACTGACAAGCCGCCTACACACCTGAAGTTCAGAAAAATTAGCACTGATCCAACAACAGGTGTGTTTCTGCGAAAGTACCTGTGGACTCTCACGAAGATAACAGTAGCGTTTACAACTGCGGAGCAGTCACGCTAGTATACCGTGGACGGAAGCAAATTATGGCGACAAAGCTGTCAGTTCTGGCCTTCCTGGGGCACGCACGTGTGCTGCTGAGGAAAAGATGACAAATTCGACTGGCGCCTGTACCGAGCATAGCGCACATGTGCGCTATGCTCCGATGATGCGGTTGCATCATCGGAACTCGAACAGTGCAGTCTACAGAGGGAAGAACACATTGTGACTTGCGTCAGACGGGCCCTACGCGAGAAAGCGGACAAAATGACGTCATATTTACAGCGCTTGACTTCTAGCAGCAACATGCAGTGTGATATACTCGACGAGCTATCCCATAGCTTGAACATTTTCAAGGAATCAGTGGCCGAACAACTTTCCCTGATCGCACGCATCTTTAGCGGAATGAAAGGAGAAATATCTCGAGGCATGTGCGGAATAAAGGAGACAGTGACGCAGTATATGCTCCAGGGGACGAGCAGGGGAGATGAGGCTTTTAGACAGCAGCTGTTGGATAAAATAAAGCAGTACCGTCACGGTTTGCTTCAAGATATACGTGACCTCACGGCGGCGATCGAGCAGCTTGAGCACCGCCTATCCTCTCGCGGTGATGTAGTCGACAATGTTTCCAACGGCGTGAGAGAGCCGAATTCCACTTCGAACATCTCGCGGTCGCCAAGTGTGTCCAGTACGAACCACGGAGAGTTCTTGCAGACTACACCCGCCATCCCTGCAACCTTACACGAAGCAAGTAATAGCAGCGAACAGACAATTGCTGTCTGCAGAAATGGGGAAACAGCTGTTGACCTAAGGGTGACAAGCTGCAAATTCACCGTGCGCGATGTCAAAGCTCTCGAAAAACCGCAGTGAATAAGGACTCCACTATTTATAATAGTGAACGTGTGTACATGGGTGGTTACCTTATTACACCGTCAGTTGAATTCATAAAAGGTGGTACTGTGGTTATTCATGGTCACTTGTGCATGCACAAGGGGGTCATGGATTATGTCTTTCCTTGGCCTTTCGAGCGCAAAATAAAGATGATCATAAAACACCCGACAAACGACGAAGGAAAAGAGCTTGAGGTCGAACCATATGGTCTTTTCATTTCCTTCCAAAAACCTGGTGGGTTGCGCGACACGGGGTATGGCTTTCTTTCTCCTCACTCAGCCTTGATGATCTGCTCAGGGGTGGATATGTGGAGGGTGATCAGCTTCTAGTCAAGTGGGAGTTGCTTCCTTGATTTCGGGCTTCACCTTCGCCTGACAGCTCGTCTTCGCCGCCTATGCGAAAGCGTCACCGTTTGTGTTATTCATTTGTCATTCTTGTGCAATTATGTAGCCATGTATCAGCCTCTTCGTTTGTGAATTTTTAACGTTTTCTTGTTTCTGCCCAGTATGAGCATTGCAACCTTTTATTTCTGACATCGTTTTGCGGCTTCTAGCGATACACTTTGTATGGTAAAGTTGGTCTTGAAAATAAATGCCCTTCATATTTCATTCCACTTTGTCCACTAGTTTGCAGCAAGACTGCCTTCAAATGGCGCCTTCAAACTGCACATCTCCGCAAAAAAAAAAGAAGGAATGAAATTGACATGAAAGTTAATCCGAATTCAGGCGTTCCCAGTTATGCTTGTCATGCATATCAGAATCACCTATTTTCTGTCCGCTTTTCTGCGTAACAGATTAACGAAGGCATCGAATCCGGCAGTCTTGATGCCATAGGTAACATCAAAAGGGTTCTTGCACAGCTTCTGCCCTCACCGTTCGATCATATTCCTACGTGGCACTCGCAGTAGTAGAGGACATCCACTGCTATAGATGAGGGTGGCGCTGGTGAACACTATAGGTTTGGTTACAGTCACATAAATACCCCCGAAAGCAGTAGAGTCGACAGCCGTCGCTGTAGCTGAGTTGGTATTGCGCCGGAAACTAAATTCGGAGGTCGTGGGTGTGGATCCCACCGGCGGTATCAATTATCAATTATCTTCATTTGACAAAATCATTACACTGTTATCTATAATTGAAACCACAAATCGCTCACAATGCCGGGCTAGTTCTGCCTCCGGCACACTTCACTAACAAAACGCGCGGCCGCAGGTCACAGGCAGAGTGAGGAGCGCGATTGAAAGGCTAATAAGCGTGCTTTATTTGCAGGTCGGCACAGAAAGTGTCGCGGAATAAAGGACATAATTTTGCGAGAGAAATACCAAATTTTGTTTTGCGAAGTTCCAAACGCGCAGAAAGACATTTGTTAATATATCACTCAGTGCACGCCTTATGCTATGTCGTACTCTCCGCGCACAACCAAGCCGCGTTTGAGTGAATAAATGGAGTAGATACTGACAGGAGGATGAAGAAAATAGACACCTAAGAGGAGCGGCGAGGAACAAATTGGACAACAGGGTTTGTGCGCTGTCATCGCCATCACACTGGCTCTCCACGCATTTTGTCTGCACTTACACTAGCGCCACATAGCCGACACGGTTAGGTGACAACTCGAACTTATTATTCGGGTTGGGGCGTCGTGCCCCCAGAAGGTTAGCGAAACGAGCGTTCCAAGGTAAGCAGGGACATTCATGTCGATGCGCACATAAGGTCCAGAATTGGCTAAGGAGCTGGTTTATTAATCTCACCAATTGCTTAATCTTAGCAACCTAATGCGTGACTAAAACCAAACGGGGGCGTGGTTGAGGTGCAGTTAAAAGTCGCACTTGCGCCTAGGGCTGAAGGCGAGTTTTTATTTTTTTTGTAGCGCAACTCCTCTGAAAGCCACTTATGCTTTAAGAAGCTCTACGTCATTCCTAGAGAATTGCTGAGTGGACGTCGACAGTTTTTTATATCAAAGGATACGAGTATGCACACAGGTGAGCAAGCACACAAACACTCGCCACCGATTTTTTTTCCCTGAAAGAAGGCTATACTGGTAACTAAGTAAAATACTCTCAGTGCTGTGTGCGTGGAATTGTCCTCGGGCTCTCTAAACCTTATTTTTTGCAGGATGCAATTCGTAGATGCCAACAATGGTACTTCCGCAAGGAAGCCGGTTATTGTTGGTGCGCTGCAGGGAAGCATTTTAGGGCCACTTTTATTCTGATCTACATAAATGACATTGTAAACTGCACAGATAGCCCTTGAGTTGTTTCGTACGCTGCAGACGCGACAGTGTTTACTAAAAGCAGCTTATGCATAGATATTGAAACCAAGGCCAACAAGGCGCTGGCTAAATTGGAAGCCTGGGATGAGGTGAATTATTTAAATACATATCCTACAATAACAAAGGAAATTTGTACACGTATTGAGGTAAAGAGTGACAAAACAGATTAATCTGTTTCTTGGGTCCAGACCATTAGAGATTCTGGATTCTGTTAATAGTCTCGGAACATATTTTTCTTAGCATCTTACCTGGAATGAACTTGTTGACTACCGACAATGTAAGCTGTCATCTGCCAAGGGTACCATTGGTCCTATGCGGCGCGTTCTCAAAGGCATGGTAAAAGCTTTTCTTTTACGATGATTTAGTGCTCCCTCTGATGGAGTACTGCAGCATGGCCTGGGGCACAACTGGTGTTGCCAATTGGCGCCGACTACATTTGCTGCTGAAAAGAGCCGTACGTTTCATTGCTGATGTTCATTATACTTACGCCACAAAACCTTTTGTTTTTCAAAGTATGATATTCTTTCTGTGTTTTTGTCCTACAATTAAAAGTGGATTACATATTTTAAAATTTTCTGTTAATTTGGTATGGATGATGCAATTTGAGTATCTGTAGTACAGGTGAACACATGCGTTCCTCAAACCGGACACAAAGAACTTTAGTTCGTGCCTACCCCTTGAACACCCTAAGATGAACAATCTTTATTTTACACACTACCTTCGCTGCTAAACCTACTAATCGGCAATGATTTTGATCTTATCTGTAGCGAAAACTATCTCATCAAAAGCTTTCGCCAACTTTTCGCCAAGCGAAAAGTTTCACTCGAGGATTGGGAGGGCGTGTTGGCTAGCTGTGACCCGCGTCGTCCAGACCAGGGCCGTGGAGTGGGCCACCCAGGTCGCCGTCAGCCATGGGTTGCTGGCACTCTATCACGGAATCGTCCACACTTTCTCTCTGACGAAGATAAAATTTTTCCATCCATACATCACTAGGCTAGTCAACACCGCTCTTCGCGTGAGCCGAAGGCCAGATTTGCCACCTCTGCGCATGCGCGAAACCGAGCGACGTCACGCGCAGCGCAGGTGGCCGCCGACTCCGTAATAAAAAAAAGAATACAATTAAGCACAGAAAGGAGAATAAAAAGAAAATAAAAGAAATAAAATATCAGACGTAAAAAATAAATAAAAGACAAACAGTACGCCATGAAACTCTCATTTCTCGGTGGACACCCGAAACGCGCCGTAAGGGAAGGAAAATGAAAAGAAAATTGGTTTTAAGGAAATCAAACGACACCTGTTTCTCTCTAAAATTTCACCAGCGCTGCGACTAGGAACAAGAAACAGAGAAGGAAGACAAGGACAAGCGCTACTAACAACTGAAAGTTTATTTGAATGGTGCTCCTTCATCAAATCTGTCCCTTCATTACAGAGATTGTGATCTGAACAAACCCGGTGTGTCTAATAAAAAAGCATGCTTTCCACTGCTTAGCAGGGCAAAGATTAAATTCAGACATCCAGATCAGCTGACTAGGGACTTGTGTGAAGCCTATCACATTCACAAGAACAGCGACACGTGCGTTAGCACACCATCTGTAAACTTACATGAATGTGAAATTTTGTATCTAGATTCTTAACTTTCTTTTGCGTGCTTTTTGCGGGAAGCGCAGGCGCTTTGGGTTGTCAGTTGTGTGCATATAATCTGTGTTTTTTCAAATAAACTTTCAGTTGTTAGTAGCGCTTGTCCTTGTCTTCCTTCTCTGTTTCTTGTTCCTAGTCGCAGCGCTGGTGAAATTTTAAAGATGTACCAACTAGCTCAAACCACCATTTTGCTCTGTTTCTCTCATATCTCGGTGGATCCCCGAAACCGCGCCGTAAGGTCCTTAACGAAAATGAACTGAAATGAAAATTGGTTCTAAGGAAAGGAAATGTCTGTTTCTCATATCTACATGTCTCACCACACTACACCACACTACATGTCTCTAAAGCACCTTCTAAGACAGCGCCGTATTCACAACACGCGCGTCTCCTCCTCCGCTTCCATACAGGCAGTGTGCGAACGGCCGAACGCCTCCACTTCATTGTGGTGCTCCACCAGTGCATTGTGCGCAAACTGCGACCGTCATGACGTCAAACCAAGCGTACAACCTTTTCGCTTATGTATTCAGGCTTAACCACAGCTAAGCCATTGCCATTTTTTTTCTACAAGACTACTATAAAGCTCTCATTTTTTCCCCGTCCTTATAGGCCGCTGATGTTTATACTGTTCTTGCTTGTTTTGCCACGTTCATTACATAATGGTCCATACT
The DNA here is from genome assembly GCF_055824585.1 of Amblyomma mixtum. Classification (NCBI taxonomy): domain Eukaryota; kingdom Metazoa; phylum Arthropoda; class Arachnida; order Ixodida; family Ixodidae; genus Amblyomma; species Amblyomma mixtum. Next base: position 75,050,982 of record NC_143020.1, on the reverse strand, counting down.
CTCTCCTACTTCTCAGTACACTGTGACTAAGAATGTATGACTTGCTATTAGCTTGCTATATGCTAACCTGTAAAGGGTCGAGAACTGGTCAAGCTCTCCGAGCTTTTTTGTGCCGTACTCCTCCGTTTTAAAGGAAATAAAGTTTATTTATTTATTTTTTCATTTAATAATAGTTGGTAGAAAGGCTTCACAGTCAATATGAATGATCGCTTGCCATGTCAGTCGTCTATCTCCGCTGTAGTGCGATACTGCACATGCGGTACATATCCTTGTTTTCCCTGATATTTTCACTCCAGGTCAGTATTATGGAACTCAATCCTAGGTACCTGAACGTGGTACTGTGATTAAGAAAATTGGTGACTTTTAGCCACAGATATAATAATAAGCTTAGGACCGAAATGCGTAGATGCACCAGGGTGTAAAGAGAGGTGTTTTTCTCTCACGGAGATTAATGTACTAGAAGAAAGTTCCCTTCGATTGTGTCATTAACAGTAATACTGACAGCTTGAAAGCCGTCATTTAACTAGAAGAGTGCGGTGAGGGGCTAGTTGGTACGACATTATGAGAACAAAAAGTAACTGCGCAAAAGGACGGGACAAGAGAAAGAGAACCACACGGGACAAACGCAGACTGACAACTGTTTTATTCCACCAACTCTTCTTTCCTTCAGCAGCAAAGCGCATGCGCACCAACCACAAAAACAGTCTGCGTTTGTCCCGTGTGGTTCTCTTTCTCTTCTCCCGTCCTTTTGCGCAGTTACTTTTTGTTCTCATAATGTGATTTACCTCTCTGCTACGTTTTCCCCAGTCTACATTTGGTCTGAAATCCCTCATTCCTGGTTTTATCAGGAATTTAAAATGGCTACTATAAATAGCCAGCTGACGCCATTTCGATTATTCCAAGCTACGATTATCTCACAGAAAAGATGATAGGCAGCGTGATAACTGTCCTATCTTAATAACACTGCATAAAACAGATATAGGAGGGGAAAGTGGGGGGGGGGGGGGGGGGGAAGGATTGCTTTAGAATTTTTAATGGGCTAGCTTTACATGTGCAGTGTAGATAATTTAAAGTTGAGGGTCCACTTCAGGGCAGTTTTACCGGGGAAAATCAGTAATATATAGGGTGTTCATTTTCACTGTTACTGATAGTATACTGAGTATAGTATACTGAGCATATAGTATACTGGGTATATAGTATGCTGGGTATATAGTATACTGAGTATATAGTATACTTAGTGTAGTAGTGATACTGATAGTATCGTGAACGCCGCCTTCATGGAATGTATATTCGGCTCTGCTGACAGAAGATAAGGACATAGTGGTCTGATTTGTTTAATTAGTTATGCAAATTTCGTTATTTATCTTTTTAACTATTAACTTTAAGCTTCATATTGCCATAGCGATTTTGTAGACTGTAATGATTCAAAGCAAGTAAAATTTTAGCATGTCCCTAAGTGCAACAGGTATTGAGACTTTCGCGATTGAATTCTCAGTATTTTCGCATCCGATTCGGGAACTGAACGCTCAGAGTGCGCCGGAAATGCCGCCCATGATACTACTTTAGAGATTGACGAAATGATGACCGCAAATAACCGACGGCAGCAAGGCTAGTTCCGACTGCGCCAGGCAGGCACTCGAGAAGAGCGTATAGTCATTGCCTCCGTGAGAAGCACGCGCTATTTTTTCGTCATTGGTATTGAACTTAGAGGCACGTTTCCTGCCGTCAGCGGCTTCGAAAAGCAGCACCGTGATAGCGCGCAAGATTTCCCTTTCCGCTCTGGCTCGGACAAGAAAGGACCCCTCGTTTATCGACTTGCGATTTATTATTTTTCGCCGGAATATCCACTGGTCAGCTGCCGGCTGTCGATTCCGTTAACAGAACGAACGAGGCTGCTGCAATGCTACACATATGGGGTACGATTACGAGTCGCTAAAAATCTTCTCAATCGGAAAGTGCCTGAAAAAGTGTCTCATTTGCCCCGTTCCTATTGGTCGGTCGTGACCAGCGGCCATATTAGTTTTTTGCGTCACCGGCCGACGTCATAAACGTGCAGAAGTGTTGACGTTGCTTACCTAATTATGCGAGCCGATTGAGACGATTTTTCGGGATTGGAACGAGTGGTCTGAAACCGCTTGATACAGAAAATGGCGGTTGTTTACATCGCCGGTGGCCGCGCGAGCAACGGTGTAAGAGGGTGCATGACGACGGTTTTGACGTGCTGGACGAGTTGTTTCGACGTTTTCACATAGGAAGGAGCATAATGGCTGTGCGACGAACTCGCCGTTGAACTTGGAGGTGTGCGGGCGAGCGCGCGGTCAGTGGAGCGGCAAGTGCTGTGCGCGCCTTCGCCGCCGGTTGGTTTCAAGACACCGTAGGAAATGAAGTAAACGTCGGCGTAGCCCAACCGACTGTGAGCAAGTGTTTGCGGTGAGTTGCGGGGACCACTGTCAAAGTTAAGTCGCAGAAGGTGCGCGCTTTCCGGCGAGACCCCCAAGACAAGGCGGCGGCGAAGGAGGACTTCCTTCGCATAAACTTTCGCCACCGCAGTATCCCCGGCGGCGTCATCCGAGTATCATCCGAATGGAAAGCAACAACACCAACACGAATATCATAACACACATAACATAACATAAGCAACAGCGTTATTTTCACAGACTCGCTCAGTGTACTCACAGCGCTTCACATCAGAAATGCAGTCACGCCGCTAAACGGCGACATCATAAACAACATAATAACAGCCACTGCCCACGGACTAAACGTCAAATTCTGCTGGGTCCCTAGTCACGTCGGTATAAAAGGGAATGAAAGAGCAGACGTATGCGCAGCTCAAGCCCGGAACAAAAAAATCGAGAAAGTAAATTTACCTTTTATGGATTACATGAAATTAGTACATTCTAAACTAAGGGATAAATGGCAGGCAACATGGAATAATACAATAAATAATAAACTCCACTTGGTTAAGCCTGTGTTAGGCGAATGGAAAACATGTACTCACCAGGAACGCATTAAGGAAGTCATTTTATGCCGTCTTCGCATAGGACACACACACCTCACACACAACTTCATACTAACAAAACAAGACAAACCTATATGTGACGCATGCGGAGACGACCTCACCGTAAACCATTTGCTATACTCATGTCGAAAGCTCGAAACACTGAGGAAGAAACATTCCACACGGTTTTACAATGAACAAATCCCTTTTCATCCATCACTGGTTTTGGGAGAGAATGCACTTGTCGACTTGTCCTGCACATTTCACTTTTTACAAGAAGCAAATATTCTAAACAAACTATAGGTTACAACAACTGTAACACATAAATTCTAGAAACATGCATTTAACCCCGTGCTTTACAATTTATTGACATACCTCATCTTGCCTTACTTTTTTTTGAAACACCTCAGCCACTGTCTCATTCCTGAGAAGATGGCTGAGGTCCCTATTCCATCGGGTGGGAACCTCGAGATCCTTGCCCAGCCAAGGATGCTTGCTGAGGTTACCGACCCTATTTAAAGCTTTTACCATAAGTCACTTCTAAAATTTTGTCTTAAATTTTTATATTTTTACTATGCTGCACAAACTAACTTGTTAGGCCCTTTACACCACCGTCCATTTAGACTTTTGTATAACATCCTATATAAAACAATTTTATACCCTGAGCTTGGCGCATGATAGCCTTAGTCGCCTATGCGCCATAAAACACAACACACACACAATATCAAGTGCTTAACCCGAAGCGGGCGGCATGAGTTGGTTACGAGGCGGAAGAGCGATTGTTGCCGCAGTGACTATGCGTGCCGGCTCTTAATTCCCGCAGTAAGATTGCAAGCTCCCAGCAGCTGCACCGGTCTGCTTCCGTATGTCGACAGTTGCTACAGTGTGATTATTCATGGTCGCCGTGTGTTTTTTGAACAAAAACAAATAGAATCACGCATCGCCCTTGGAGCACATTTGCCATCGATAGCAGGCTAGCTGAGTTCACACTGGCGAGTCGCGGACGTCGCGCGACAGGCTTAAATCGATTTGTTGCGCTCCCTCCCTGCTTTACATTTCGCAAACCGTAACTAATTGACCGAAATCGGTAGCCTAGAATTCTAGCGCGACGTTTGCAACTCGCCAGTGTGAACTTGCCTTAAAGCTGTCTTCGCCGGATTTCCAGCCAAGCGCTGCTTGCAAATTGATCTCGGCAGACTCGTAGCAATCACTGCCTTTATATAGATTTTTCCACGCACTTAAGACGTCTGCACAGTACCTTGATTCTACGTAATGTGTAAAGAAAAAGGACAGCCGTCGAATCCGCTGATTTTTTTTTTCTGGCTGCCATGTTTACGATGGCTGAATATGTGCGTGGAGGGATAAGGCTGAATCCTTTGAATCAGGCGGCAGCTCACGCCACCTAGCCGACGCTAGCGACGCTTTTCCAGCGTCAGCGCACCCTCGCGGCAGCAAAAGTGACTGAAGAGCAAACTTAATTGCAAAACTGAGAACGCTTCTTGTTTTGCTTCATGTAGTTATGATTGAAACATAGTTTGTTTGGAAAATAAAACATTGTTCATTTTGTTAATGGCGTGTTTACAGCAAAATGTTAGCATACGGTCCCTTATTGCGCAACTAAATGCTTCCTGGGTGGAACCCTACTATTAGCCACCACAACCTCGCTGCTAATTGATTGATTCCGCGGTCAACATCTCGCGGTGTCGTCATATTGACGTCAGAATCTCAAAATTGAGACAAAAACTCGTAATACAGTCCATGAACTCTGAATGCGCGTTAGAATGGCAGGGCAGCTGCAACCGCGATACTTTTGACCGTTTGACCGAGAAGGGGCAGATGGTTGTCGCCTACGTGCAAACGAATGGCAACGTTCCGCCTCGCATCACGACTCTACGCCTCCGAGAATCCTGGCAGCCCGGTTCCGTCTCATACGATGTTTGCTAAAAGCATTTGTTGGGCGAGTTGGTGTTTTCGTTTATCCATAACTACAGCGCAAAGGACAGGACAGAGATGAAGAAGGGACACCACACAGCGCTGCGCAAACGACAGGACCGAGATGAAGAAGGGACAGCACACAGCGCTGGCGCAAACCACAGGACAGAGATGAAGAAGGGACACCACACAGCACTGCGCAAACGACAGGACAGAGATGAAGAAGGGACACCACACAGCGCTGGCGCAAACGACAGGACAGAGATGAAGAAGGGACACCACACAGCGCTGGCGCAAACGACAGGACAGAGATGAAGAAGGGACACCACACAGCGCTGGCGCAAACGACAGGACAGAGATGAAGAAGGGACACCACACAGCGCTGCGTGGTGTCCCTTCTTCATCTCTGTCCTGTCGTTTGCGCTGTAATTATGGACGATGTTTGCTAAAATGCACAAATTGTTCCGGACCACAGAATGCATACTTCATTCAAGGAAGGCAAAGGAGTTATCCTGAGGGAAGAATTCCAGATAAATATTTACGCCTACGTTCGTGCATACTCCGAAACCAGAATCCGTGAAATCGTCGAGGCCGTTGGATCCTACCGCTATTCAGTCTGGAGAGCGCTCAAGAAGCATAGTTTTTATTCTTGCCACATATCGCTGCATCAGGATCTCAGTGAAGACAATTATAGAAAAAAAACGGTACGAATTCAGCAACTGGCGTTGATCAAATTTGACGAAGGCTCAGACTTTCTTATGAAGTTCTGTGGACGGAGAAGGCCCACTTTTGCCGTAATGGGGAAGCCAATGTACACAACGTCGACTACTCGTGTGATCAGAACCCGCACTGGCTCCGGGAACACCATTACCAAGTCAGGTGGTCAGTGAATATATGGTGTGGCATTTACTCAAATCGAGCAGTGGGCCGTACTTTCTGGAGGAAAATCTAACCGCAAAGTCATACACAGCGAGCATACTAAGTTCTGCTGTCAGCTATTTCATGTCCGAGATCCCGTTAAGTGAAGTCCATGGCTCGTGGTTTCAGCACGACGGGGCGCCTGCACGCTGCTCGTCGCGTGCAAAGGATTGGCTCGCCAGCAAATTCCCCGGTCAGTGGGTAGGGCGGGGGGAATCATATTCTTGCCCCTGGGGTCACCCGACCTGACTTCCATAGATTTCTTTCTTTGGGGTTACGTCAAGAACGAAGTCTGGGCCACTGAACCCGAAGACGTGGCAGATTTTAAAGAAAGAATCATCAAGGCATGCGCGAATATACCCCACAGGTTGTGAAACGAGTGCTGCAGTCCATAAAGGAAAGATTCATGGGATGCGCGGCGGTTGAAGGCAAGGCAAGCACTTCGAGCATTAGACAACTTATGCTGAGCGTTTTTACGGCCAGCGGAGAGGAGCGGACGATAGAAGACGCCACTGCGCATGCGCACGTCGCTGAGCCGGCAAGCGTTTTTACGGAGCGTAGCTTACGCCCGCTGGGAAGCCCTCTCCGGCGGAGCGATAGGCAGAGCGCGAGCGAGCGTAAGAGCGCGCGGGCGTGTATGGGTATTCAAGATAGCAGCCTCTTTTGTGCATCAAAACGCAACATTTACCCAATAAGTAGCTATAAACACAGAATCTACCTTTTGTTAATAGTTTAAGCGCATTAGTAGCTGGCTTAATTGATATCCTTTTCACACTAACTCGAATTGTGACCTATAGGTGGAGCAGCAGAGCAATTCGACTCTAGTCCGCTCGAGAAGACGGGCGATCCGCCCAGCTAAAACTCTATTCTCGCGCGCGTCTCCGCTGGTGTATCCGCTCGCCCGCTCCGCCCCGCTGGCCGTAAAAACGGTCATCTAAAACTGCCTATTACTGGTGCTTGAAACCTAGCCACGGAGATACGACGGGGACACAGTTATCACTTCACGTCCTTTGAAATTGCTTTGGTTGAAAAATAAAGTACAAGCAAACAACTTACACTTCCTTTCTTCGCCGAATCATAACGGAAAAGGAAATTTTGCGCGTTATCAACGTGCTGCTTTCACGAAACCGCTGTCGGCAGGAAACGTCCCTCGAATTAGGTTCAATGGCAAAGGCGAAAAAAGAGCGCGTGCTGCTCACAAAGGAAGTGACTATGCGCTCTACTCGAGCGCTTGCCCGCCGCAGTCGCGTTCTTGGCAAGCAATAAGCAACACAAGTTTGCATTGCCAAGACCAGATAAGGAAATGCGATACAAAACGCGAAGCGTCTCAAAGGTACCTAATTATGAGCTTATTACCAAAGCTAAAACAGACACCACACTCCAGAAGAAAAACAATAAAAATGATGATAGTGAATTTTTATGGGTTAATTGCAGAGACATGGGAGAGGCCTTCGCCCGGCAGTGGGCGTAGTCGGGCTGATGATGATGATGCCGCAAGGGCATCGGCGGCCAAAGAGTGCCATGGCACAAGGAATTATCGGTTGCTCAAGGTGGGGACAAAGACTTATTTTCTAAGCATTTATGAAATGAAAAAAGATGGAAGTGGCAAACAATGTGAAGGGAAATGTATGAGCCACGCAGTGAATCCACAAAAACAGACGTAGGAGTAACAGAAGCGCATCTGGTTAACGCAAAGGTAATCTGTTGCCGGGCGAAAAGGTAGTTTATTTATAAAGCATGAAATGCTTTTAGCCCCCGTTGTCGGCAGTGTGGTGACGTCACGCCGAAACCGATAGCCATCATCCGGGCACTGAAATACACTCATCCGGGCTCTGAAACGAGAACATCCGGGCACCGTACGAGACTTAACGAGATTTGTTGTTGTTGTTGTTGTTGTTGTGACTGAGAGAAGCAGAAAAAGGAAATTGCACGGGCCTGCTACTGGCTCGAGCCAAGCCACCACCGCTGCCACGTGCAGATAGAGGAGAGTTAAAAGATCTGAGCAAGGAGAGGAAAGGAAAGACGCGCGTCGCAGCAACAACTGCGTCCGCCGGAGCGGACGCTGCTCAAAAAAAAAAACAGATAAGCGGCCAAAGCCGCGCTCGCCGAACTGAGAACAGATACCCTTTTTAGATTGTTGTTGTTGTTGTGACTGAGAGAAGAATGAAAAGGAAATCGCACGGGCCTGCTACTGGCTCAAGCCAAGCCACCACCGCTGCCACGTGCAGATAGAGGAGAGGTAAGAGATCAGATTGTTGTTGTTGTGACTGAGAGAAGGATGAAGAGGAAATTGCACGGGCCTGCTACTGGCTCGAGCCAAGCCACCACCGCTGCCACGTGCAGATAGAGGAGAGTTAAAAGATCAGAGGAAAGAGAAAAAGGAAAGAAAAGACGCGCGTCGCAGCAACAACTGCGTCCGCCGGAGCGGACGCTGCTCAAAAAGAAGCGGCCGAAGCCGCGCTAGCCGAAGCGAGAACAGATACTCGTATGACCCCCAAAGAGATCAGATTAACGAGACTCTCTAAGCCCTCCTACGCGACCGGCATGCTAGCGCCGGTTGGTCTTCAAAGGAGTAAAAAAAAATAACTGCTGCCAGTGCCTTCTCAATGTTTATCAAAATATCAGTCGGTGTGCGTTTGGTAATGCACGGACTTATAATTTCCGATTTCTAATAACGCGTGCAAAATGCACATCAATGCCACAATACACTTCGTTGTCATACGTGATCTCTCATAGGCTTCGCGCATCGAAGCAAAGCCGCGCAGGCGCACAGGGGCCCGGGGGAGAAGCGCTGCGTTCAAAGGGCAAGGCAACGCGCCGAACGGGTGGTGGCGTTCCTCCCTTCCATTACGGTGCGGTACGGGTGTCCACCGAGATGACATTAGGCCCGTAAACATTTCATGCTTACTCTACTCTCGGTTACGGGAGAGGCAGAGATTTTTTATTTACAGATACTGCTGTTTCCGTATTGCACATTGCAGGAGTGGTTACATGGAAATGAAAGTCACAATACATAAGTAGGCATTTGTTTCACAAACTGTTCACGTGGTAGGTGTCCCAACGAACCAACAAGGTTATTCCACATCTCAACTGTGTGCGGGAAAAAAAATTATGGCAATCAGGCAATCACCTGATTGGTGCAATGTTGATAAGATCGGTCCGGCGGGTCACACGTGCAGAACTGAGTAGTTGTAGAACTGAGATTATTTGTGTCAATGCTATAATAAGGCATAGCCTGAGTTGCTTTGGGACGTTAAACCCCAATAAACGAAACCAAACTACAATTACGAGTAGAATGTCTGTTTCCGTTACTGTGTTTAGGAAAACCGATTGCGAACACTTTTTCAACGCATAGTGTGTAGAGTAATCAACGATCGCTGATAAAGGAAGATTAACTGAGTAATCATTGAGTGTATTTGCCCGTTCTCTTCCATTATAGTTTCTCCATCAACATGTACTTCAGTGATCGAAGATTGTGACCTACCGGTTCCAAACGGTGTGTTTATCCTTTCCCATGGCTACCTGGATGTCTCAGTGGTTATGACGCTCGTCTGCTGACTCAAAAGACGCGGGCTCGATCCCAAACGGGGTGGTCGAATTTCGGTGGAGGCGAAATTGTACGGGCCCGTCTACTGTGCGATATCAGTGCACGTTACAGAACCGCAGGTGGTATAAATTTTAGGCGTCCTTCACTACGGCATCCCTCATAGCCTGAGTCGCTTTGGGACGTTAAAACCCAATAAACCAAGCCAAACCAAACCAAACCTTTTTCATGTTGTTGCTGTGTCCGAAGCCTGCCATAAGAACGCTTTCGAAATGATCTGACCTTGCACTTAAGACGGCTACTGTATCGTTTAAATTCTTTCAGTTGCTCAGGGTCACGGTGGGTAGGGAATTTTGCGTACATAGAATACTAACTTTTAAATTTTTTTCAGCACATCTTTACTGATCCAAAGCTTCCAAACTTTTTGCGACTGTTTGTATTGTTTTGAAAGAAAATGTTTTTCATCAGTGGCTCTAAGTTTATCAAGAAATCTGTCAAATGCAACATTAGCGTCATCCATGCGAAACACATCAATCAAGGAGAAGTTTGCTAATTCTAGTCGAAAGGTTTCGAGGTTTTGTGGCGAAATGCGTTGCGCTAATTTAGGACTTTTGTGTTCGCCACAGTGATAAAGAATAGCCATGCACATTGGAAAATGGTCACAAACATCACAATACCAAACTACAGCTTTATTTATTGTAGCAGAGCTGGTAAGAAAGACATTCAATAATGATTCAGACTGAGTAGTTATTCTTGTAGGCATGGTGATAGCCTTCATTAACCACTTACTTTCAAGCACCATTTGGTTTCATTTGCCGTTGAAGAATTTGAGCGTGTCAATATTTAGGTCACCGACACAAACTACCATCAATTTATTAATTCTACTGTATTCAAAAATGCATTGCAGATCTTTTAGAAAATTTCGAATACTAGGCCTTGGAGGACGACAAGCTGCCGAGAGAAGATAACTGTTTAAGAGAACTAACAGCATTTCACAGTCACTGTCCGAACACGTGATGGCTTCAATGATATCGCATTTGTATGTGTTTTTTACCACAAATGATATGCCGACGCCGCGCCGTGTGGGCCAATTTAGATTGAACACTCTATAGCCTGGTGGAGTAAAAACATATTCGTTCGTATACCGTGTTCCGCTAAGCGTTATCACATCCAAGTGGGTGGTGATCTGACCAAAAAGTCCTTGAAGTGGTGCCCGTTTAGTTTCAGCTGATTGTGCGTTCATGTGAAAAAACTTGATACAGGATAAATAATTTTTGCCAAGGCGCTTGCTTAGGTCACTAGGATAGTATACAAGTAAGGAAAAAAAGCCCTTAACCGAAGCTTGTGGCAACCTGTACAATAGCAGTCAACTCTGTCTTTGATTTGAGAAGCATAGCCGACTCGCCTTCTGTACGCCCTACAAGATTTTTGCCACAACTGTGGCAAACAAATTTAAAATCTGATATGATTGAAACAGCGCAAGGCCGAAGGCCAAAAAAGAGAGCAGAGGAAAGGAGGAAAAGGACAACACAGCGCTGACAACTCGCCCATGAGCTCGTGCTTTCAAAATTTAAAATCGTTTTCTCTGGTCCACTCTTTCGTCACCCACAGAAGTGATCGAGCTTGTTTAATGAGGTTTTCCTGAATGTAGGTTGAAGAATTCTCCTTCCTTAGCTGTTCGCGTTTTTCGTACCAGAGTTTACCGAGTGAAGCGAACGATTACACCTGAGGGTTTGTTGCCTTTTTCGAGCCGACGATGCATAGCAATGGCGTTCCGGTTTTGGTTTCGGAAGGTGAACGGATGCAGCCAACGTGTTAACTTTAACATCTTCCTGTTCTGTCTGCTTTATACCATCAATATACATATGCAGCTTTTGGTTTGCTCTTCCAGTTTATTCATGTCTTTATTATTGGTTTTGATTTGTTCACTGGGTTCGTTGTTTTAATGTTTTTCCACACGCGGTTGAACTGCTTTCGTGTCCTTTTCCTGTTGTGTTATTCTAGCCAGCACTGTGTCGTAGTTATCGGATAGTAAATGCATGCTTTTTTCGAAGACGGCGTCTTTCATGGCTTTTCTTCAGCTTACAGTTCGACTATTTGCAACAGTGTTCACATTATCAGCACTCTCTTTTTGCTTATCTCCTAGGCACAGCTGACACCTCACTGCTTTCGACTTGCTTTACCTTTCGATTTCAACAATTTCTCGGAGATACCGGGCCAGTTTCCCGAGTGATATAAATGAGGACATTCTTTGCATGTTATAAAAGCGTCGTCACCAACTTCCAATCCACTATCGAATCAGCAGTCATCATTTTCAGTACTCATTCTTCGCGACAGAGGGCAATGTGGCGAAAGCACGTGAATAAGAAATTACGAGGAACTATAGCCGCTAAAGTGCTGAAAGGCGAAAGCCTGAGTGCTCCATTCTGCTACACGATTGTTCACTTCACATTTGTTGGTGCATTAATTAACTGCCAATTAATAACGCGACAGCGTGTTGTAGCGCTGCCACGGAGTCCATTGAACGCCACCACCCGTTCGGCGCGATGGCTTGCCCTTTGAACGCAACGCTTTTTAAGGAAAGTAAATGGCGCAGTAATTCTCTGTCGTCTCGGTGGACACCTGAGCCGCACTGTACAGGAAGGGAGGAAGAGGAGTGAAAGAAGAAAGAGGGGCCGTAATGAAGAAAATGAAAATTTGAGGAAAGGAAATTACGCATTAACTGTCTCGCATATATCAGTAGCACTAGTCGAAAATTGTATTTGACGAAAGTTGCGCAGTAACTGTCTCACATATTTCGGTGGACACCCGTCAAAATTCGCGCGTGGTGACATCACGACAATTTGGACCAATCTGAAACACGGACAAATACGCCTTGCTCGTCAGTAAATTGTGTTTTGAGGAAAGGAAATGTATCTGTCTCGCATATCTCGGTGCACACCTGAACCTCGCCGTAACGGGAAGGGAGGAAGATGGGAGTGAACGAAGACACCGTATTCACTAGACGCACCTTTGTTCATTCCAAACTATCGAGCTGGCATTGCCGAGTGGTAGTGTGCTCGACTCGCACTCCGGAGACCGGGGTTCGATTCCCAAGCTCGGCCAATTTCTTACTCGGTTTTATTTATTTATCTGGCCTGACTAGAAAGGTTAATTGGACTAATTGATTAAGTAAGCAATTAACTAAACTCAAACTTACTTGGAGCATCACTATACGATCCCTTTAATTGGTTGCATGGTTAGTAGCCAAAGTACAATTGGCCCCGTTTGAAATTCGCGCACTGTGACGTTACGACCGCTTCGACCAACTGAAAAGCGTGACATTTCTTGTCGACAGCTCCTGCTTACAACGATGAGGCATTAAAGGCTTCCGCCTTAAAAGTAATCACAAATGAGTCCAAGAAATGATGTGGCTACAGGACCTGTAGTACGGAAAGTTTTTTATTTGTATGCATTCCGCCTGTACTCTCGCCACAGCCCACAATGGCGTGAAGAGTTCTGGTTACTTCTTTTATAGGCGTCTAAAGGCTCCGCTGCTGGCATAATGTGCTTTCAGCTGCGATGACGCTCAAACTTGGCTCAAACGGGAGGCGGTCTGACTATCGCAGATCTGTATTACAGAAGCCTGCCTTTTTTGGACGCATACGCCTTGCTGTCCTCACAGGAGAATAACCTTGTTATCCACTGCAAAAGCCAGAATAGCACTTTTGAGATGCATGCCTATGCCTAGGGCCGCCCCTAAAGCCGGAATTTTGAAGGGCACTGTGGCTACGCGGCCACCTTAGTAGACATGGTGAAATTGAAGCTAAATCACTATAAAGCATCAGTGCACACGAAGTGAAAAAAAAAATGCTCATGAACGTGTTCAGTCGAGTTTTGTCTTCAGTTAAAGTTTGTTCCTTTGTGAGTACCACACAAAGCGAAACACGACGCCAGCCGGTTTTTAAGAAGGCGCAATTTCAATAGGGTTTTTAACAAACTGCCGCAACTGCAACGACAAGTGAGGTAACAGCTTTTGCTATTTCTTTTGTTGCGAAAGCAACACTACGCGAGTCGCCGTGCCATTTCGCGGAGCTGACGAAAGGCCATACTGCGCATGCGCGAGGAGCTGTGACGCCACACGGCGGACAGCTGCGCACCGCCTCCGTCGCTGCGCGGATGACTGAGAGGTGCCGCCACTGGCTTGCCAGTTGCGCATGCGCAGTAGCGGCGCATAGCTAGCGTGCCAGGGCCGCCGCCACTGCTGCGCACTCTCCATTGCGTCTCTCTCTCTCCTCGTTGCTTTCACAATCCATCATAGTTAATCAGAGCTAAAACACTGCGAATTTTTGTGTGTGTGTGTGTGTGTGTGAGTGGCGATAGCTTCTGTTACCGAAAGTGATGGCCTCAAGAATGGCAGGCACTGCGCTGCAGTGCACTGCCCAAAATTTTCCTCGGACATGCTGATTCTGACAAGCAAGACTGCACACGCCGAAGACCAGAGCGATAGTAGCCTTGATAACGATGGGCGTTATGAAAGATAAGGGCGGCGCTTTGCTACATCTGCATGGCTGTTCGAGCAGCCCTTGGTGAGGCAACGGAAAGCAGTCAACGATGCCTCCGAGAGGTAGGCGGTACACGGTAGTAGGGTTCTCGGCAGTGATCGACTGGAAACCCCTGGCCTTCGTCGAGCCTCTTCCAAGATACAGGGTATGCAGCGCATGCGGAATGGTGCGCAACAGGACTGCTTGGCTTCCCTGCAACCACTCGCTGTGCGACGCTTGTTACGAGCTGAGTGCTCAGGACGGCGTACACACCTGCCCACGTGACGGACGCCTATTTGAAGACCAGGACGTTGGCTGGAATGACTTCCCAATTGAGGATCTGATGAAAGCAATGGTGAGCAATGCATGGAGGAAATCAGAAAGTAGCTGCTGCATTTCCCTTAAGTTTACGCTTTTGCGACAGAAAAGTAACAAACCTGCTTGTGAAACTTCACCACTTCTTCATTCTTTTAAAAACTGGAGGAGACACATAAGGTTCGAATTCAGGGCATGACTCGATGGGTTAACGCCCATATTAAGCCCCCACTAAATCAGAGGCATACGACCGTGTTTATATACGTGGCAAAATGTTAGGTGGCCAGATGAGATCAAGAAGTTTGCAGGGATATGGTGGCCGCTGCTGCCAAAGGAAAGGCTTTATTGGCGACACACGGGAGAGGCAGTGGGGAGTGGGCTGCAGTGGGCGCAGTCAGGCTCAAGATGATAGTGAATCAGCCACACCGGCTTTCATGTTCTTTTTGCGGACTCTAAGGGCTGGACAGAAGGCCAACACAATGCCCACGAGCTCTCTATATCATGTCCGTCGCAAAGAAGGGGACCTCTGGTATCTAGAATAAGCCAGAACGGCTGAGACATAAAAACTGAACATGCCTAGGCTTACATCACGGGCTAGTTGGTTAATCACAAGGCAGAGCAGCGCAAGCAACAGGCAAAGGGCGGGAAGCACGAGAAAGGACATTCTTCTGAGGCAAAGCTGCGTCCTGCTCTGCATTTTGATGTAGAATTGATTTCCACGGCATAAATCAAACCGCGAGTAGCCACGACGTAAAAGAAAGTTTTCACGCTGTCACCAAAATTCTGTCCATGTGCATACAATCAACATATAGAAAAACATCACAAAATTACGCAATGAGAAATCGGGCTCGAAAGATGTCTGGTAAATGCAACAGTGAAGTGGTCTATGCACTGAAATCTAACGTTCGACGAAAACTCGTTTGGTCGGGCAGAAGATTCATGAATTTAATGGAAGGAAAGTCGACCAAAAGGTTGTTGTTATTAAGACGAAGACGTTTTGGCTTCCATACGGAAGCCTTGATCACTCTCCTTATTATTAACCTTTTGGTCGGCGTTCCTTTCATTAAATTCGTGGTCTATGCACTGTGTTACTCTCATGTGGCAGAAAGTTATTTCATCACCCTCACCTATTATGCTTCTTGCCGAAGGTGCTAGATACCTTATAAAGTGTCCTCGCATGCGATAAGCAGGACTGGGTACGAACATCACTTGTGCGGAGGTGACAAAGAGAGACAACGCATCGGCAAGTCGAGTAGGTACCAGGCTGGTGCGCTTAAAAGTGTGAATAAAATACCAGTCGTTATGCTTGTTTTGGAAAGTGCTAGTTTAATTCGAACAGCTAATCACAAGCATATGCTCTTTGCAGATGTCTTTGTGGCACTTGCAAGCAGCTTCTCTTTATCAAAGCGCCTTAGTTCGAACAAAAATTTTCATCCGGGCCCCGCTATAGTAAGATACTTAATCTTGGAGGAAAGCTGCCCATTAACACCCACGCATTGAAATGGGCAATCGATAAGCACTGTCATTATCTCACCGGTCGGGGTTACCAGCTGCTTAACTGTTGGCTCGATCCCGCGGTAAAGGGATGTTTGAGCGTGGCAACGGTGGCCAGTTGTAAAGCGGCGGCGTGCTTCGTAATTTTGAAAAGAAAAAAGTGTGTGTAAGTACTGAAGCGTTTCGTTTGGAATATGTCACAGTATGTATGTAATACGCATGTTGAAAGCTCGCCAAGACTATCGGGGTGCGGCACGTGGCTGTATGGGCTCGCCCAGGTTTCCCACTGACGTCACTGGGCTGGGGGACGCGGCGGTGAGCTGTCACCCTAATCGGTTGAAAGCTATATACTGCGAGCAGCGATTATAAAAATTTTGTTATAAATTATTGCGTCCACGCCGAGCTTTCCAATTTGACTCGATTACCGGCTGCAACATCAGCTACAAATCTGTTGCACTAGAATATGCCCATCAAATTAATTTAAGGGCCACTTTAAGGGAGTGCCTTAGAAACACAAAAGGGTGCAGAGGGAAACCACTGGTGCTGTGATGGACGCGGGTAAAAAACCTGCCCAACGTTTTCTTCTCAATGAACATTTACTATAAGACTACTTAGAGATGTGCAGCGACCGTTCGGGTAGCTGTGCTCGGCCAATTGATTTCATAGCCGGCCATTATGAGTTAATTTCTTTAACGCCCTACGCTATTTGGATGAGCAGATGCTACCCAGGTAGGAGGAATAAACAGGGGCGTGTGCGGTCGACGTGCGAGAATACGAAGATTTGCGTCACTTGGATGAGGCGCGGTTGGCCTGCGTGCGCCGGTCGTGATGCCCAGCAACTTAACGCATGGGAGCCAGGAAGACTCCTTCAAATTTTTCGCGCTGATTTTTTATGGTAGGGCCCCCATGCGGAGAATGGGTTGTTTCTCAGCATGAAGGGCGGTAAAGAACGAAGTTGCGCCATCTGTCGACAAATACGCCGGCGAAAAGATGCTTTGATGGCTGGGAAAAGCAGTTTCGCTTTTGTTCCTTTATTCTAATCCATCACATTCTCTAAATGTTGCGTCTAAAAAAAAATGACGTAAAGCGATCAGCATCTTATGGGGATGTTAGGAAAGGAGCAAATCGGAACTTGAGAATTTATTTGCAACGTAGTCACCTGTTCCCATCGACAATAAGAACGCTTTGTAGCGTACCTGAATGGTAATCGCTCAGCTCAGCTCAGCCATTCGTTTTGCTTTTGCTATTGTTACTTTTCAGATTGCTTTAGAATACAGGTGTCTCGCCTGTCGCAGCGTGCAGGCCATGAATTGGTCAGTGACGCGTGCAGCCAGTCACTGCCCACCGAATGACCATTTACACGAGCTGGCGGCGGCAGTCCGGCAGTTGGGAAGGCAGCTAAAGGCATCCAAAAGCACTCGTAATGGGGAAAAAATACGAAACCTTTTACGCCTGTAGTAGAAAGCATGCGGGCCGGTCGCCGAAGATGAGGATCATTTCGAGAACAGCGCTGGCAGAAAACGGGCGATGACAAGGAAAACACACAACTGCGCTGAAAAAATCTTTATTTCGGATGGCGGCCCATCCGCACCTTATATATAGACAGAGAAAGGAAGGGAGGGATACACACGCGAGAAGATTATGAAAGGTCAAGCAGGGCAAGAACCAATGAATGCACTGTCACCTCTTTATCATCAGCTGGAAAAAGCTACGCAGCCGTAGATAGCGAGGAAAACAGGGGGGGAGGGAGGGGGGGGGTGACACTGGGGAAAGCAACTAAAAAAAAGTGTAATAAAACAGACCTCGGAGGGTTCCATCGAAATAGTTTTTGACGCATTGCTAAGCTTTTCAGCACATCAAGAACGATTTTGATGAAAGCCAACTGATGTCTGTTTTATTACTTTTTTTTAGTTTCTTTCCCGCATGTCACTTCCCCTCTCCGTTCTCTTCTCTTTCCGGCCCCGCCGCGATGGCTCAGTGGTTACAGCGCTCGGCTACTGGCCCGAAAGACGGGGGTCAGTGCACGTTAAAGAACCCCAGGTGGTCGAAATTACCGCAGCCCTCCACTATGGCGTCCCTCATAGCCTGAGTCGTTTTGGGACGTTAAACCAAACGATAAACCAAGCTTTTCGTTTTTTTTTTGGCACATCTGTCCCCCTCCCCTCTTTTACGAATTTTCTGGCGCTTGAGCATAGCTAGAAACAAAACAGCCTTGCCTTCTCAGTAATCGACGATGCTTTGGAGGCAGCGTTGCGGCTGCGCGAAAGTGGTGACGCTGATAGATCGCAGGTCGGCGATGTATTCGTACTGCAGGCCGCATTGAGAGGGGGGTATTAAATGCAGTCGTACTCGGAGCGCCTGCGACAGAAGAGAGTCTGAAGCACGAAGGTGAATGCGGTAGATCAACCAGCGCCGAGCTTGCGAGCGGATTGACACAGTGCTTGACAGCTAATTACGGAACCACCGAAGCGCTACGACATTTAGGAATTCTCTCTTAATGTTTCGGCAAGCAGTCATAATATGACGTGAACAAATTCCGCAAAAACACGAGTTCGAAGGCTGAGTGATGCGTAGCGCCAGTGATTACTCCGGAAAGAGTCTTCTAGCTCCGCATCACGTGTGTGTGTGGGGGGGGGGGGGGAGGGGGGAGGAGTGGCGGCGCAGGACGAGGAAAGGCGGTTACCGTTAGGGTATTGACGGGTTTTAAGCATTCTCTGTTATCTGGCGCTTTTTTTTTCGGAAAAAAAACATTCAAGTTTCCGAACAAAGTGAAAATTCCACGATTTGAGCATCACCCTTGGTGCGGGCGATACGAGGCGTAATATTTAGGGCGACAAAGGCGAGCTGTGCGAAAGAATGGCCGGCTCTCTCCCACTTACCGTTCGCGCTTGTTGCCTTGGCGTCATCGCTCGTTCACCATTGCGTCGTGGCCGCGGTATGCGGCAGCTTCTTTGTTCATGTCAGCACATCGCGATGGGGTTTTTGATTGCGAATATGGGGCTCCCGACTCCTGCTACTACCCTGGGAGCTCACACTTCTTTTTGGTTTAATAAAGATGATTGCCCATTATAAACATTAGTTATTAGGGCTACGAATACTTGTTAGCAGCGATCGTTTTCATTGTTTTCTATGGGCTACGCACGGCCCTGGCATGGAGTAACACCGTGCAGGTTGCTTTCCGCAATCTGTACAAAAATTTTGCGCATGCGCACATGGTTCGTGCAAGAAGGCGGGTTTCCAAGTGTGCAAAAACTCCCAATAGTACACCTTTCGTGGCACTTGCGGTTTCCTCCCTGTAACGTGCACTGTGTAGAGAATTCTTGCACTTTTTAACGGCTCTAAAGGTGATAATCGAAGAATCACAGCTGCGTGTTAAGCGCGTATCGCTGATTATAACCGGCATTAGCGGATAAAGTTATGGCGCCTTTATGATTTAAAAGTTCTCGTATATTCTTACAGGTGAAGTGCTGGAACGAAGAAAATGGTTGCCGGCACGTGATGATGGCAGCAGAAATACGCTCGCACTTTGAACGTGAATGCGAACACCACCTAACCTGCTGCCCCGCGTGCTCGGCCAGGGTACTTTGCAAGGACGTCTGCGCGCACCTGAGGTCCAGTTGTGGCGCGATGCCGATTGCTCATGCATCGAATTTGGATGCGCAGTCGCGCTACATGGAAGATGCAGTTACTTCGACGACGGTGCAAGGGATGTTGGAGAGCCTGGAGGGAAATATGAAGACGCTTCTTAAACGTTTAAGAAGCGAAGCCAAGTTTCAATGTGAGAGACTCGGCGAACTCTCTCGTAGCATAAATATGTTAACAGAAGAAGTAGAAGAGCTACTTATTCAGAGAGATAGGGTTTTGGGCGTAACACTTCAAGCAGCTTCCAACGTTATAGATCTTACACAGAAAAACGTTACTTACAGTCCTCTTCAAAAAATACCCGCAATGAGTGAACAAATTAAGAAGTTTGCAGTGCCGCTTGAAGAAAGATACCACGGGTTGACTCAAGGTATGCGGGAGGCCGGAGTGGCTGCTGAGAAAGCAAAGGAATGTCTAGTTTCAAAACTTGGTCTATTTTGTGAACTCTCGGAGAATGCAAGCAGGTCAATTGAAGAAGTTTTATCTCGGTGGACAAATCTCTCCAGTCAGAACCGCGAAATTCTAGCACGAATTACGCTGGGAACTGAAGGAAGTGCTCAGAAAATGTTGGAGAGCTCCTACCAGTCCCAAAGACCACCTGCATTAGATGTGTTCTGTGACCTGTTTACTGTAAGAGGTGTAAAAGCCCTTTCAGAGACGGCGCGCAACGCTGGCTTTGTACAGTACGCTAATCACCGAGTTTGCCTACGTGGCTACTGCGTGACACCTGCTTTCTGTATCATTCAAACCGGTGACGTTGCGGCACTACACGTTGGGATTCAGTTACACAAGGGTGAAATGGACGACGCTGTTCAGTGGCCTTTCCGGCAAAAGGTTAAGATGACTGTCTTGCACCCCGATGGACGCAGTGAACTTGCACTAGAAGTGAGAGAATTTTCAGATTCGAGCTGGATGGAGAAGCCTTCGCAGTCAAGCGATCCGTGCTACTACCTCAATCTTTCATTCAACCTAACCAGTTTGGTAGTTAGCGGATATGCAAAGCATGACCAGCTTCGGCTAATGTTTGAACTGTTTCCATGATTTCCTCTCGGTGGCGACAGTCGCCCTAGCAGTGTATTAGCCGTTTTTGCATGCGTCCTCAGCGACAGCGTTTAAGGCTTTCGATAATGTCTTGGAAATTTTTGCGATCGTGTTGGATTTTTTATTAACTTCACACAATAAATTTTCTGGTTTTCTTTCACTCAGGTAAATTTATTTCGAGGCCTATCGATATACGAATAGCTACTGCAATAGGCAATGCTGCATCAGTGGCTACTACATGCAAATATATTTTTATTAAAGATCATTTTGTTATCCGGGAATAGTTTTGAGAGGGATTTCTGCAGAGCCATCACTTTTTGCTGCTGGTAGTTGGTGCATTCAGGTATAGCCACAGTGATGGTCTTTCAGCTCTGCGGTGGGAAGTGACTGCTGTGTGTGTCGGGAGTGGCAGTGTGTGAATGCGTGTATAGCGGCCTGGCTCCATGGATGTCCCAAGCTTCTTATATACCTTTAATACTTATGTTGCAGCTCTTGGTCGCTGGTCGCACTCGCCGTAACATGCAGTGTCCGTGTCCTGTGCTAGTTAACTTCTTTCATTATGTTGCCGGATGCCTCACGTGACATCTACACCATGGTTTATCCTTCCTTCATCCCCCTGAGTGTGGGAAATGTATTGCTATACTGTGTTACTGCAACATGCACTGCAATAAAATTTTTGCGTAGTATCACTTCGGCTCTTGCTCAAAGGCTACCAGCTGCAGGAGGCTCAAGAAAAGCTCTAATAAGAGCAGAGAACCAAAGAATATGCCTTCGCACGTAAAAAAAAAAGAAAATGTCCGTAATTTTCTCAAAAAATGATAAATTGCTCCAAAATTAGTTCCCGGAGGCTACTTTCAAAACCTCCCTCTGGGGATGCAAACATTCTCCCACCCAGCACAAATCCCTTGAAGGAACTATTGTTACTGAGCCCGGGAAAACCTCTCTTGCTGGACAATAATTATTTTTACATCTCTCTAGGATTTAAGTTTGTTCCATGAAAAGAACCCGCTACAGGAGAAGCGATTTTATGCTCTCCGTCCTGGCATCTTTTCAGTAGGTTCGTGTTTTGTGTATGCCGCTGTCTGCTTTATTCGATAAAGCATCAGGCGCATAATCACTAAGCCATAACCTACACAGAAGCGTATGTACTCAAACTCGGATATCGTTTGGAGCCCGTGGCCACTAGTTAACGACGCCAAGTGTCCTTTTACGCAATCTGGAAACTGCCTAGAGGACAGGAACAAACACGAAGATCAGGATAGTAGGCAGACTGCAGCAAAATGACGTGTAACCTCACTGGTGGCCTTAGAGAACCTAGCGAGGGAGTACGGAGTCATTCTGCCAGATTTCGCAAGCCAAGCGGCATTAAAAAAACTCGCAACCTAACTTATGGCACGCAGCCTTGACCAATATGACCCCCCCGCAGGCTTCAGAATTGTCACTTGAAGTACCCCCCCCCCCCCCCCCCAAGTGCAAGGTATGTCAAGCACGACCTGAACCTTCTGTATGCAAATGTACACTTCTACTCGAAGCCTACACACGGACGTTCTGCGGTTACCTTTTAGAGCAATGGCCCGGTTAGTATGTAGAAGAATCACGTGCAGAAAGTAAAGGAATGGTCTGACATGTGGGCTTTAATGTTCCGAAGCCCTACGTAAGCAACAAGTAACGCCCTAATGGAGGTCTCCAAGTTAAGTTTGACCACATAGGGTTAATTAACGCGCACAAACAGCACACCAGATTGGCACTAATGTTTGCCCTTCATCAAAAGTGAACGCTGAAGCTACGGTTTGAACCCACCAAGATTCCACACACTAAAACAATGGAAAGAATCTCAAGGCGGAGAATTTTTATTTTTAAGCGAACCGCGGATGGGTTGGTTGAATACCGAAAAACTTTAGGAATGCTGGAATGCACAGGTACCATTCGGGAGATGAGAACCTTACACCCTCCAAGTTCCCGACCGAGCAGTACTACACGCTTGTGCCACCTGACGATGCACTCCAGGTGTCATGACAGGTGCAGGTCGCCGGTGCATCGTCCGTGTGCAGTAGCATGCAGTGCGGCACGGTCGGGAACTTAGAGGGAGGGTGGGTCCGTTCCTTTTACCACGAATTGTTCGTTCTTACTGGCCTAGGTTCAAGAAACACTTCTGGAGGGCTATGAAAAAACAGGCTATTATAAATTAGACACCTTCCTAATTCAGGTGCGGGCGTACATTTATGTATGGCTGCTGTTTTAGTGCACTCAACGCAACGGAAGACTAAATTTTGCAGCGCCATGGTGCCGCCATTTGATCGTCCGCTCTACAGCCGAACGTGCGGTGAAACGCCTCCATGGTCGACACTCCAAGCGTGCATGCGCCCCAAGCTGTGTCCTGGTCGAGAGAATTGAAGTCCGCAAGCGTCCTTCCGCCAGCGCAGAGAGAAAGACAGGCGCGTCGGAAGAACAGCTCCATTGAAAACAACGGGGCTTCGCTTGCCGGGGCAGTCTTCGCAACCAACATCCCGACCTGAAGGACAACTCGCAATGTGAAGGCGGCTCCGACGGCCTCGTCAAACTCCGCGTCCCCCAACGAACCATGGAAGGCGTCAGAATTATTGGCGTAGCAGCTCTGCGCGGCTGCGTAGTAGCTGGCAGTGTCGTTCGACCAAGGCGATACACCTCGCATCCCGAGCAGTAGCGACATCACCTTTTGGGAGATGTGTAAAACCAAACATCGCGAGGTTAACGTAGCTGCCTGCAGATACGCCCGGGAAAACGACCGGAGGCACGCGGAACATATGCGGGACGACTACGGTGTTTGTCGTCGCATCTGCAAGCAGCAGTACCTCTACGGTCTACAGGTACTCATCATCATCAGCCATCATGGAGTCCTCATTAACGTCATCCGGGGCCTTCGTTCTTCTCAGCACTGTGGCCTTGTTTTATATCCAGTCGTTGCCGCTCATTTACAAACTCTGTTGGAACCGGCTGTTCTCCCGGTCTTCTTTGGAAAGGGTGCCATTGCTGAATGTCGTTATGCGCATCTCTTTTGCTTTGGTCAGCGCTGCGATTCGATCTTTCATGTTCATCCATTTCGAATATCTGACACCGGCTTCCTCAATCATCAGCTTCAAGGTAGAGAAGTAGCCACTGATTGCGTCGGCAGTGTCCGGTGAGACAGAAACTACTTTGGACAGAGCCGGAAGCCAGAGGCGTTTGAATGTGGTCATGGTGTCCTGGTGGCAAATCTACTGCACGACCTCTTCCTCCAGCTGCTTCGACTGGGTGCTGAGCATGAAGTCGAGCATAAGGAAATCGGCTGCCAGCAGTGCAAGAGTATACACGGTCCTCACTAGCGTTGTCTGGCGCAGAAGGACGGACTTGATGTCGCTGCGTGTAGCTTTGAAATCTCTCGCGAGGATGTGCGTGTGAGGGGGCAGCTGCACTTTCTCCTGGGCGTTCGCCCCTTGAATCCACTTGCCAGGCGGGAACTCTGTGCATTCGGCTGCAGATGTAGGCGCCTGTGAGGATCTGTGTGAAGATTGCAGGTCTTATTTTTAAATAAACACAAAAGTATAAACAATAAACGAGGCGGCTTTTAACGGAAAGGAAACCAATTACAATATGAGCGAGAAGAAAGGAAAGGAACAAGAGAACAACGCAACAATACACGGGAAAAACACACGGGGGAACAGAACAAAGTGCTTATGATAAATGCAGGACAAAGAGTCAAAGAGGAAAGTTCACACTACTTGTCTTATTTGAGCAACGAGCGGCGAGGACTGGCTGCGTGTCGGGTAGTCAAGGAGTCTCTTGGCGTTCCAAACGCCGATGCAAGGCTACCGCAGCGTCAGCGTTCGTGGGCTCCCGGCACGGTTTCCAGGTCTGGTATCCCGGAAAAGTCACGTAGGCGCCCGAAGCGGCCTATGTAGAGCAGCTGACGGATGGACGGAGAAGAGTAGCGCCTGGGCCTGGTGGTTGAGGCTCTCGACGATGGATGTCCAGGTCTGGTGGCCCGGACGTCTGCGGCTAAGGCCCAAGCCCGGAACTCGGGGAGCCAGCAGAACTCGTCCACGTCCGTCGCCCACCGCGCTCTTCTCTTCTCTGCCACGTAATCCTGTTCGACTTGCCCCGCGTTCCCCTCCGCACGCGCTCCTCGTGCTTTTTCTTCTTTTCCTCACGAACGCCGCTGGGTGGCGCTATCTCCTTACAGAAGGCCCCCTCTTCGGAAGTTTTTTCCAAGGGAAAGAACTCAACTTCAGGAGAGCGACACCAGACGCGTTCGACGATCGCAACACAGAACACCGCACCACAGCGCGCACACTACACACCACACACAATACGACGGTCGTCAATGTTCGAAGCGTTCACAGACCTTCGCACACACAGCACAGAGAGCACATGGAAAGTCAACGTAAAGCGTCCATAGAGGGCGAAGAAGCACGGAAAGCATAAAAAATAGATAGCCGACACTCAAACACAAACATGAACAAACAAAAACAATTCCAACAATAGGTATGGGCTACATTCTTCCGTATTCCATTGTTCACATCAAATCACATCACCGTCGCGAGAACTTTTTCGGCTAGTACTTCCGTTTTCCTTTGTGAAACCGTTTTCTCCAAACCGACCTCGGTTTCCACCATGATTTTACATGTTCCCGTCCTACGATGTTATACACTCTGTTCTCCCTTGCCTTCGACACAGTCTGCTGACACATATCACACGATCTGACATAACTCTTAATGTCAGCCTGTACACCGGGCCAGTAAAACTCACTGAGCACCCTAGCTATTGTTTGCCGTATTCCATGATGGCCGGATAATGCACTCTTATGTGCCAACTTAAGAACTTGCGTGCGTAAGCCCTTCGGTACCACCGCTTGCTCAACGACTTGGCCGGGACACACTTGGTATGTCCGGAAGAGAACACCGTCATCAGTATCAAAGGAGTGGGCAGTCTGTCCTTTGCCATGAAATATTTGCCCCAACTTCCTGCGACACACCTCTAAGGTCGGGTCTTCTTCCTGTTTGAGGCGAAACTCCGGCCGTGACAAGTGGAGTGTGTTCAGAGTGGGGCTTTTACTACTCTCTGAAACCTTTGCTGTCACCATAAGGGAAGGAACATCGACCGCACCCGTCATGGCAAGGGAAACTGCCTGATCAGTGAGAACTGGCGGGTCAACCGGGAATGGAGGTTTAGCCCCGGGGACATTGCCTATTATAATGTCGTACAAGGGTGTAGACAAGCAGCGCGCGATGGCCTTACCCGAGAAGTATGGAGAAGAAATCACCACCTCCGCTTCCGGAACTTCTACACGAGTCCCATTGGCCAAGAATAATGTAGCCTTTTTCCCTGTTAGTGCTGCTGGCGGTACAAGGGACTCACGCACAACAATGCCGGTGCTGCCCGTATCCCGTAAAACCGAACCAGGCTGGCCGAACACCTCGCCGTGCCCCACTGGCATAGCAACTTCCACCGGGTTGGAAGGACAGATCATCTCCCCCAACTGGCCCTCTACGCGCGTTACCTCTGCAGGGTTATCGGGATGTGAGTATCGAGGTGTCATGCAACAGGAGGACTCCTCACGGTCTCCTGGCCTCTTAGCTTTGCACGACTGGGCATCATGTCCTACCTCGCGGCACCAGGTGCAATACAATTGCTTCGGCTTCGTCCGACAATCCGACGCCTTGTGCCCAGTCTTGTCACAAAGAAAACACCGAAGGCGAGACTGTGGACCTGAAACCTCGTCCTTGGCTTTATTCACCGTATGCTCCCCCTGTTCTTTGAAGAACAACAAGTTATTTTGCCGCTGTGCTTCAAGAAAATGATCGGCAGCCTCCGCCAACTTGGCAACTGTCTTGCCCTCCCGCTCACGTAAGAAAAGGGCTAAACGAGAATGACAGTTGTTCAGAAATTGTTCGCTCACAACCATCTCGCGAACCACCTCAAAAGTGCGGCCTTCACCCCGCATCTCGACCCAACGGTCAAAGAAGCTAAACAACCTGGCAGCATATTGCGAGGCCGTTTCTCCATCCTGGGGCTTGCTCTGGCGAAACTTCTCTCGGTAACCTTCCGCGGTGAACCTAAACCTCTGAAGCAAGGCAAGCTTCGCTTTGTCATAATCCACGGAATCCTCAGGCGAGAGCCGACCGAAGACCCTAAGTGCTTCGCCGCCAAGGCACAAGCTCAACGCCGTTGCCCACTTTTCTTTTGGCCAACCCTGCCCCGTGGCCACATGCTCAAACCTCTTTAAGTAGGCATCGAGGTCATCCCGCGCTTCATTGAACTGTGGTATGAGGCTGTGCGGGTTAATGGAGCTGGTCGATGAGACGCTACGCTCTCCACGGTCACTCGGAAGATTTGCGCCACCCTCCATGAGCCTTATTTGTAGCTGCAAGTTCCGCGCCTCTAACTCCAAGCGTTCCTTCGCAGCCTCTCGCTCAGCCTCTACATTCCGTGCCTCTAATTCCAATTTCTGCTTCGTAGCTTCTCGCTCTAACTCCAATTTCTGCTTCGCAGCTTCACGCTCAGCGGCTCTCTCTTCCCGTGCCTTACGAAGCTAGTCCTCCACCCACGCTCGTAACTCCGCGCCGCACAAGCCCATGCGCTCGCCTAAAGCAACCAAATCTGAAGCGCTCATATTGTTCCTAAATTAACACAACAGGCAAATAAATAAAAACCGACCTCGTCCTGTCGTGGACGCCAAATTTGTGAGGATCTGTGTGAAGATTTCAGGTCTTATTTTTAAATAAACACAAAAGTATAAACAATAAACGAGGCGGCTTTTAACGGAAAGGAAACCAATTACAATATGAGCGAGAAGAAAGGAAAGGAACAAGAGAACAACGCAACAATACACGGGAAAAACACACGGGGGAACAGAACAAAGTGCTTATGATAAATGCAGGACAAAGAGTCAAAGAGGAAAGTTCACACTACTTGTCTTATTTGAGCAACGAGCGGCGAGGACTGGCTGCGTGTCGGGTAGTCAAGGAGTCTCTTGGCGTTCCAAACGCCGATGCAAGGCTACCGCAGCGTCAGCGTTCGTGGGCTCCCGGCACGGTTTCCAGGTCTGGTATCCCGGAAAAGTCACGTAGGCGCCCGAAGCGGCCTATGTAGAGCAGCTGACGGATGGACGGAGAAGAGTAGCGCCTGGGCCTGGTGGTTGAGGCTCTCGACGATGGATGTCCAGGTCTGGTGGCCCGGACGTCTGCGGCTAAGGCCCAAGCCCGGAACTCGGGGAGCCAGCAGAACTCGTCCACGTCCGTCGCCCACCGCGCTCTTCTCTTCTCTGCCACGTAATCCTGTTCGACTTGCCCCGCGTTCCCCTCCGCACGCGCTCCTCGTGCTTTTTCTTCTTTTCCTCACGAACGCCGCTGGGTGGCGCTATCTCCTTACAGCGCCAAAGGGGAGCGCTGCGTGCGCCGCAGCGTCTCGTTGAGCCCGATACCGTCACCAAGGGAGCGGCATTGTGCTGCGACGGCGTCGCTGATGCTTTCGTTTCCGATATCTTTAAGCACGGAGGTAAGGTAACTGTTACCTTGGTCGCCTTTATCCGTTTTAGGCAATCGCTGTTGAAAGGATCTCCATCTGTCTATTGCTAGGTGTGTCTTGTTGTCTTGAATTCCGGCGGTTACTATGAAAAGAGCGTTTAGCCGTTGCAGAAAGGAAAGCTGTACCAGCTTGAGGAATGTCTCTTCTGAAGACATCTTGAGCCATGATTCTAGCTTTGTGCCCGCCACCTGCGGAAAAATGGCATTTGAGTTTCAAGATTTCGTAAGATATTTCCTGCACATAATAAAAACAGCATTAGCCTGATTCCATGTCATTTCGAAAAAATATAAACACCAAAACTGCTTATTAAAGTCGGTTTGAATATGTGGCCTCAGAGCCGGCCTGAAATCAAGCTTTTTGCTGCTCCTCCTCTTACTCGATGTGCGGCCATCTTATTTTGCCGAGGTAGCGCGATCTAATTGCTGGAGAGTAATAAGGAGGCGCCCTTTGGGCCCACACATACAAGTACGTTCTCCCTGTATAGAATTTCTTCATGCTAGAGCCTCCAGCGTCCTTGAATCAGGGAACATTGGATTAAGTGCGCCGCACTTGTAACTATAGTGGGAGTGGGCGTGTCTTCTTGCATGAGGCTGAAAATGCCGCTATTTCACCAGTTAGAGGAAAAACGCCCCTTTCAAAGAAACTGGCGGTGCGCAAACAGGAAAGTTTATTTGAGATTTCGCATCTCGCGCATAGTGCAGAGATAATCTCCATTTTAGTGTGTCATACCGGGAAGGTGTGATGATTTTGAAAATCCGAAATAGTTAAAATACGCTCGTTACTAATTTCTTACTTCATAATCAAAAAATTTAAGAATGTATTAGTGATGGAGTACCTCAACGTTTAAGAGCCGCAGTATTCAGTGCGCCTTACATCTCAATGCTCAGGTGCATTTATACAAGGCACACTGAAGCAGAGTATTTCCTGAGAGAATTCGTAGGCTGCTGTAACTTTTTACGTTGCCGCTTGAAATCTTCTTTGGAAAATAATTGAACAGAGAAGAAATACTCTCTCGTGGCGTATTAGAACTAGATATAGTAGATTAGATATAGGCAAGCTATATTGCCCAGAGGTGATGAGAAAAAAGAGGCGCTGTCTGCACCGTAAGTGACCGGCAATACTGCTGACGCCTGAACAATCGGTAAGAGCAGCAGAAATGGTAGAGGAGCGAGGAAGAAAGGAGATTATGCATCTGACTGTTTTGAGCAGAGATGATCAGTCCGGAAGCTGCCTGGAACTCACTTTTTGCCTGTTTGTAAAATCTGCCCACAAAACCCCACCCTCCAGTGCACGATTTCAACCCTGCATGCAGTATGGCCTTCTCTTACCTCTAAGACCTTGTCGACTATTTCGCGGATGGTCCTTGACACGCCCAGATAAGTGACGCAGTTGTTGTAGTACCGGAACCCAGAGTCGGCGGGCTCCGCCAGCGCCTGCCTCGCCACCATCTCCCGGTGCCCCCTGTCGGTGTAGTTGAGCAGTACCTCCGCCATAAACGACGAGGCGAGAGGATCTGGGAGCGAGGCGCTCCCGATCCATCGGCCACAGACGTGCCGTAGAACTCGTGGCATGGCTTCACGCTTTTTTCCACGATGGAGTCCATGTAGTCCACCACCTGGATACCAGGGCCGAAACAACACGTCAAGGAAACCGCGCGTAATTCTCCTCGTGCACGACTGTGCACAAAGCACAATCTGCAAAATCTAGTACACGCAGCACTGGGTGTCTGCCCACGGCTCTGTTTAAGACTGAGCGGAAGGGGCACTTCTATAATCCCCCTGCAGAAAAAGTGTGTGAAGTACACCGACAACAAAGAAGGCTCATGGGAGTATTTCACAAAGATAGAACACCGGCCATCGTCACTGAATGAAAAATGTGTGTTTTGCTCTCTAATACTACGGTTTGAATAGTATGCAACGAAAATGGAAGCATAACCGACGACGCCGTCTTGCTTATAGCGCGACCACAAGACATGTTAGGTGCTTTGTTGAACAACCTGCGTTATGACTGGCAGGAGCAATGGAAAGTAGTCGTCGCCCCTACTGACCATAATTTTCACTGGCTGGGGGCCATTCCCAGAGATTTGTTTGATTATTATTAAATTTTTCTCGTAAATGCTTCTTTCAGTGCACCCGTAGCATTATCATCAGCCTTCGTTATGTCCACTCAACAGTTTTCTCAGAAAACTTGGCCTTTTAGGGTGCATTCAGCGCGAATACTTATTTTATTGTCAAATTCTCCCAGGTCTCTTCACATAGAAAAGGCAGGAAAAAAAGAGCCCTTTCCTGAGTGAAAGGATCGAGGTTGGCCTGCGCCAAGGACAGTGCTTTTCACAGCCCACAGAAATATGCGGGTGCATACCAAAAATAAGTGGGACCATAAGGGAAACATTTACCATTTTCAGACACAACCCACATCTTTTTGGGCGTTTAGATAATAAGTCTGCCAAGCTAGCTCGAGAAAACACCTAAAAGAAGCCTCTCATCGATTCATAGAAAGGGCGCGTACTTTAGTTTTCGGATAGCGTTCAAGGGCCCCTGTACGCTTTGAGAAGTGTGACATCTACGCGTGTTTTACCGTGTAAAGGGAAATGTTTTTCATTACTTCATAACAAAGCCGTGATTTTCTTAAAAAAATCATGTATCTATGATCTTTCCTGCGGTGACAGTTTAAATATTGAAGACCAACCCCCGCAACTGGGGTTTGTATACTCGGAATCTAAGATATAGTTTTATAATGATTTGATGCTAGAGACTGACTTGGACAACGCTAAATAGCAATAACTGAACGAATAAATTAGAACTCCCTGTTTAGTTTGCTTACTGGCCGGAAACTTATTATGGTACAGCTTCTCGGAAGCCTTCGGCGGAAGTAGGGCAGTTCACATTGAAAAACTTGTCTCAGCCGAGTCGTCTGAAGTATGGGTCCACTGCCCCGTTCTTTTTTTTTTCAGGTAAAGCGCGTGCCTGGACAACAATTATGAGTGCCTTTAGCGACATGCCTGTCGTTTTCTTTTTCGCTCTTTTTTTTTCAGAGAAACATCACCGCCAAGCCGAAAAGTATCGTCAGAACTGCGGTACCCGTGAAATCGCGCGGGCTCAGTAAAAATTAGTGTCTGAAGGAGAAGCATGAGCACGGCCATAAAAACTGTCAAACAGTTCGCCCCTACGCGGAGGAAGGCGGTATTATAAACCACCGCGAAATCTTTACAGCAGTCTCTTTGACAGCAATTCTTGTGAATTTAGGTGGCTGGCTCCCAATCCATTGTAGATTTCACTGTTATCCGCGAGCTAACCGTACATGAGTTACCGTTTACGGCCTAAAGCGCCGATGCAGTTCAAAATCAAGCGCTCATTTCCTTTTATTGCAACGTTACTTAGCTTGGCTATTGATGAGCTGTCGGAATGTTTACCGGTAAAATTTCGGGAAACGTTTTTTTCTGTGCTCTGGTTTACTCTATTAGCAACACCAGGAAAAACAAGCACAATGAAAGGAGCTAGTTGCAATCACTGTTTTTCAAAGCCTCCATAAGTGCGACTGAATGACTGACATCTTGCGTTCTGACTCCTGAGGCACTGCAAGACTTTCGATATGAACAAAGACACGCGACGAACGTGCAGAATCGGTCAAGCTCCGCGGCTCAGAAAGTACATGCCTCTCAGCGGCAAAAAGGCGCCGACGCGGGATAGAGAGACACGACAGCGTCGGCCTGTTTCTTGGACTAGGAACTATGACTTCAAGAAGCGAATGCCAAAGAGTAACACTGCGCTTGTTGAAGGCCTCTGGCATAAGCTGATGCAACTATGCTTCCCGCTGAACAATGTAATGCACGAGTTCTAATGAATCTGGTGTCTTCACGCGAACACTACTGTAAATGGAACCGCGAACGTTGTCAAGTATGCTTCCCGCTCAACAATGTAATGCACGAGTTCTAATGAATCTGGTGTCTTCACGCGAACACCATTGTAAATGGAACCGCGACTCCTTACCTCGCGACAGGCTGGCTTGTCGCAAGTCTTTTTCTTCGTGGACGAAGTTCTGGCCAGCACAACACCAAAATTGATGGCTCCGGTGATTAGGACGAACGCCGTCATTATGGTCTCCGGACTTGTGTGACGGGAGGAATGAGCTGCAGGTGGCACAGGGCCTGAAAATGAGGTAATGGCTTTTGTAAAGGACGTGGGGCTAGAATCGAAAGAGGTACATATAGGATATGAGGGAGGATGTACTGGAGGGCTTCGGAATAAATACAATAACTGGGGCTCTCTATGTGTGCCGACAATGCATAGTACAATGGTGGTTTTGTATTCCATCGTCTTCCAAATGCGGTCGCTGCAGACAGGATACGATCACCCGAACTGAGATCAGCAGCTGGACGCTAATGGCAATGAGTCAGCACAGCGGGATGACGAGGCAACATTTGTGGGACACTTATAAGCTGTGCTGCGGTTTATTGCACTTACGGTCACGATCAAATTTTTCGGAAATTGATCTCTTGGAAAGAAGGATTTTTTATCTCTGCCTCACGACACTCTCATGGGGAATTATCACTAGAAGAGGGAGCATGCACTTTCCTTCACATCTAGACACATATCAGGCGATTGCATTACATGACTGCACCTGTGAATAATTTTTTTTCTCGTAAACTCGCTTTCTGTATTCTTTCACTTCTGACAGCCCATACAATGACGACTGCTCTGGACACTAATTAGTGAATTTCGCTGCGAAATGGTGTTGTAGCGAGCGTGGGTCACGGAGCAAACTGTCAGGAGGCAGACTGTGCTGACAACAGCATGTCGCTAGTGCTTCTTCGGAGCTTCGAAGCGATTAATCAAGGCTGAATTGTGGGCCTTTTGGTATGACATGTCGAAGATGATTATTGATAGCCAAAACATGACGGGCACACAAGGAAGCATCTTGCAGGACAATACCTGTACTAATAAAATAAATTTTTAATGGGCACAGATCGCTGAAATAGCAGTCACGCATGCGCCCTGCCAGGACAGGTTATCTACGCCAAGTCATTGTGAAAATTAGTTTTTTTATATTAGTGCTAAAGAGGGGGAAACTGATACAAGCATCGAAATGTTTGGCTATTTGGAAGGCCTCAAAGGTTTCACGTGCCTTTCGCGTTTATCCATGGCCCAGAACAAAAACATCCGCAAAACTTGGGGAACATTTCGTACGGTATCTTCTAAAATGCAGTGCAGGATTGCGGCCACTACGGCGCCTATTTTTGTTCGGTGCTTGGTCAAGCGTTCATTCACACAGTCCATGGTCCACAATCAGTGAGCGATTTGTGTTCAATAAAACTTTCAGTTGTAAGTCCAGCACTAGTCCTGTGTTTTTCTCTCTTGTCTGCATGGCTCTTTTGGTTGGGAGAAATTCTCTTCGAACCACTTTCGATAGAGAGCAGTGCGACTAGATCTGAGATGGATTTTTTGGTTAGTCCCAGATGCTGAGAAAAGTTGAAAGTGTTATGAAGGGAAGAAATTCGCCGCAGGGGACCGGGAATCAAGGCCGGCGAATAACTTTACTCGAGCACAGAAAAGAAGGAGAAAACGGACAGTTGAAAACCTCTTGCTCAGCAACATAAACATGCAAAGTAGCAGTAACCAGTGTAAATGGACACAGCTTAAAGATCCGATTAAAAAAGAGTTAGTTTCTATGCTTTTGAAGAAACACAATTGGCAATTAGAAAAAATTACATTTGGGAAGCGTGAAACAGAAGTACTGGATAACGAACGCGCCGAGCAATGGAGGTACTTGTGAGATAAATTCCCAAATAGGCAACCGTATTTAAGGCTGTAAGGAATGTTCATGGACGCATTGCAGAGCTGCGAGGAAGAGCACGTGAACAGATAGATTATTCGCGGAAATGGATTGAATGAAATAACGAAGAGTTGGTAAGCTACATAAGTAAGTTCTTAGAAGCGCTAAAGAAAATTGACTGGCGACTACGATAGTCAGTAACGCGAAATTTAAGCGCGGCTCTCCGCAGGTCACCTGCCACCACTGGTAAGTGGCGTGTCCCACTGTAAGCCGCCCTCCCGGACCTTCCCGTGACAGCCACCTTCCGGTTGTGCATTCCTCCGCTCTCGCCAGATGGCTTGTGGTGACAGATGGCTTGGCGGTGGCATGTTATGCGGATGACGACGCCGATCACGACGTGGAAAGCAAGGACGGGTCCCGAAGAAATGAACGTTTAAGTTAGAAGCACATCAATCTGAAAGGGGATATGAATGGCTTCATTGAAAAGCTCTGTGGGTACTCTGACACTAACGGGGCATTGCTACTGGACTATGCGACCAACATAGCGACGTCCTAGTTAAGCGAGAAGAGAAATGTGACGTGAAACAACGCATGAATCTGAAAATCGACAATGCAGCATTGCCACCGAAGATGTTCATCAAACATTTACAGCAAATTAAAGTAGAGGGAAACCATAGGAACCAACACAAACTGATTTACCACTAATGGTGCAACGCAAGTCGGACAGTTTTTTGCGACCTGGTGACACAACCTTTTTGACCAAGTAGTAAGTGGCGGACATTGTAGAACGAGTCATAAAAAAATACCGAGAATCTCAATAAAATTGCTGGGCTTTCAGGAACTCATTGGCTTTATCAGCAAGTAAATAGGAAAGGTAAACAGATGAAATTGAACGGGGGAAAAACGCGAAGTTGGTGTAATGTTACATTGAAGAGGTAACTAAACTAAGAAGTCGGACGTCAAGGGACAACACAGTGACCGAAATGATCAGCTTGACAGGACGATTTCGACAGAAAGTGGTACATCTTCCGACAGCGCAGGCTGTATGCCCATGACCTCGTTGACGCGAACATCAGAGCGGCAAACGATAGTTGTATGAAGGAGGTAAGCAGAGAATTAGAAATGGCCGGAAGAGATTTGCGAACCATATAAATCGCTTTGATAGGAAGACAGCAAGCGCAGAACATTGTGTACAGGACAAAAAACAGCCTTCCAGTTCGGTTTCAGGTCGTGCAATACATCACTTGGGTAATTAGCGAGAAGGTTAAAGTAGCTACACTGGGATATTTTAAGCTAACAGATGTTGAAATTCTGATGCTGTCAGCCAAGAAGATTAACCCAAAGAACATTCCACTAAGGCGGGCCTCATATTCCGCTGTCATAAGCCAAACCAAAGTCAATCGATGAGTAGATCAGAGAACCTAGGACTTTGAAAAGGAATTAATAATAAGTATCAAAATAAGCGAATAAATGTTACTGAAATGATTGTTTAATCCTAACTTGTAGCAGTCATTTCAAGCGGACGAGCAGAAACTCTTATCACTCACCGATATGACCATCCGCTCTCTGCTTGGGCTGACCCGGTCGCTCAGGCTTCTGCCGCTGCTCTCAGAGCTCTGCGCCGTGTTGCTGCGCCTCTCCTTGCTGGTGCTCCTGCGGCGGCTGCTGCGGCTGACACAGCTCCTGTGCCTTCGGCGCCTTTCGTGATCGGCTCTCATCCTCATGCGCCAGCTGCGGCAGACTCTTCTGTTCGCTTTTCGTTTCCGTTTCTTTAGGTTCCTCATGACTTGCATGCGAGGCTGGAAACAAGGAAAAAAATTCAGGGGGGCACTTTGCTGACCTAAAGTGCGGTCAGGCAAAAGCCTTAAGCGCGATATTACTGCTTGTGTCAGTGATGTGTGGTTAAGAAGTTGAGCATCGCCTGTAAGAGTGGAACGTGAAAGCGTCTTGCAACGCTACCACGGAGTCCACATAACGACATCGCCCGTTCCGCTGTACGCCTTGGTTGTCGGTAAATTGGTTTTTGAGGTAAGGAAATGTATCTGTATCGCATATATCGGTGGACACCTGAGCCTCGCCGTAAGGGAAGGGAGGAAGATGGGAGTGAAAGAAAATACCGTATTGACTAGACGCCCTATTGTTCATTCCATACCATCGAGCTGGCATGGCGGATGAGCATTATTAAGTACAACTATACCCCACCCTCATTTTCTTCAGATAAGTACCGGTTGCTATGCACGTCTAATGCTAATTCTTTCTTCAGGGTTCGCTGCAATACATCACAAAAATAATCCCCTTCTCGACAGAGTAAAAAAAACGTGGTCTATTGTTTCGGACTTTCTGCAAATTAAACAATGAGATCCCCAGGGTAAAAATAATTTCTTTCCCTCTAAACTTTTTTCAGTCTCTAAGGTTCCGGTGCGGAGTTTAAAAAAGTTTTTGTTCCTGGCGGCACCTGCATTTTTTTAACCCTCTTTAAAACATCTCTGCCTGGGCCTCCAGTGTACAAAGCCCTGTACAAGGGCACTCGGAAACTATCGCACAAAGCACCGTTGAGTTTCTTCCGTTTCACAGTCGACATAAAATCATATAAAAATCGCGCGGAAAGGAATCTCACAATCGCTGCGATTTCCCGGTAAAAGCCACTGATCCTGAAGTAAACATCAGTAGTTGAGACTACGTGCTGCGGCAGCACGCACCGCAGCCCAACTTGGCATACGGTGCTCAAAAACGGGCCTCTTGTGTCTCGAAGAAACAAAAAAAAACGATGCTGAGAGGCCTCCACTGTTTGTGGCGCTCCAGAATGGCAGGCTAGCATTGTGACAAAGACGCAAGTCCTGCCCGAACGTACTTTCGGGAAAGCATGGACTGGTTTCTGGCCATCCAGAAAGCCGCGGCGGAGCCTCCCCATTGGCTCTCGAGACTAGAGCCGCTGGGCAATTTTCGTGAATTTTAATCTGACGAAGCCAGATTCATGCTGGCTGACTACGACAGTGTGGTGTGTATGTAGATAGCGTTTATTGCGTTTTGTTAATTGTTTGTTTTGTTTTGTGTTATGTGTGAAAGCCAGGTGGTAAAGAAAAAAAAAAGCTGGCATGGTGGAGTGGTTAGCGTGCTCTCGTCTCGCACTCCGCAGGCCCTGGTTCGAATCCCAAACTCGACCAATTTAATACTCGGTTTTATTTATTTGTTCTGGTCTGACTTGAAAAGCGTGACACCTCTGCTGGCAACCTTGTGCTGGCAACTTTCTTTCGACAATGATGAGGAATTAAAGGCTTTCGCCTCAATAAATAACCTGCACTAACTGATAGCATTTCTCCTCTCTCTGGGGTGTGGATATCCCTTGACACAAACAAGTGCAGGACGCTGGAACTATCCTGTCCCCTATGCTCGACACGGAACACTTCTAGTGAACTATAGTTGGCATGAAGGAAGAATCGGAATAGCGTGCCATCTGAAGTTAACACGTTTGTACACTTTCAAATATCATGTGTTATGGCAATAACTCAGAACTGTTTTAACTGCACTTAACGAGATCCACCTTTTTTTTTGGGCGCGCCACCACTGCTCTTCAGTAGTTGTATTACTATGCAACAATAGCAGTGTGTACACTTGAAAACAAACATATTTTTGAATAAATAATGCAGCAGTCTTCGCCGCGACTGCCCTCAACACTCTTTATTATGCTGGTTGCAAACCAATTTTGTACAGAGCACCTGCACATCCCGCCTTCCATGGAATGAATAGGAAGGTATGGGTCCGATGTTATCGACAGGGTTCGGGGATGACACTCAGGTCAATAGTCACTGAGGTTACAGTTGACAGCAGCAACCGTACAGCTTCTTGTTTTTTTGTGGAGTGTCTGCCACACCATTTTTCCCACATAATAAGGCCAACAAGCTGCAGCAAACAGTACTGTTCTCTTTCGGGTCCAAGATGGCTTTCTTGAGAAATGATATACACTAACTTTACCTACTGCTCTCAGTTACCCGGGAAACGAAGCAAGGGCCTTACCACGGCTCTTCTTCGACTTGTGTCGCTTCCCTGTGTATAAAAAAAAAGAAGCGCATATGAGTGGCCTTAAATTGAGAGCACCCGTTTTAGCAAAGGAGTAACTACACTGCAACAAAGTCCTGAATACAAAATAATGGGTAAACGAGGATAGGCTTACTATGCATGTCGTTTTGGTAAAGAAGATGACACATAAAATGGGCACTTGTCTTTACGCAAAGCTTGTCCGCCGTTCCGTGCTATGCGAAGTAGATTTAATATTTTCCAAAAAAGGTGTTGCGTGAAAAAAAAATGGCGTTCTTTTTCGGTTTGATTTGTAACAAGCGGTAAGCACTGAATTATTTGGCGGCTGTACTATACGTAGCATGCTTCTATCAAATAACAGTGATGCATTTACTCGGCTCAGCGCGTTAGTTGTCCATGGCTTTATTTCAGTGTTAGGCGCGAATGTGAAATGCACTCCATCGGCGGCATAACGTTGTGAATCTGCGGATAAATATATAAGGGTAAAAATGATCTTAAGTTTTGAGGTGATGAGTGTTAGGCAAGAAAAAAGAAATAATAAGCTTACTTTTGCTGTCGTCGACTGAAAAGACAAGGGTACATTGGATTAAAGCAAGTTGTTGCGATCAGGAGTTCGTCAAATGGAGTACCAATTAACATTGATTTTTTTCTTAGCTTATATGTCTTTATCTTGCTTATAAATGAGAATAAGGCCACTCCTGCCAACGCACAGGTTTTCTTCTTTTCGGTCCAAGCTTGGAAATGTACGCACACAACTGTACCTACACAAAACGCTTAGGTAGATATGTTCCTTCAAATTAAATAATGCATATTTAGTACAGAGCCAAGCAGAAGGAGGCTGCGTCTAGTCATTTCACATCGCGGAGAAGTCGTACAAAGTAAGGAAGCATTGGCAGATGAAGAGGGTACAGTTGTTTTGAACTTAAGTGCTCTATAAACGCGGTACACTGTATCAGTCTATGACAACTGAGGACAATCTTGTACTCGTCTTCCAGCATACTCAGTTTTAGATGCTAATAATAACCATAGCAAAAATTTCACTTTAGGAAATCATTACTTGGACACACCTGGCGTCCATATTTCACCTGGAGAGCAGCAGCGATTCTCCTACATGACCCTCGAGCTGGAAAACAAATAAAGTAGTGCCATTTCGATTCCTGTTCGTGTAACCTAACCAACCTTCTCAACTAACACCTGGCATGCATACTAATTCTTTCTAACTACTGCTATAACACAAGCTTCATCGGTTTAGAATAACATCCTCATCTTACCGCCCTTCCCTCGCTCATCAATAACATGGGCGCAGCAACCTTCCCTCAAGCGTACAAAGCGGTGGAATAAGCGATACCCCCGGCCCAAGTACACCTAAATAAATAATAAATGGGTTTTTGACAAAAAGGAAATGGCGCAGTATCTGTCTCACATATCTCGGTGGACACTTGAGCCGCGCCGTAAGAGAAATGAGGGTGGTGGGAGCGAAAGAAGCACGAGAGAAAGAGATGCTGCAGCGGAGGTCTGCGGAATAATTTCAACCACCTGGGGATCTTTAACGTGAACTGACATCGCACAGTACACGGGCCTCTAGAATCTCGCCTTCATCGAAATTCACCCGCCGCGGCCGGGATCGAACCCGCGTCTTTCGGGTCAGCAGCCGAGCACCGTAACCACTGAGCCACTGCGGTGGGGCGTACGGGGATATCATGGCGTTTAAGGCGAAAAGCACAACGAAGCGTCTCTTTTAGGATCGCTTTCGTTTCCTGTGGCTGAATCATGAGAAGTTCCGCTCAGTCTTGCCGAGGAGCAGCCGCTACGATTTCACTTCGCAATCGAACTATAAATATTACACACTTGCGAAATTTAGAAGCGCATATTCCAGCTTTCATTGCGCAAAAAGAATGGAGGCAAAAATAAAAATTAGCAGCTCGTATGAGTCAATCTACTCTGCTGCCAACCCGCAGCGGTGTTGTTCAGCTGCTAAGCACGAGGGCGCGGGATCGAATTCCTGCCACGGAGGCCGCATTTCAGTGTCCGAGGGACGCAAAAAAAAAAAAAACGCTCATGAGGCGCGCGATCACTGTGCGGAAAATAACTGCAGATGGATGAAACTAACCGCGAAGTCCTCTACTAGGGCTACTCTCTCTCTCTCATTCCCCCCTTTTACTACAATTCTTTCATACCAACTCGCCCAAATTACCGCATTCCCGAGCTTCATCGCTTCCATCACGGCGTGGTTTGGGTTTCCACCGCACATGACGCCGTTGCTGCGGCTTTCCTCACCTCATAGCCGACCCACCCCACCCACAACACCACTGCCAACTTATCAGAACCGAAAGTTAGATAATGAGCCAAGCAGCAGTCGCCTTTGTACGCCTTTGTGAACGTCACTATGTTCGTATACCGCCAAAAAAGCACGAAGTAGTCTGACAAGGATCGGGCCTCTTCTAACAGCTCAATAATAGGCTCTTCTGAATTTGGTGGCGTTGAAAGCCCAGAGCTCTCTGCTTGCCGCTATCCCAAGTTACCTTCAGTCTTTTCCTTATCAGAGACCCTCCCGTTATTGACGTTTTTTTTTCGTTTATTTATTTTATACTTACCTTTGACATTGTCGTAGCTCACCTTTATAGAACTTTATTTTACAGCGAGTTGCTTCCGTAGTGCAGGCGAGGCTCCCTCTTATAGTCATTATTTTTTGACGAGGCCACGTTTTTTATGTAGCATTTGCACTGTGTTCACGCGTTTTCATTCTTTTGGAACAGGCGAGCTTAAGCTCTAGTTAAGCACTGCTCGATGAACAAGGAATATGCGACAACATTTAGCGAGCTCTTAATATCGAGGCTTCACATACAGCTCCAGCTATCCGTAGAACGAAAAGCATGAGTAGGAAAAAAATAAAACGAGACAAAAAATGAAGAGGATGAAAGCCCTACTACGGATTCGCAGAAAAGTTGTCAGGTGAAAGCCATCTCGCATTTTCACGGAACGCAGCCAAAAAGTCTCAGATTGTAGCCCTTCTGCTGCACAAGGCGAAAAATTAGGCCCTTTTCCTCGCCCTGACTCTTTTGCGCAACGTGCCCGGCAGATGAGCCAGCCTTTATAAAAATGGACACAGATGAAGCTCTCCGCCTGTGTCTGCTTTATGTCATACTGTATTTTAATGTGTACCTATAGAACAGTCTAGAATGCTGCCGCAAATGTACCACAGCTCTTAAAGAATTTGTCCATGGGAAACGCGTCTCCAACATCCTGAGCTGGAGTTGTAACCAACAAGCGCTATACTTAACGTTATACACATTAGCTGCAGAGTAGAAGAAACCTGAGCTTGAGAAACTGAGAGCAGCATTATAATTTATCTTGAGTTGCAACCCGAAGAAGTGCTGGAAGTCGAGCATTCAAATTTTATTTTTATTTTCTAAGCTTGCAAAGCTGCTTACGAAGTCCGGACACACGAGCCGTGATGTAATACGCGGCTCATCTACGAACCGTTCTAAAGATGCATTGTCTTGGCACATTGTCAGCGAATGCGCATATTACGAGGTTAGAGCAGAGGGCTGCCCTAAGTGAGGGATCTCGCCGTGGTGATAGCAGTGCCCCCTCGCTACTTCACACTCCTTTTTCTCGCAGTTCACTCACGCTTTCTCACATCTCGGGCAGATCAGCGGTTCCCGCCTTGTGCGAAGGCTAAAGCGCGGGCAGTGTCGCGTACTGGGCTCACCCCACAACAAAGCCCGCGTGGTAGGCGGGCGCGGAATATGCAGACGTCCGAACTGGCCACGCGGGAGTGCGGCTGAGGGAATCAATCCTTGCCTCCCGGAAAGCTGCTTTGCTTGGCATGGCCCAAGGAGACGCCTCTCACATTAGCACTTCCCTGGGATTCTGACATCACGCGGCGAAACACGCGGCGAAACACGCGGCGAAACACGCCGCGCATCGGCGGCCCTAGGCGGCAAAGCAGTCGCTTCCTTAGCATGGCGCAAGGGGACGCCTCTCTCATTAGTGCTTCCGCGGGATCCTGACATCACGCGGCGGAAGACGCTGCGCGTCGGCGGCCATCGGCGGCGAAGCAGTCGTTTCCTTTGCATGGCGCAAGGAGACGCCTCTCTCATTAGTGCTTCCGCGGGATCCTGATATCTCGCGGCGGAAGACGCTGCGCGTCAGCGGCCATCGGCGGCGAAGCAGTCGTTTCCTTTGCATGGCGCAAGGAGACGCCTCTCTCATTAGTGCTTCCGCGCAGCGGAAGACGTCGTGCGTCGGCGGAAGGTGCCGCGCGTCAGCGGACCCTCGGTGGCAAAGGAGTTTTTTTACAGGAGTTGCGTGTGCAGTCACGGTGACGCGGTGGCATATAACCATCATCGACGCCCTGTCGTTCACCATTCTACGACCGTCGCTCGAAAGTCGCAGTTGCCACACCACCAATAGCCATGGCCAGCGAACACGAACCTGTGGCGAGGGGACTCGCCTGGACCGCACTGCTTGTCTTCTGCATGTGCTTCGCCGTGGGACTGTGCCTACCGCCTAATATTTCCAGCAGGGCATACAGTCCCTCACTAGAGCACATAAGGATGGTTCTGCGGGAGGCGTCCTGCAGTCTTCCGCAGCCCAGGACCATCTGCGTGCAAGACATCTATCCAAACGACCGAAAAGTGAGTGCCCTCCCGGACTAGTTCGCCTTGCGAGCCTGTCACTGCTTCATTTATTGCCAGTCGACTTCGCACACCGAAGAGGGTGAGGTGAAAGTTTATTGTTCGAATTTTATTCGCCGCATAGCTGCAGAAGAGGGCGTTTCATATATATTTCCGATATAAGCATAGGATGCGCAGAAATCGATACCACAGCAGCAGGGATTCAAATGCTGCAGAGTGGCCAGAAGTGACCGCATGCGCCGCCGCGTTCCTTTGCACATACATCCCTTCAGTGTACTCCGAGGGACACAAACACGTACGGTGGTCCTTGCGATTGGTGAATGGGCGTCACCAAGGCGCAACGTGAGTGGTTGAAAGGGAGCCTGTCAGCTGCGATATAAGTGGAAACACGTCTAAACACCTTCTCCCGCTGCTCATTGTTTCAGACTTTTGTTTGCTTTTGTGTTTTTTTGGTTATTTATTTGACCTGGCACCCGACTAGTGGGGTGTGAGGTTGAACAGTGTTATAAGCCCATCTAGCACACAAGGATAAAAACACATTGCGCATTGGTCCAGGTGATTGCAAGACACCTTCCGTGGTGGTTGTGAAGCGAGTTATTTTCTCCCTCCGGGTAGCTTGGCCACTAGAACAATACAGAGCCACGGGAATTACAAGTGCCACCGGGGACAGAAATGCTCGAACACATGATGCAAAACAGCTACAGCAGCACGTTGCGCAGTCTGTTGTTTCTATTCGCCTGTTCGCACAATCTCCCCTCGCTGTAAGGTCTGATATACAGTTAACGCACCCTGTCATAGGAAGGAACCTTTCAGCGGAAATGTACTGCATTTTGTGGGGTGAAGGTCGCCATTGTCATTTTTTTATTTTATTTTAAAGAAAGCACTTTTAGCTAGCTCCCATGTCGGCGCCAAAACATGGTTGGCGCATGACGGCTGGCATTATCTGACGCCGGCGCTTCCTGGCGGAACATCAGTTGCTTTTAAATCGGGAAGCTTGATAAAAACACTGGGGATATAGCGAGGATTTTTATAATTGCCTATGGCAGGCACGTGTGCCCATGTGTGCAAGAAGCAGGCTTTGTACATATACACACAAGGGGCCCGCTAGTGTTATTGCGTAATATATGCATTATTGCGACGCGACCCACGTCAGGTGGCCTGTTCTTGGGAAGAAATGTCTGATATAAAATAAGCACAGGTGCGGTGGCTTCCTGGTCCCATTGAGTGGAAATGTGGTGTTAAAGAAGTATTCAGAAAACATTAATAATAAAAGCGCGTAAGGATATCGATCGGGGGGAAAATGTTTAATTTCCTTCCGCACATTTGCTTATTTTAACTTATTGCGGGACAAGACGTCGTGATCCTCCTCTCTGGCGGCAAATATTACGTTTGAATTTTACGTTAAAGTTGAAATAATTGACCGTACTTGCAGCTGTCAAACACCTCAAGTTTTTCCTTCTTCTTTTTTATGAGGGATTGTAACTGGTCGACAAGCAAAAGGGTCTGGATAGTAGAGAATAGCTATTTTGTCGATAAATACATGTATTGTGAACTTCCGCAGCTATGTAATATATCAATTCAGAGTTCTTCGCAGCAGCGAAAAAGTAGGAATTAGTCTCAATTGCTAACTAAGATTTCAAATACAAAATGAAAAGGAATGTGACGGGTTTTCGCAGCGCGGATGCTAGTTTTCCCCTACCTCTTGCCCAATTTCATTGTCAGCGCCTATTTCCAGAAGCGGTCGGAGATTTTGAGTGCACTAATGTGTACTCCACTGCGGTGCCATTAGCGGCAGAGACGCGGGGGCCGCGCCGTGGGTCTTCAAAACACGGTCGCCATTACAGCTGAAACGTGCACATGTCACTGCACGAGAGTGCATGGCTTGCCTAACCACCGCCTCCGTTTGTGTGTGTGTGTGTGTGTGTGTGTGCGCGTGCGTGCGTGCGTGCGTGTGTGTGTGCGTGCGTGCGTGCGTGCGTGCGTGCGCGTGTGCGTGTGCGTGTGCGTGTGTGTGTGTGTGTGTGTGTGTGTGTGTGTGTGTGTGTGTGTGTGTGTGTGTGTGTGTGTGCGCGCGTGCGTGCGTGCGTGCGTGCGTGCGTGCGTGCGTGTGCGTGTGCGTGTGCGTGTGCGTGTGCGTGTGTGTGTGTGTGTGTGTGTGTTTCCGCAGCACTACATGCCGCCCTGCACCGTGGTGCACCGGTGTGCCCCGGACACGGGCTGCTGCTTCGCCAGGAACGAGCACTGTCAGCCCAAGTCCATCGCAAAGGTGGAACGCTGGTTCCGTGTGTATGAGATGGACGACAGCGGGGAGGTCCACAGACGG
Organism: Amblyomma mixtum; assembly: GCF_055824585.1. Classification (NCBI taxonomy): domain Eukaryota; kingdom Metazoa; phylum Arthropoda; class Arachnida; order Ixodida; family Ixodidae; genus Amblyomma; species Amblyomma mixtum. The sequence goes on along the minus strand of NC_143020.1, from coordinate 75,006,263 downwards.
GAGGAGCAGCTGGCCTTCGACAACCACACCGAGTGCGAGTGCCGAGAGAAGTACGAGTAATTTCGGTGATGCAGTGCGCCGCCTAGAGATGGACAAGCGACCCCGCTCTGCACGCAAACACGCACCGCACCGAGATGCCGTCACGCCTGCTCCTGTCTCCATTCTGGCCGGACAGGGCCGGCCACGTGATGGCTTCTTCAGCTCACTCGGTGCGTGTGCCGTCGCGCCCACCTGCTTGTTGCTTTTTGACTGCGCTTCGTCCGTCATTGTTGCACGTTAGTTATTGCAACCATAAGCCAATCTCTCAGAATTACTTCCTCATATAGAAGCCGACACGCTCCTAGTCAGATGATGCGTTTTTTTATTTGCAAATAAACATTCATATATTTGCAACACATGTCTCTTTGCGTTAAACTACGAACAGCGCTAACACAGGATGGAACGAGGACACAACACAGGCGCTGACTAGCAACTGCAGTTTATTTGAGAAATGCATATATATATATATATATGCACCACAACTCCGAAATCAAGATAAACAGATTCAACTTGTTGCGCAAAAAGATGGCGAAGAAAAAGGGCACGTGCTCATTTCGAAAGAAGGAAAACCGGCAATGAAACGACACCAAAAAATACGGGTGTGGGGGGGGGGGGGGGGAATGAACTGGTGAAAACAAACAAGGACAACTCCAATGGGGGTAAAGGCACATCAGGGAGGCGGTTGGAGGCCATCAGGACTGCTGCCCAAGAAAGGCGACTTCTTGTGACAGTAATGTGATAGACGGCGCACTGACGCAACTGCTTTGGTTTATTGGCGTTTAACGTCCCAAAGCGACCACGTCCCAATGTCGACCACCTAAGGTTCTTTAACATGCACTGACATCGCGCAGTACGCAGGCACTGACGCAACTGTGATATTGCTTATAGATGGCAAAAGCTTCCCATATTTCTCGAGCATGCTGGCTGAAATATTTTTTGATCATCCGGGTTTTGTCAAGCAGAGGAGAGCATTTGCATTTAGTGCGGTGAATGACTAAGTTCGACCCCGTAGTGGCCTGAGAGAGAGAAAATAAACTTCAATGATATAGAGTAATTACGCGAGCGGTTCACCTAGGTCCGGGAAACCATTGGCGAATGCGGCCCTCCAGGCATCCCCGATCAGCTGGTGCTGAAGGGGGAGCTCTGTGTGAGCCAGCTTCGCCTCCCACTGCTCATATGCTCGCGCAACCTGTCATTAGTACATCATCCTGTGTATCCTACATAGTACCTGCCACAGGAACGCGGAATTTCATTCACAACGTTTTAGAGCGTAGCTCTTTGGCGCCCGTTTCTGCATTTCGCGGCGTCGCCGTCGCTGTCACCGGTGGCCATTGTAACGAGCAGTGCACACACTTTAAACTGCGAAAGCTACGGAGCGGAAGCTTGGAAAGGAGAAAGTAAAAGCGCAACCTCCTTCCCTCCTTAGCAACCGGTGGGCCAGTTGGGGGCGCAGCTGTGCATAGCAACCATGACGTCACACAACAGCAGTAGAACGAGAGAGCGCGCCGGTGGTGGTGGCAGCTACACCGCCGCTCCTTCGTCAGACGTCTCGTTGCAGTCGAGTGAGTGCGACGCATGGCTCCGAAGCGCCCCCAGTGATTCCGCGCCAAGCGGTTCGGGGAAGCGGCAGTGGGTTGACCACAAGGCTCTCGCTAAGCACACTTCAGAATTTCAAAAGTGTCTTCAGTATTTTGTTGAGGAAAGGAATTGCGCAGTATCTGTACCCCACAGGTGCGAAATTAATAATATTAATTAATAATTAATAGGCTTGGAAAGCAGAGGGTAAAATTTGTAAATTGGTTTTTGAGGAAAGGAAATGCGCACTATCTGTCGTACACATCTAGGTGGACACTTGAACGAGAGGAAGGCGCAGAACTGCCATCTTGGAACAGTGGACACCTCAGTCGTGCTTTAAGCTAGGTGGCTGTAGTTACAGATGTGCGCTGCATGCTTTGGGACTGACAACCTTGTGCCAGAAACGCTGCCACCTGCCAGGCTGGCAGGGCGGGTGGGGACTCTAATTTAGATATAAAGACACGCGAGAATTTCTTAGCACTTATGCGGGAGAACATCCCGTTCCTTTCGCTCGTAACGGCTCCCACAGCTTTGACAAACTCGTGAAATACTTGCACAGACCTGGCTTTTACGAACCAGGCATTGGCGCAGAAAGTCATGCACATATCCATCTATTTCGCTGTCCACAAAGCTTCCTTCATGACAACAGTAGTGGAGTGTTTCTTGAAGAAGAAATATCTGTGAAAACAAGTTGTCTGTAATTGTACATACATACGTGGCTGTACGTACATACATGGCATACGCTTCGTTAAAGAAAACTGTCTTATCTGAATCGACATTTCGATTGGAGGACCGATCATTTTCAAGTACGAAAAAGATTGGTCCTCCGATCAAAATGTCGAGTAAAGTAAAAATGTATGTTGCCTTCAACGAAGCGCATACATATTCGACCGCCGCGGCCATAACCACTGAGCAACCGCGGCGGCCATGTGTGCGTGCGTGCGTGCGTGCGCACGCGGACCCTTGTTGAGGCAACCCTTGTTGCACCCTTGTTGTTGAGGCACCCTTGTTGAGGCAACGGAACGCGGTCTATTTTATTTTTCGTCTCACCATTGGGGCTCTTCCACGTCCATTTCCAGCTTTCTCGTTTGCGAAAAAAGGTACTTATGATCCACAAATTATTTCTCTGCTAATTCTACTAATAACTTCCCTCCTGCTATTCCCAGAGCCTACGCCATAGTCGCCTGCTGCCTGGTCTCCAGTCTTCTCTTTCCCTACCTTGGCACTGAAGTTTACTGTGTTTTTAATTTGTTCATTGCGATTCCACGTCCTCATAATAGCGTTCTACGATCTAGTCATAACAGCCAGATGCAGGCGCGTAGGACTGTACCACTCTTATTAAGCCTGATTACGATAGCTACCACCCTCGCGTTAACTCTATAGAATTCATCTATGTTGCCGGCTCTATCCTGATTGATGAGAAATCCCACACCTATAGCTCTTCTCTGTCCACTGATCTACGATAGCGCCCCCATTAACGCTGTATACGCTACATCTGTCCTCCCAACCTCGCTAAGCCCTATAGCATCTCACTTAATACCCTCTAGTTCATCTAGCAGCACTGCTATACTATTGCTTCATTGCATGAGATTCTAGCGTTAAGCGGCTAGAGGGAGCAGCGCGAAAAGAGGACCAGGACAGGCGCCGAACTACCAGGAGTTTATTGAAAGCGACGACCAAGTTTTAAATACAAGCAAGGAACCCCATGGCACCAGGAAACCAATATTAGCGCACAAAGCACAGAAATCTTCGTACAAAAATATAATTGATCAATAGGCTATCAAACATCTGGCACGTCAAGAGCCAGAATTCAACAGTCGCAGACCAGGTGTGTCGAAACCAAGAGTAGAAAAACATGAAACAGTGAAAAGTGGCACAAAAGTAAAAGCACGAGCCAGAGCAGTGTAAAAAACGAAACCCAAAGTCCAAAGTAAAATTTAACCGGAACGTAAACAGATCATAAAGTGAAAAGGTATAAAGCCAGAAATGCCGAAAACTGGAATAACTGTAGAATATAGCTTATGCCACCGCTCTTTAGTCCGCAACTATATCGTAAACAGAGTTGGTTCTTACCTAATTTGCTGAGAGTGGTGGCAGCAGAGGCATGCCATTGATTTATCAATCGCGTCGTGCTTTCCTTTCCTTTGTCTTTTTATATTTCTATAATTGTTGTTATTGCCTCTACTTTCGCGCTAGTGCACAAATTAGGGTGTGTATACATTGTTTTCGCCGCGTAAAATGGTAGTTCATGTCTGGCGCTTGCTCTGCACAAGTCGTTCTTTGTTTTACATCAACACTGAAAACATTCCTCTAAAGGAATGTATTTCAAAAAAAGCTGGTGTCTGACAATTGTGTCCTCATAAATACTCTCTTATAGTCGCAAGGTGTTCATCATGAGCACACTTGACAAATTGACGCAAACCACAAAACATGGGCGCCAGCTTCCAACATAGCACGTTTCGGGCTCTTCAATTGAGGCCTAGATATGTCCGCGTGCGCATACTCTCCGGTATTAAAAAGATACACCCGGAATTGCAAAAATGAAAAAAGAAATCGTTATCAAGACATATGAAATGCATGAGTACGGAGCATGGAGCATTACGAACCAAATGCGCATACTGTGAATGAGGTAAACATCGTCATCGTCATCGTCATTTAATGGCCCTTAAAGACCCCTGGCGGGTTATTACATAAAAGGGGGGGGGGGGGGGGGGGGGGCGAACATCGAAGCAAGTAATGACATTATTAGGTCAAAAAAAATACATATACAAAAAAATACAGTAAAACAGTGAAAAAAATAACAGTTAAAAAAAGTATACAGTGAAGAAAAAGTATACAGTGAAACAATCGTTGCTTGGGGAAGAGAAAAAAAGAAAAGCACGTTTATAAATCAGGCAGACAGGTGCAGTAGTAGATCAAACAATCATAACATAAAAATAAAACGCAAAGGTAACAGTTACCCACATTGGGATTTCAAGTGCAATGACAGCATTTCGCGGAATTTAAGAGCATCTCGTTCAGTGACAATTAATTCGGGTAGTGAATTCCATTCATTAATGGCAAGAGGCAGAAATGACTTGTTAAATGCGTTTGAGGAGCCATGAAGTCTTGCTCATGGAGTTGAAAAGACGGCGTGATGTTCGGAGGCGAGGGAGCAGAAGGGAGTGTCGAAGTGAGGGAAAACAATAGTACAATTTATGGAATAATGATAAACGGGCAATTATACGCATATGCGCGAGAGGCTCGATGTCGGCAGATAATGATGATTCTCAAAACATTTAATACCGGACAGGCCGCCACGGTGGCTCAGTGGTTATGGCGCTCGGCTGCTGACCCGAACAAAGCGGGTTCGATCCCGGTCGTGGCGGTCGAATTTCAATGGAGGCGATAATCTAGAGGCCCGTGTACTGCGCGAGGTCATGCACGTTAAACAAACCCAGGTGGTCCAAATTTCCGGAGTCCTTCAATACGGGAATCCCTTGTAGCCTGAGTCGCTTTGGGACGTTAAACCCCAATAAACCAAACCAGTAAATGCCAGACAAACTCACATAGCCTACATTTTGAGTTTTCTTGTGACTATCTTCGAGAGGTGACGGCATTGGTTTCTTCAGAAAGGGTACGGAAGCTGTAATCCTGATGTATGGTAATGCATCACTTTTCGCACATGAGAAAAAAAGGGATGACAAACCACTTAAGGATTGATAATTTTCATGCTTATGCGGAATGGATGGGAGACGATGGATGCTAAGCGTTATTGAATATTTAGCGAAAAAAACAATCGCGTACTCACTTTACCGCTGCCATTTGGATTGTCTTTTATCTTTTGATGCTATGATTGATAAAGTTCCCCCTTTCCGCAAAGCCGCACCGTACTGCACTGCGCTCTTTTGTCATCGCACTGTTGGTTTCTTTCCTGTGCTCCTCTGTTGTCGTATTGCTTTTTTTTCCTAAGTACTCGCTTGTAGCGATGCGGTTTTCTTTTCCTTTCCGGCATGCTGTTGTTTCCTTGCCCAGTTTTTTTTTCACTGTTGTTTTGTCATTGGACCGTTGCTTCTTGTGGTGTTTGATTGTGCACTGTTTTGTCGTTCGTTGTTTTCCGTGACCCCCCGACACCTTCCAACAAGTAAGCGGCGGTATTACAATGTCAACGCCCTGCCCCCCCCCCCCCCCCCCCCCCCTGCGGGATAAAAACAAAGGCTGATGCTGGCAGAGGCCATCACCCTCAATAACTGCTGCCATCCTCTAGACGGCATCAATACAGAGAGCACAGCAGTCATGGCAAGCATGTCGTGACTGCTCTCTTATTCTTGTAAGCAACACATTGAAAGCATTCCAACGTCTTCGCGGTTAGTTGGCGACAGCTTCGTTGAGTATCGCAGATGTCGGCAAATGCTATGGTGCCGCGTGCTTACGAAAATATTAAACATGAAATGAGCCGAGGAGTAGAACTTGGAAGATGAATTTCATATACAGAAAGTGTGTTCATGGGCGCTATGCTGGAAGGCCCGAGTTTGCTGAAACTCGGAATCTTCCCGAGCTCTGGCGACGCCCTCAGGTGAGTGAACTAATGGTAGCAAGACAAAATCCCACCCTCGTCACGCCTCCAGCTTCATTGGGTTATCTGGATATATTCCATGCTTTATCATCACATCGGCGCCACCTCATGTGCTTCTTGGGCGGTCTACAAAGAACGGGTCACGTGAGCCAACCGCCGGTGCACTTTTCATTTGTGTGTCGCTCCACCAAGTGCATTGCGTGTGCAAATAGACAAACGAGGTTTGTTGAATTTTATAATGCACTTAGTACACCTTTGTAAGCATTTTATAGTGTGCAAGATTTGGATTTAAAGCGCTTTAGAGTGATTCATGCATACTTAAATTTTGCTTTGTACCGCTAGGGAGCGCTACCAACGCCCGTCATCAGCTGACCGCCAATGGCGACGAGGTACATGTGCAACGCGGTAGTCCGCAAAAAAAAAAAATAAATAAAGAGAGGTGCATCACTCCGCGCTGTTCTGTGGCCATGTGGTCTAACGCGTCGCTCCGGAGAGTCGACAGGCAATGGGAGCGCGTGGGTTCAAATCCCGCATGGGGAAACTTTTTTATCTCACTTTTTTTTTTCATCGCAAGTTGAATTTCGCGTGACTTGAATGAGAAAACTCGTTTTGTTCAGAATCGCTTGAATATTATGCCGTGTTCTGAAATGAACTGCATGCATCTGTTCATTTCATGCATACCGCGTTAATGTGAGCTGTCCGAAATTCGTTGTCAATGAGCTCGCACCGGATTTTGGTCAGCAGTGGCGGTTATCTTCCCGATTATGCAGCATTGTGACTATACTTTTTAGATGCAAGTGAGAGGTTTGTGCGAAAGATGACATTCATTCGTCGGATTTAATTAATTAGCACAGTGGTGAGTGCTCTGTAATGGCCCGATTAACAAGTGGCCATCTGTAACTTTCGATTTCGCCGTCGCCGAGGAGCCCACTTTTTTTTTGTGGGCCTCTCTTAAGGTACCTGGCATGTTATGAATTGTTCTGTGGAACCGGTTAGCGGCTGATCCAGTCTTCGCCAAACCAGTCTGGGACCGACTTTGGCACTGTGCTGTAGAGTAGCCCAAAGGACTTGGCGAGAACAATTATTTTTTACTGATTGCAATGTTCAATGCATACTGTGCCTTCCTCGTGAAATAGTTGGCCTTCAACATGTCAGGGCTGGACCTCGAAGGGGCCTTTAGGCCAATGTAGGTCCCGTGGACGCATCCCACGACGTCTGTGATGCCGTCGCGCAGAAGAAAACGCTCCTCAACATACGCACGCTAGTCCGCTGTCGTGGGCAAAGCGAGCCACCGCTTCTGCACAGCCGCGACGATAAGCGCGTCGGAGACGTCCCTCACACAGCGGCTCACAGTGCTTTATTGGGGTCCAATAAAGCGGTCTGCGCCGACGCTCCCCTGGAAGCTCCCGGTCGCGAAGAACCGGAGGGCGCAGAGGACTTGCTCTTCGACCGAAAGCGAATGAAGCCCGGTACGCACTCTCCGCAGGCGTGGGTCGTCGCCTCACTCTTTACACAACCATCGTACCGATTTTTTGGAGAGGCGAAAATGTCGCGGGAATTCGTCGTCGGTCAAGGCAGTAAACGGGTCCAGCCGGCCGTACTGACATTTGCCGTCAGAGGAAGCGATTACCCAGGCTGCTGCTGCCGCCATGACAGTCTCGAGATGAATTCGGGGCACTTCACCGTTCACGAGTTTAGCTCCGAGTTCACCTGTCAATCAACACCATTGGTCACGCCCCCGGCGTGCCGTACATAAATTATAGGCGTACGCGCTATGGGTGGGCCACTCCCAACATCCCTGCCGGCTACAGGTATGCTGCGCGGCTGTGCTGATTGCTGACAGACATCGACGATGTTGACCATCGAAATATAACAGGCAAAACGAACGTCATCGCTGATAAATCTAAGCACCTCTGCGAAGGACACGCAACGTGGCGAAAGCCGCCGATTTCTTCGCTCGCATACCAAGATTGCACAACACTATAGCCTGTTGCAACCACATAAGACACAGCACAACGCTGAAGGCGCGTCACACCTGCTTGCAAGGCGTCAAACACGGAGCACGACGACGAACCGGTGCTTGGAGCACGTCCTATATTTTGATATACGACACAATAAAATATATTATTGCAATAGCTGAAAAATAATAACTATTCAGCGTGTAGTAGTTGCCCAGTCTTTCCAGTCGAAGGCAGCGCTACCGGCGCTCAGCGCAGGAGCTCTCTCGTTTTCGACACGGTGGGCTGCCGCTCTAGTTCGTATGCAAGCCACGCTGCAAGCAATGGCCTCACTATCGCCTCTAGCGGCAGAAAGTGTCAAATCTTTGTCAATTTCCTAAAGCTATGCTTTTCAACAACGCTTCTTTGGATTCAGATTTTAAAATACATTTGGAAATGAACAAAATGTTCATAATATTATCTGTTGCCTTTTAACGTATTCGAGAGAAGAGAAAGGGTTGATACAAGAGTGCACCTAATGCGCACTGTTCGTCTTCGGAAATGGAGAGACAGATAGAGCCTGAAAGAGAAGACACGCCTTTGACGCGCCCAAAAAGGCGTGTCAAACAGCTAGCCGCGAGTGTGCAGATAGATAGCAGAGAAGTCACGATTTCGCGATTGCTGATATGGCGCTGATAAGTTCAGGTAGCGCTGCGGCCTGGTATTGCGCAGTGTATTGTGTTTGAAGTGTGAAACAGGCGCGCAGGGTGCGCTTGTATCGCCTTTACTTGGCTTTATCTCTACATTTTATTGTCCGCTGCCTGCGCACGTTCCGCGCTATCTTCGTTCACTGACTGCCGTCATCGCAAACTCGGATGAAACTCGGGCAAGCGCCAAACTCGGGCCTTCCGGCATAGCGCCCCATATCTTTTGTACCAAAAATAGAACACCTATTGAATCCTTTTGCACGGTGAATAACAATACAATACGTTCACAAGGTACAATAACGTCTGCTTGTTTCCATAGCGCGTACCTAGGCGCTTTGGAAGTAAGGGCACAGAGTATTGAATTTTATTCAAAGGAACATGACATGTTCATCCATAAAGTTAAAAAAATGTGGTCTTTTTATTCTGCGTAACATCACTTTTAGATTGTGGCTAATGGTTTTGGGTCCCTTTCAACAAGAAGCTCGATGAGCATAGAGAAAAAATTCAAAGCCGCGCAGCCAGATCAGTTGGCGACTGTATGGCAGGAAAGACAACAAAAGTTCCTTGATAGGTGAGCTCAACGAGAAACGGCTTGCCTTCCGCCGAGGAGATTTGGTGCTTCAACTCTTATGTACAATATTTCACGTAAAAACCAGAGACATGTTCTTATATCAAACAGCCTCACTTGTTTGCATGCCCGCAGGCCACAGTCTTAAAATTCAAAAATGTCAAGCAAAGACAGGCACTTGAGCGAAATCCTTTTTTGTCAAATCGAACTGAAAATGAAATTGAATGATTCACGCTCAAGACTGCTGAGTTAATGAAGTTGTATTTTTTTCTTTTTCTCCAGTAACTCACTCTCCCTTGCTTTGTAATGCTTTCGGAAGCTGCAGGTTAATGCCTGCAAAAAAAGAAAGCTTCTGGCTTGGCTGGAAACTTCTGATCCTTCAGAACCTCGTCGTAGTCGGCTTGGCGCTCCCTCCGGGCATTACTTGCTCGATGACCTTCACTGGGGCAGGGAGGGCGGTTGTACAGGCACTCGTCACGAATATGATTGGCGAGATGCGAAGCAGCCATCACAACATCACAGCCACGGCTCGCGTTCCAGCACGTAACCTGCGAAGGATTACAAGTAAGGGTTACCAAATAGTCACATACGTTAGCACTGTGGGATTCCTTAGGAATGGATTGCGATGAAAATAGGGACACCTTACGACTAACGTCTTTGTAACGTAACATGCATCACAAGAAACGGAAAAAGCAAGAATTGAGAACACGTTGTATAACCCTGTCACAGAGGCGCATTTAGAGACACTTTCAACGAGTGACATTCACCTAAAGTGTCGTTCCCGGAGTGTACACGACGAGATTTAGTAGCACTTGCTGCAGAACGCACTTACCCCGTATTGAGTTTGGCGAGCTCACTCCTGTGGTCTGGCTAGGCGAGCGTGTATTATCAACAGCAGTGCTTCGACATCAAAAACATTTGTTTTTCAGAATTAAGCGGTCTCAGATTCTCCATCTTTCTTGCTTTATTGTGCATTTTAATGAGAACTTGTTTTAAATCATTAGCAACTAAAAATCATCCACACACTTGAATTGCTGCTCTCACTTGGCCAAGTGACGACGACCACCCTTCTATATATGGCACCCGAAGATCTCCACAAAAACGCATTTGTGACCACTGACAACCTGCACGGATTTACCGTGATGCATTTCGGCCTCTGTAAAGCCCTCGCTACTTTCGAGATAAGAATAGAGACCATTATGCGCGGCCTGAAGTGGAAGTCCAGCGTCTGTTTTCTGGATGACGTCGTGATCTCTTCACCCGATTTTGAGACTCATCTCTCCCGTCTGAAGCACGTATGGCCCCGCCTTAATAACGCCAGCTTCGAGCTCAACTTTAAAGAAAAAAGGTGTCGATTTGCTGCTCATTGTCATCACCAGCTGCAGCAGCTTGACTACGCCCATTGCAGGGCAAAGGCCTCTCCCATGTCTCTTCAATTAACCCGGTCCTTTGCGGCCAGTGTATCCCTGCAAAATTCTTAATCTCATCCGCCCACCTAACTTTCTGCCGCCCCCTGCGTTCTCCTGGAATCCACTTTGTTGCCCTTAAAGGTGCACTGAAGAGGATTCTGAACTTTTCTTTTTGCCGCGGGAACTCGAACTACACGTTCCTAGCATTCTTAGAAACAGTGACTTATTGCCCTGTGTGGCCGAATTCCACAATTAAATCGAATTAACGTCCGGCTCCCGCGTTTATTTTTGAATTCTCCCTCGTACGGTGGGCGGAGTCGACCAACGCGTGGAGCACCTTTCACCCAGTCCCGTGGAGGCTTTTCTTTCGCTTTATTTTGTTTTTTAGGTTTCCATGAATAAACAGTTTCATTCGCAGATAATATAGCCGCAAAATTAGCCCGAAGAAATAAAAATACGCGCGGACTATTTGCTACTACGGACTACTACGTATTACTCCGCCGATGGCAGAGCGGTAAGCCGCCACGGGACTGGGTGAAAGGCGCTCCACGCGTTGGTCGACTCCGCCCACCGTACGAGGGAGAATTAAAAAAAAAAGGCGGGAGCCGGGCGTTAATTTGATTTAATTAGGGAAATCGGCCACACAAGGCAATAGATCGTAGTTTCTAAGAAAGCTCGGAACGTGTAGATGGAGTTCCTGCGGCAAAAAGACAAGTTCAGATTCCTCTTCAGTGCACCTTTAAGGACCAGCGGTTATCTTGCCTTCACATTACATGCCCTGTCAAGCCCACTTATTCCTCCTGATTTCGACTAGGATGTCATTGACCCGCGTGTGTTCCCTCACTCACTCCGCCCTATTCCGATCTCTTAACGTTACAGTAATCATTTTTCTTTTCATAGCTCGATGCGTCGTCCCTAACGTAAGCTGAACCTTCTTTGCTAGCCTCCACGTTTCTGCCCCGTAGGTGAGTACCGGTAATGTACAGCTGTTGTAGACTTATCTCTTGAGGGATATTGGCAAACTGCCATTCACGGTCTGAGAGAACCTGCCATATGCGCTCCACCCCATTCTTATTCTTCTATTTATTTCCCTCCCATGATCCGGATCTGCGGTCACTACATGCCCTAAACAAACATATTCTCTTACTACTTCCAGCACCTTGTCACCAATTGCGAGCTGCTGTTCTCTTCCTAGACTATTGAATATTATTTTGGTTTCCTGCATGTTAATTTTTAGCCCCACCGTTCCGCTCTGCCTGTCTAACTCGGTGATCTAGCTTTGCAGGTCATGTCGTGAGTAACGTAGCAAGGTAATGTAATCAGCGAGTAGCAGAATACTTAGGTATTCACCATGAATACCTAAGGCGGTGAATAGCATAGACGAGATCGTGTCGCCCAGCCTGGCACCTTTCCTTACTGGAATTTTATTGCTGACTTCATGGACAACTATGGAAGGTGTGCAAACGTTATAAACATCTTCTAATATTTTCACATAACACACTTCCACACCCTGATTCGGCAATGCCTGCATGACTGCTGAGGTTTCTACTTAGTGGAATTCGTTTTCGTTATCAATGAACACTATATATAGGGGCTGGTTATATTCTGCGCATTTCTCTATCACCTGATTGATAGCGTGAACATAGCCTATTATCGAGTATCCTTACGAAAGCCTACCTGATATTTGGCTGATTGAAGCCTAAGGTTGTCCTGACCCTATTAGCGATTACTTTAGCAAATACCTTGTAGCCAACAGACAATAAGCTGATCGGTCTGTAATTCTTCAAGTCCTTGACGTCTCTGTTGTATATGTGGTTTCGGTTCCGGTTTGGGGATCACCTGACGGCAGAGGCACCAGTGTCGCTATTTCTATATATATGACTGCATGTGGCAATAAAGCGGGATTGTTTGGTTGCTGGCAGTTCGTGTACTTGAGCGGCACCCGCCGCTACAGCAGTCTCCTTTCTTATAACTTAAGAAAATGTTAGCGCCTTTCCAAGCTCTAGGTAAGCTCGAGATCACAAGGCATTGCGTATATAGGGTGGCCAGTTTTCCGAGCACAATCCCTCCTACATCCTTCAACAAATCTGCTATCATCTGATCCTCACCAGCTGCTTTTCCCCTTTGCATTGCCCTTAAGGCTTTCTGTCGTGTCCGGTCGCTGTGTTGAATGCAGCGAAGACGCACACGGTACTTTAAGACTTCGTTTATTTAAAGCCGATGAGGGTGCGACCAGCGTCGACCGAGGCAGGAGCCGAACTGGTCGCCCGAAGAAAGGAGGGAGCGGAGAAGCGTCCACGGGAGGGAGTGGCTTCCCAAAACAGGAGGAGGATGCGGGGGCGCACCATGGGGGGGCATCTGGCGATAGCGTGCGACGAAGGGCAAGTGGTCGTTAGGAGGAGGATGCGAGTGGTCGTTAGGAGGAGGATGCGAGTGGTCGTTAGGAGGAGGATGCGGGGGCGCACACACACAAAAGCAATAAGGGGACACAACACTTCCTTCCCCCTTAGAAAGTTGCCTGGTATCGTGCAGGGGGTCGGCGCTCACGCGTGGAGGCGCGCTGGCTTTGTGCGCTCGGGGGAGAAACACTTGTAGGCTGGCTGTTGTTCGCTGTGTCTCCTAGGTCTGTCCTGGGCGAAGTCTCTTCTTCCGGGAAGAGGTGCCAGGCTATGTGGGAAGATGGTGCACGTGTTCTCTCCGCTGGCGGACAGCTCTCAGACGGCGTCGTAAATCTACGCAGCTGGTTGAGATGTCGGCGTGCTACTGTGCCATGTATGTTGACGAGCCAAGAGCGCAGGCCTATGCGTCTGACAATTGTAGCTTCCTCCCAGCGTGGCTTTTTCAGAAACTGTCGGGCGAGGACGCGCTGCCCCTCATTAAGCGTGCCGCAGCGCGGAATTGCTTTTTCTTCCCGGAACGTCTCTGCCTTTGGCTCGGGGAGGATGGCTGTGAGCTGGGTTCGCATTTCACGCTCGAACATCATTTTCGAGGGGGTCTCGCCTGTTGTGCTCTGAACCGTCGTGTGCTGCTTGAAGAGAAAGCGCGCAAGGCGGCGCTGCAGCGAGCCTGTCTGATCTCTTTCAAGGGCGCGTTTTAGCTCGGCTACGTAGCGCTCGGCTTGTCCGTTTGTCGCTGGGTGGTAGGGGGCCGATGTAACTGATGAGATCCCGTTGTCGCGATAAAACTTGAGGATCTCCGCAGACACAAACGGTGTTCCGTTGTCCGACACTACCTTGCGCGGCAGGCCGAACGTTGCAAATAGTGATCGGAGGTTGTCAATGACTGCTGCCGAAGTCGTCTGTCCCATTTGCCTTATCTCAAGCCACTTTGTGTAGGCATCTACGACCACAAGGAAAGTGCAGCCCTCAATTGGTCCTGCAAAATCAATGTGCAGTGTGTGCCATGGTGTGTCTGGCTTTTCCCATTCTGGGACAGGAGCTTTCGGCGGGGCGCTCCGGCTGCTCTGGCAAGGCTTGCATTCTCGCACCACTGTTTCGATGTCGTTGTCAATGCCAGGCCACCACATGTAGCTTCTGGCACACTTTTTCATTGCAACGATGCCCCGATGTCCGGCGTGGATGAGAGACATAGCTTGTGCGCGTAGTTCTCTCGGCATCACAACTCGGGACCCAAATATGATGCAGCCGCGATGGGTGCTCAACTCTGTAGCTCGCCTGCGGTAAGCGTCGAAGTTGTCCCCTTTGAGTTTATGCACGTTGCCTTGTTGAACAGCTGTGTAAACTAGCCGGAGAGCTGCGCACTTCTGCGTAGATGCTGCAACTGTGCCTGCTGTAAGCGGAGGTTCTGGCAGTGCTTCGAACATCAGAACGTCTCCTGGTGGAAATGGTTCGTCAACAGTTGCGTCTAGTGGCAGACGGCTTAGCGCATCGGCGTTTTGATGTTTACTCCCATTGCGGTAGACCAGAGCGAAGTCGTACGCTGAGAGTTTGATGCACCAACGTGTCATTCGCGGAGACAAAGTTGGTGGCATAGGCCTTTGTGGTCCCAGAATGCCCAATAGCGGTCGGTGATCGGTTATAAAGGTCACCTTCCGGCCGGCAATGTACTGGTGAAAATGTGTCGCCGCGTAGACGATGGCTAGCCCTTCTTTGTCAAGTTGCGCGTAGTTGCGTTCTGCTTGCGACAACGTACGTGAGGCGAAGGCGATGGGAGCTTCCCTTCCTTGCTCGTCAGTTTGCGATAGAACCGCGCCGACTCCGTACGGTGATGCGTCGCAAGCCAAAAGCAGAGGCTTCCTTTCGTCGTAGTGGCGGAGGACTGTACATCTTCGAATCAGGTCTTTCAGGGCATCGAATGACTGCTGATGGCGTGGCGACCATGTCCATGTCACATCTTTCCGAAGGAGTTGGTATAAGTCGTTGGCCACGGTAGCTCTTTGTTCCAAGAACCGGTCGTAGAACGTCAAGAGTCCGAGAAAAGCCTGTAGCTCCTGCTTGTTTGTTGGAGCTCGTGCTTCTGTGATCGCTCGCACTTTGTCCTCGGTAGGGTGAATGCCTTCCGCATCAATTCGGTGTCCCAGAAATTGCACCTCTGGCACCGCAAAACAGCACTTCGATTTGCTTATGCACAAATTAGCGTTTGCTAGCCTTTCGAGAACGAGCTCTAGGCGCACTGCATGCTCTTCAGTGGAAGTGCCACTGATGATGACATCATCAAGGTAGACACAAACTCCTGGGAGGCCCTGAAGCACTGTCTCCATGAATTTTTGAAATATGGCCGGGGCTGCAGCTACGCCAAAAGGCAGTCGCTTGACTTTGTACAAGCCTTTCAGTGTGTTAATTGCCAATAATTCAGCAGTTGACTCGCTCACCTTCAGCTGCTGATACGCCTGGGTGAGGTCCAATGTGCTGAAGACTCTTGCGCCACGTAGTACACTGAATACTTCTTCAGGTGTCGGTAGCGGGTAAGAGGACGCTTTAGTCGCAAGATTGACGGTGCTCCGGTAGTCTCCGCAGAGGCGTATGGTTCCGTTCTTCTTGCGAACTACGACAAGTGGTGTGGCCCATTCTGAATGCTGCGTCGGCTCGATGACACCTTGCTGCTCCAGTTTGTCCAACTCTTTTTCAACTGAATCTCGGAGAGCAAACGGCACCGGCCTGGCCTTCAGAAATTTGGGTTGCGCGTTGTCCAACAACTCCAGTGTGACCGGGGGCCCTTCGTTTCCTGGAATCTCTTCCGAGAATACTCTTTCGTATTTCTCTTGCAGTTGCTCAACCATGTTCTGGCTCGGCGTCTGGTGTATGCCGCATATCATCACGCCTAGTGGAGAAAACCAATTTCTCCCTAGAAGGCTTGATCCTGTGCCCTTCACAACAAGCAGAGGTAGCGTATGGGTCTGGCCGTTGTAGTTAACCTGCACGTTGGCAGAGCCCAATAGTGGCAGATTCTGTCCTGACCACGTTCGCAGGTGCGTGTCGTCTTGTTGCAGGGCGGGTGCGTCAGATGGCCATGAAGTTCGGAACGTGTCCTCACTGATCAGAGTACAGGCTGCGCCGGAGTCCACCTCGAACTTAATCAGCTGGTGATGTACGCTTACTTCTGTAAAAATCTTCGGTCGCGTGCCGAGATTCATGGTGTTCAGGTCGTACAACACAGATGGTGTTGCTGATGTTGTTCCATGGAGATCAGATAGCGGCGTATTCTCTGAGGCGTTGACGCTGTGATTAGGCTGGTAAGGTGACTTTATCTTGGCAAGTCTCCGTTTCGTAATGCATGCTCTTTCGATATGCCCTCGCTTGTGGCAAAAATTACACGTGGCTGACTGGAATCGACATCCCTGGGGGTTGTGTTGGTCGTCACACCGCCAGCAGCGTTGTGCCTTTTTGACCGATTTTACAACAACAGAAGGCTTGCGCACCTGGTTGCTTGTCTGGTGTACCGGCTCGGTGTTCCGGCGAATCCCTCTCTGCTGGTGACCGGCGCTCTCCGCTCGAACGGCGATGTCGTAAGCTTTGCTGAATGTGAGGTCCTTCTCAGCGAACAGGCGCTGCTGCAGTGACTCGTCACTCAGTCCGCACACAAATCTGTCGCGTAACATCACGTCCAAGGGAAGCATGGTGGTGTTAGCAGAAGAAGCTGCGTCTCCCTCCTGCCCGGTAGCTGTTGTCGACAGCGTTCCAAAATTGCAGTCGGCAGCGAGCTTCTTGAGCGCGGCTACGTAGGCGCTCACAGTTTCTCCTCCCAGTTGATCTCGTCGTTGGAAGCGAGCCCGGCGGTAGACCTCGGATGGCCTTGGGTCGTAGTGCTTTTGCAGCGCTTTTACGATGTCGTCGTAAGACACTGCCGCTGGTGTGCTTGGCTGAATAAGGGCGCAGACAGTATCGTAGGTCTGCTCCCCGCACAGCGTCAGCAGGTTGGCCCTCTTCAAGGCTGGGTCTGTGATGTTGTTAGCTTCAAAGTAGAACTGAAGGCGTCCAACCCACGATGACCACGATGAGCCGTTGAATTCTGGTATCTGATTGGGAAACCCTCGCGTAGCCATGGCTTGTCAATAGCGTTGCGTAGCGCGGGTCGAATCCACTTTCTCGTCGCCACTGTCGTGTCCGGTCGCTGTGTTGAATGCAGCGAAGACGCACACGGTACTTTAAGACTTCGTTTATTTAAAGCCGATGAGGGTGCGACCAGCGTCGACCGAGGCAGGAGCCGAACTGGTCGCCCGAAGAAAGGAGGGAGCGGAGAAGCGTCCACGGGAGGGAGTGGCTTCCCAAAACAGGAGGAGGATGCGGGGGCGCACCATGGGGGGGCATCTGGCGACAGCGTGCGACGAAGGGCAAGTGGTCGTTAGGAGGAGGATGCGAGTGGTCGTTAGGAGGAGGATGCGAGTGGTCGTTAGGAGGAGGATGCGGGGGCGCACACACACAAAAGCAATAAGGGGACACAACACTTTCTTTACTTCTTCCTTCCTTACTGGCGGGATGTCCATTGCTGTGCTCGACGGCCTCTCTCAGTAACGTTCTGATTACAATCGCTACTGTATATTTTTTGTAAAACTCTTCGGCTACTTTAACTATTGCCAATGACATTGCCCTCTTTGTCTCTTATCGCATACATCTGGTTTTTACCTAGCCTAGTGTTCTCTTGCTGCTCATTAACTAACAATTTTAGGCCATGTTTTGTCAAGACAGTGCCCGTCCCGATCCCGACAAACTTCGTGCTATGGCTGCCTTTCCGAAGCCTACTTCAATCAAGGAAATGCACAGCGTCCGTGTCCTCTGTACCTATCTTCGACGTTCTACTCGCAACTTTGCTGTTATTGTTGCCTCTTTAACTCAGTTGACGCCGCTTTTCGGCAGCAACAGATTTTCCGAGTTGGTACCCTGCACGTGACGACGCCTACAGCACCTCCCGCAGTCTCCTCTTTACACAACCCATCCTGCGCCACTTCCACTTGCGAGCACCAATCGAAGTACGCACGGATGCTATTTATACTGGCCTCGGTGCTGTGGTAGCTGTGTGCAAGTCTTGATTCGACGAATATTCATGACGTAAAAAATAGGGCGAAGGAAACATGGAAACGGACTGGGCGACGCCGACAAATGCTTGCCTGCGTCGTGCTGTCCGTCTTTCTTCTTTCTTTCGGCCTGTTTTTACCTTCACGAACTTTCTCCAATTCGCCCAACTTTCAGCTCTACTCAATTAAAGAAATAAGTAGTTTCTTCCGCCAGCCCCACCCTCACCAAAGCCGAGTGTAACCATTCCGTGACAGAAATGTAAGTGCCTAGCCTAAGCCCGTGGCAAGTTTCGCCCTTATCTCTGTGGCCGTCCTTAGACGTGGTCACGGACCAGCATTCCTTTCATTGGCTTTCTTTGTAAAAACATCTCCTCAGCTGCCTGGATGTATGGGCTCTCCGTTTGCAAGAATATAACCTAAGCGTCGTCTTTTCAGGTCGCGCCACAAGCATCAGGACGCTGATACATTGTCCCTCTCCCCCTACCGTCAGAGACAGCCAGCATCTCTGCGCTTGAAAACGCTGCGCCTTCGCTCACCACCATCGACATGCCTTCCGAGCAGCGCAAAGATCCATGGATCGTCTCTCTTCTCGATTTTGTCTCCAATCCATCAGCGGTTCTGGCACCCCGCGCCTTTCGCCGCCATACTTCACATTTTGTAATTACCGAAAACCTTCTTCATCAGCACAACTATAACGGTGATTGACGAAGATGGCTTTTTGTCATCCCACTACCCCTGCGGTCCCAAATGTGAAATACTCCCTCGCTGACCTGCTATGCAGGCACGCGGGAGCATTCAAGACGTACACTCTACGCATCTGCTGATATAACCTTAAATCTTCCTTACATCTGGATGAAAGTCTAGCTGCAGTTTTCTTCGTCTGGACGGAACTCTATTGCCAGATACAGTTTCTTCTAGGATGAACTATAGCCACGGCAGAAAAATAAATCGACAGTTTGCAACTAGAAAACACTCAAAGCCTGTACGAAGTAATCGATTCGACTCGTGAATTAACAACGGAACCGCTTCACCCGCCACCTACCAAGCACAAAAGGGCGTGAGCGCCGTTGAGAGCTCGCGATTCCTATGTCCAACATTCTTAGACAAAAAATTTCGAATACTGAGAAACTGTAGGATACTTATATTCATTTATTTATTATTTATTCGATACTGTCAATCCCATCAGGGATCGTAACAGGGAGGGCATTCAAAAGTACAGAGGCACACAAAAAAATAGCAATGGTAATTAATCAAAGTACATAAAAAATATGACACGAGATTATACATTAGAAGATACGTATAACAAATAAACCAGAACGAGGAGCATGTGACATGATTTTGGCGGACAATACTACCACAAGTGAAAACACAAACGGAAGGAATAACTTCGTAATGACATATATGAACTCAATAAATACTAAGATATAAGTAGTTGATTTTAAACACGTGTGCTAAAATAATTCAATGATGGATTACTAACAATGGATGTGTTCAAGGTGTTCCATTCGCGTATAGCACGAGGGAAGTATGAATATTTGAAAGTGTCAGTACGGAATGAAAACTCGTTTAGAGTGTGTATGTGTTTTACGCGTTTGTCGCGTTTGTGATTGTGATATGTATCTTAAAGTGCCGACTTTTAATTGATTGGGTACGAGTTGGTACATGGTTTTAAGGCGCGCTAGTTTTGCTCTGTTTTGAAGGGTTAGTAGTTTTGCGTGTTTGAGTAGTTCTATTGGTGAGTCTGTCAGTCTGTGTTTATTAAATATACATCTGACCGCCTTCCTCTGCACTGCTTCTATTTGTTTAGTAAGCTTGTTAGTGAAAGGAAACCAAACAACATTAGCATACTCTAGAATTGGTCTGACATATGTGTTATACGCAAGAAGCTTTGTTTCTGATGGTGCTAGTTTGAGGCGTCTGTTAATGAAAAATAACTGTTTTAAGGCGGTTGATGAGACATTGTTAACATGAGAATCCCATCTGAGAATACTTACATTATTATACTTACAATATAGAAATATTGTAAGTATAATGGTCCGTTCTTCCGATGTGTAGCAAAATCTTTCTTTTATGAAGTTTCCATCGCTCCTATCAAGCAGGTAAGACCGCCGTAGAAAACCAAATGGGGAACGCTCTAGACGATAGCACAAACCTTAATAACAAAAAAATGCAAGCCTGTAGACCGAAGATCTGCTGACATATTAATTCTTATAGTGAAGTCTTCCGGGGAATAGCACCGACAACGCACTTCCTCACCAGAACACGATTTGGCCACTTTGGTGTGGCACTTGGACGCAACCTTCTATGAACAACCCACGGTGGCCGTGGCTGGCGAAGGACAGGGTTAATTGGAGAGACATGGGAGAGGCATTTGCCCTGCAGTAGGCGTAGTCAGGCTGATGATGATGAACTCTTCCAAGATATGAAAAATTTCCGAGTGACCTGAGAAGCCATCGCGGTGATTAAATGATTATGGCTCTCGGCCGCTATCCCAAAAGACGCGGATTCGATTCTGGCCATGGCGGTCGAATTTTGATGGAGGCGAAATTCTAAGAGGCCCGTGTACTGTGTGATATCAGTGCACGTTGAACAACCCCAGGTGGTCGATATTTCCGGAGCCCTTCACTACAGTGTCCCTCACAGGCTGAGTCGTTTTGCGACGTTAAACGCCGATAAACTCATATAAAACTGCGTTCATAAACTCTTTCCTGTTCAAAATGCTCATCCAGAATTTTTCGGTATGACTTGCCCCGTATAAACGGTGACAATCATCATGAGCGACCAATTTGACAGTATAATTCAACGGTCTTGTTTCTGTCTAGCATTTATGTCAATCGTCTTTTTTTCTTCATATTTATTAATGAGACTGTTTGCGTTCCTGGTCACGCACGCCACTCGGCTTCTCTTTTATTTCGACGGTAATTGGCACTTGACGGATAAGTAGCTTCTCGAAGAAGCGCATAATACATCACGAACAGCACTTGTATGAATCCGCGAGTGGGGACACATGTTTACTTTTCATTTACGCAATTATCTTACTTATAAAACCTTCCTTGTCCATAAACATGAGGTATTTCCTATTACATTTCCTTGCTTTATCAGTTTACCCTCACTGAGTACAAAGTAAAACACTAAGTACTGCAAATCGGGTGACCTCGTTCCGCGCTCAGGTATGGCACTCGCTCTGCCACAAGCTTCATTTACATCGCAAGGCCCTTTAAAGAGAGTAATTGCGCCCTTTAAATACCAAGTCGGAAGGCGAAAAGATATTTGTTTTCTCGCAGTGAACAGTTCGCACGTATATAATACCTTCCCATGCTTCCAGCAGTGGTTTTCTGGGCACTCATCCATCCGCCCACCTCAATAGAAGAGGTTGCTAGAAAACTTTGGGCCCCTCCTGAAAAAAAAAAAAAACCTGGGATTGTTCTTCCACCGCATACAATAAGCCAAACTTTTGTAGTGAAAGTAAAGTTGGCAACAGCCACCACTCTTTCTTTTAACTCACCGCGGAGAGTAGCATAAGTCAGTCTACAAGAGTGCTATTCCAAAAAGCGCACGCGGAGCGCCTTTCATCCAATCGCGTGGCAGCTTGCTGCTCTGACGTTGGCGGAGAAATACACGGAGTGATCTTCAAAAAAAAGATCTGGCTGCGTTTAGCCCACGATGGTTCAGCTGGAGTGAACGATCGGGCGTATCACCGCTGCGGCAGCAACACAAAAACATAGTCCGCCTCTTCCTGGCTCGTTATTTCGCTGATGCGTATACTCTGAACAAATGCGTAGCGGTTTTATCACGCATTTGCTAAGTCGTATCCAAAATGAGTAATAAAGTTTTCTTTTGGAGGATTCACGGATTATAGTTGATGACGTTGTGCCTCACAAACACATATAGTCCAGGTGTCTTTTTATTTCCGCGGGCCTAATTTCTGGCTTTGTTCTCTGCGACTGAAATTATTTATTCACGAAAACACAAAACAACAATGTAAACGCAAAGACCAATGCTTCAGAACGCTGTTTAGTGCACGTTTAAGGTTGCCTAGGCACCACAAGGCAGAACAGCACAAGCTACACAGAGAAAAGAAAGTAGACGATACACACACAGCGCTGTCTACTGTCTTGTCCCTGTGTAGCTTGCGCTGTTCTGTCTTGTGATGAACCAACTAGCAATTGATGTGCTATTCATGTTCATGCCT
Organism: Amblyomma mixtum; assembly: GCF_055824585.1. Lineage (NCBI taxonomy): Eukaryota > Metazoa > Arthropoda > Arachnida > Ixodida > Ixodidae > Amblyomma > Amblyomma mixtum. The sequence continues at coordinate 74,983,810 of NC_143020.1, read as the reverse complement.
AGGCATGTTAAGTTTTCATTTCTCACCGCTTCTGACTAATCATTCTTGATACAAGAGGGCGCCCTTCTTTGCGGCGGACATGATATAGAGAGCTTGAGGGCATTGTATTGGCCCTTCAATCCAGCCCTTAGTGTCCGCAAAGAGAACACGAAAGCGGGTGTGGCAGATTCACCATCATCATGAGTCTGACTACGCCCTCTGCAGGGCGAAAGCCTCTTCCATATGTCTCCAATAAACCCTGTCCTTTCGCAGCAGCGGGCACCATATCCCTGCAAACTTGTTAATCTCATCCGCCCACCTAACTTTCTGTCACGTAGACACGGTCGTATGCCTCTGATTTAGGGGGGGGGGCTTAATAAGTGTGTAAACCCACTATGCTATCGAACCCTTCAGGCAGACCTTATGTGTCTCCTCCAGTTTTTAAAGGAATGAAGAAGTGGTGAAATTTCACAAGCAGGTTTGTTACTTTTCTGTCGCAACAGCGTAAACGTAAGGGAAATGCAGCAGCTACCTTCTGATTTCCTCCATGCATTGCTTACCTTTGCTTTCAACAGGTCCTCAATTGGGAAGTCATTCCAGCCAACGTCCTGGTCTTCAAAGCGGCGTCCGTCACGTGGGCAGGTGTGTACGCCGTCCTGAGCACTCAACTCGTAACAAGCGTCGCACAGCGAGTGGTTGCAGGAAAGCCGAGCAGTCCTCATGCGCACCATTCCGCATGCGCTGCATACCTTGTATCCTGGAAGAGGCTCGACGAAGGCCAGGGGTCGATCACTGCCAAGAACCCTACTACCGTGTACCGCCTACTTCTCGGAGGCATCGTTGACTGCTTTCCGTTGCCTCACCAAAGGCTGCTCGAACAGCCATGCAGATGTAGCAGAGCGCCGCCCTTACCTTTCGTAACGCCCATCGTTATCAAGGCTACTATCGCTGTGGTCTTCGGCGTGTGCACTCTTGCTTGTCAGAATCAGCATATCCGAGGAATCTGGTGGGCAGTGCGCCGTAGCGCCACGCCTGTCATTCTTGAGGCTTTCACTTATGAGTAACAAACTATCGCCATTCGCATAAATAAAGATTGGCAGTGGTTTCGCTCTGGTTAAACCTGGTGGATTGCGAAAACAACGAGGAGAGAGCGAGAGAGAGGCGATGGAGACCGCGCGGCAGCGGCGGCCACCCCGGCACGCTAGCTATACGCCGCTACTGCGCATGCACAATTGGCAATCGTGGCGGCGGTACCACTGAATGCCCCGCGCAGCGATGGCGGCGGCACGCCTGCTGTCCGCCGTGTGACTTCACAGCTCCTCGCGCCTGCGCAGTATGGCCTTCCGTCAGCTCCGCGAAATGGCTCGGCGACTCGTGTAGTGTTGCTTTCGCAACAAAAGAAATAACAAAGGCTGTTACCTCACTTGTCGTTGCAGTTGCGGCAATATGTTCAAAACGCTATTCAAATTGCGCCTTCGTAAGAACAGGCTGGCGTCGTGTTTCGCTTTGTGTGGTACTCAAAAAGCAACAAACTTTACCTGAAGACAGAAATCGCCTGAACACATTGATAAGCATTTTTTTTTTCACTTCGTGTTGAGTTATGCTGTAGATTGATTTGGCATCAATTTCACCATGTGTAGACATGTGCCCGCGCAGCCATAGTCCCCTTGAAGATTCCTGCTTTAGGGGCGGCAGTAGACATAGGCATGTACCTCAGCAGGGCTATTCTGGCTCTCGCAGTGGATAACAATGTTATTTCCGTGTGACGACAGTAAGGCGGAAGGCGTCCCGAAATGCCGCCTTCTGTGTTACAGATCTGCGATAGCCAGAGTGAGGGCTGGAGACGGCTGATCATCAGACTATCCAGGATTTCCACCACCAGTCATCACCACTTGCCCGGCGTCCACGCCTCCCATTTCAGCCAAGTTTGAGCGTCATCGCAAGTGAAAGCACGTGACGTCGAGCAGCGGAGCCTTTAGACGCCTATAAAAGAAGTAACCAGAGGTGTTCCCGGTATTCTGCGTTTTGGCGACAGAATGGGCGGAACGTGTCCAAATAATGCTGTCTTCAGTATTACAGGTCTGTAGCCACATCATTTCTTGGACTCATTTGTGATTAATTTTATTCACATACTGTCCCTGCCCTTTGTCGCGAAAAATCTGTGCAGAAGATGGTGGCTGCTGTTTCGATTGTGGGTTGCCAATAGGTGACAATTCCTTTAACACATGCAAAGAATGTTCTCATTCTTACCACTCGGAAAACTGCGCCGGTATCTACGACAAAACTTTGAAATCAAAAGGTGAAGCAACTAGAAGGCAGCGGTGCTATCAGCTCTGCCTAGGAACCAAGCGAAAACAAACTGCTGATACTGTGAACATCGTTGCAATAGCCGAACTGCAAGCTGAAGTAAAAGGCATGAAAGAAGACGTCTTCAAAAAATGCATGCAGTTACTATCTCATAACTACGACACAGTGCTGGCCAGAATAACACAACAGGAAAACGACATAAAAGCAGTTCAAGCGCATCTGGAAAAAGTGGAAAACAACGAACCCAGTGAACAAATCAAAAGCATTAAGAAGGACATGGACGAACTGGAATAGCAAAAGAAAAAGCTGAATGTGTAGATTGATGATATAAAGCAGACAGAACAGGAAGATCTACTTAAAGTTAGCACATTTGCTGCATCCCTTGACCTTCCGGAACTAAAAGATAGTGAAGTCATTGTCATGAATCGTCGGCCCGTAAAAGGCAACGATACCCCACGTGTAATCGTTCGCTTCACTCAGCAATCTCTGAGGGAACGGTGGTTCGTAAAATTTAAACAGCCAAGGGAGCAGAATTCTTTAACCTACATTCAGGCAAGCCTCACCAATCAAGCTCGATCACTTCTGTGGGTGACGAAACAATGGACAAAGAAAACGATTTTAAATTTGTTTGCCACAGCAGTGTCAAAATTCTTGTAAGGCGTACAGAAGGCGCGTCGGCTATGCTTGTCAAAGGATCATTTACTGCTTTTGTGTAGGTTGCATCAAGCTTCGGTAAACGGCTTTTTTTCCTTCAATGTATACTATTCCTAGTGACTTAAGTAAGCACCTTTGAAAAAAAAATTATCGTGTATCAAGTTTCTTCACATAAACGCACAATCGCCTAAATCTAAGCAGGCACTACTTCAAGGACTTTTAGTCAGATCACCTTTCACTTGGATGTGATAATGCTATTGGATGTGATAATACTATTCCTAGTGACTTAAGTAAGCACCTTTGAAAAAAAAATTATCGTGTATCAAGTTTCTTCACATAAACGCACAATCGCCTAAATCTAAGCAGGCACTACTTCAAGGACTTTTAGTCAGATCACCTTTCACTTGGATGTGATAATGTTTAGCGAAACATCGTATACGGACGAAAATGTTTTTACTCTACCGGGCAATAACGTGGTGAATCTAAATTTACCCACACGGCGTGGCGGCCGCGTATCACTAGTGGTAAAAGAACACGCCGATATCATTGAAGCCATCACGCGTTCGGGTCAGCAGCCGAGCGCCATAACCACTGAGCCTTCGAGGCAGCCATGGGAAAAGATAAACACGCCGTTTGGAACCGGTAGATCCCAATCTCCAGCCACTGAACTACATATTGATGGAAAAAAAAATTACCGACGATTACGTTACTTCCTAATGCGAAATTTGAGCGCAGCAAATAAGCTGTTTCACCTTTTCGATAGATTGAGGCAAAGAAATCGAGCAACACATGTATGCGCTATCACAAATTTTTTTTTTTATTTTTCACACGTATTCCTTTAACAAAGACTCCACTAACAGTTCTTGACAGTCATGAAGGAAGCTTTGTGGTCAGAGAAATAGACTGATATATGTTCGACTTGGTACACCAATGCTTGATTCTCAAAGACGAGATCTATACAAGTGCCTCGCGAGGTTGTCACAGCCGTGGGACGCGTTACGAGCGAGAGGAACGGGATGTTCTCCCGCATAAGTGTTAGGAAATTGCTGTTCGTCTTTATGTCAACATTAAAGTCCCCCACTACTAACATCGGTGTGGATCGATGGACGGTTAATGCGAGTTGCAGGAAGTGCACGACGTCTTTCGTGAGTGCGGTAGGGGCGAAGTAGGCAGCTACTACCAGCAAGCCGTTGGGCAACTTTGCGGCGCACAGTTCGCCAACTCAATGTGACGTGCCAAACATTTCGACTGGTATTGCAGAGAGACCTGTGCGCAAGTAGATAGCGACTCCCGCCGCTCGGTTGTGGTCTCTGCGAGCACCACAGCAGTATAGGAAATCTATGATTTCGAGAGGCTCTTCGGGATCCATCCAGGTTTCAGCAAAGCAAAGTACAGAGGAATGGCGCAGAATGTGATCGTGGTGTACGTCCTTGGCATGTGCGGCAAGGGAGCGTACGTTAAGAATGTGCTTGTGAATGATGAATCAAGTGCTGCCAGCGAATGACGCGTCCATTGGCTGTCTGCGTGTGTTACTGATGTGTGGTTAACATGTTAAGCTTCGCCTGTAAGAGTGGAACGCGACAGCGTCTTGCAACGCTGCCAGGGAGTCCACAGAACGCCATCGCCAATTCGGCTGTACGCCTTGCTGGACGGTAAATTTATTTTTTGAGGAAAGGAAATGTATCTCTCTCTCTCTCGCATATCTGGGTGGACACCTGAACCTCGCCGTAAGGGAAAGGGGGAAGATGGGAGTGAACGAAGACGCCGTATTAGCTATACGCGCCTTTGTTCATTCCAAACCATTCAGCTGGCATTACGGAGTGGCTAGCGTGCTCGTATCGCACTCCGGAGACCCTGGTTCGATTCCCCAACTCGACCAATTTTGTTCTCGGTTTTATTGATTTATGCGGTCTAACTAGAAAGGTTAATTAGGCTATTTCATATTTATATTATTGCATTTCTATCCATCGTGTTCTGTCATTAACCTGTCAATTGTTGGAACTGTCTAGGATGTTCGACACAACGTATAAGAAACGAGCAACGTCTTCTCGCTTCGGCGAGAGCGGCTTCGGCCGCTTATCTGATTTTTTCAGTAGCGTCCGCTCCGGCGGACGCAGTTGTTGCTGCGACGCGCGTCTTTACTTGCCTTTTTCTCTTTCCTCTCCTCTATCTGCACGTTGGCAGCGGTGGTGGCTTGGCTAGAGCCAGTAGCAGGCCCGTGCAATTTCCTTTTCATCCTTCTCTCAGTCACAACAACAACAACTTACTGAGGGGGGAAGTGCGTGGTGGTGGAGGGAACGCGGCTTCGTACTTATCTGTTTTTTTTTTTTCAGCAGCGTCTCCTTCCGCGGACGCTGTTGTCGCTGCGGCGCGCGTCTTTTCTTTTCTTCTGACCTCTTCATTCTCCTCTATATTAATTAGGCTAATTGATTAATTAAGCAATTAACTAAACTCAGTCCAACTTAGTTGCAGCATCACTATACGATCCCTTTGATTGGTTGCATGGTTACTAGCCAAAGTACAATTGGCCCCATTTGAAATTCGCGCACTGTGACGTCACGAGCATTTCGACCAATTGAAAAGCGTGACATTGGGGGCGGAGCTGGTTACGAGGCCGACGCCGACGACGACGCGAAACCCAGGAACGGACGCCAAAGAGCTGCGCTCTAAAACAATAACTGGATAACTGGAAGAGTACTGGCAAATACAATCAATGATTACTTAGTTAATCTGCCTTTTTCAGCGGTCGTTGATGGCACTACACACAATGCGATGAAAAATTGTTAGCAATCGGTTTTCCTGAACTCTGTAACGGAAACAGATATTCAACTCGTAATTATGAAATTCAAAACAGTGCTACTTGTGATTTCTTTCATATTCAAGTTCGCCTAGTCAGATATGTAGCGGCCATGATTCGCTTTCCTTGCAGTCCGCAAAAGCCATATTTTTTAGAATTACTGAAAGTCTAACGTGTACAACGTGTGCCTTGTGCAAACACTTTTTGCGACATCGGAGGCTATCCATCAACCTGACGGATTGCGACACGCAGTCAGATAGGTGGCAACACATACATGTCACATAAGGTACATAACGCATTAATGGCAGAAAAGTTGTGCTCAATGATGAGCAACGCAGCGAAGCTTCAGGAAGATCGTTTTTGCGAGCAAGTGGTGAAAAAAAAAAATACGGGAAGAGCGTTTAGGCCTACAGTGGCGTCTCCACTGTACAGCGCACCCAGACATTCACAACGTTTAGGACACTTGGCGACCACGAAGTTTTAGCTGCGAGGAGGTTTTTTTTTTTTTTTGATACCTCAAAGGCTCCTGGTATGGGGCATTACATGAGGGATGGGCATGACAGTTAAACAACTATGGTCTTGATAGCGCTCTTAAAATGGATGGCGTTGATGTGATGCACGGCGTCCTATGGTAGATCATTCAAGTCCCGGGATGACGTGACGAAAAAAGATCGGGAATGAGCGGTAGTTCTTGCGGTGGGGGCGTAGACGGCCTTATGGTGGTTAATACGGCTTGAGAGGCGATAATCACTTGATATGACTGATTCTCCTAAAGATGAATGATAAAACATATGAAAGAGGCACAATCGAGAAATTTTTCGCCGCGTTTCAAGGCTGGGTAAGTTAGCTCTAGTTTTTAAGGCAGACACACTAGTGTAGTATGAATAGTCAGAATAAATGAAGCGGATAGCTCGATTTTGTATTTTTTCTAAGGTTAAAGAGATGTTAGACTGGTGAGGATCCCATATTGCCGAAGCATATTCTAGTTTTGGACGGACAAAAGTTATGTATGCAAATGATTTGGTTTTTCAAATCATTTGATTTGGTTTTGCAAATGATTTTGCAAATGACCAAACCATAAACCAACCAAACCAAATGATTTGATGGATGGGGTGGCAAAACGTAGGTTGCGCCTTATGAAACAAAGGGTACGATTAGGTTCGTTAGCGATGTTCGTGATATGAGATGACCATGTTAAGTTTTGCGTTACAGTAATACCCAAGTACTTACAGGAAGAGACGGACGATACTTCTGAACCGAAAAGAGTGTATTTAGAAGGAGTATGCATCTGCCGACGATGGAATTAGATTAAACATGTTTTGGAAATATTGAGAGACATTAACCAACTTTCGCACCAAATTTGGATTCGGTCAAGATCTTGTTGAAGAATGCCAGCGTCAGTACTGTTAGTGATTGGGCGGTAAATTACAGAATCGTCAGCAAATAAACGGATGGTAGAGGAAATACTGGAAGGAAGATCGTTAATATATACGAGGAAAAGCAAATGTCCTAGGACTGTACCTTGGGGAACACCTGAAATGACCGGGCTACGTGGAGAAGAATGATTGTTAGCATAGACAAATTGCCCTCTGTTAGTCAAAAAGTTAGAAAGCCAGTCTAATACTAACGAATTAAGATTTAGGCACGATAACTTTAGTAGCAGTCTTTTATGCGGTACTTTATCGAAAGCTTTTTCGAAATCAAGGAAGAGAGTGTCAATAGGAACGTTTAGGTCAAGGTTGGAGCTTAGGTCATTAATAAAGAGAGCCAATTGGGAGTCATATGAACGTCCTTTCAAAAAGCCATGCTGGTTAGTATGAAAGAATCTTACGGAGACAAGGAATTTGACTATGTGCGAATAAATAATATGTTCCATTAGTTTCGAACAGACGCTTGTGAGAGAAATGGGGCAGTAATTTTTGCATGAAACAGGTGAGCCCTTTTTGGGGACTGGTATGATCTTACCAACTTTCCAATCTTGTGGAAGGACACCTGTTGATATGGACTGCTGAAAGAGGTGGCACAATATTACACTTACAGTGATTTTAGTATCTTTAAGGATTTTAGAATTTATGCCGTCAACACCAGATGAAGAAGTAAGTTTCAATGATTCAATAAGTTTCATGATTCCATTAGCATCAATTGTAATCTGTGGCATAGCTGGGTGGCCGAGAGCTGTGAAATCCGGTAAGTCACCGTCAGGTTCTTTAGTAAAAACTGAAGAAAAAAAGTTATTAAGAGCGTGTCTAGATTCGTGTTCCGGGAAAAGATTGTTGTCGTCGTCATGTAACGTTAGAGGCTTCGAATGTGAGGGTTTATAGTTTTCCAGAACTTCCGGGGGTTGGCGTGCAACATGGAAGGTAGAACAGACGAGAAAAATGTACGTTTAGTCTTGCCTGTTAAAGATAAGTATGTTTTTTTTCTGCAGAATAATATCTTTCCCATGCAGATGCGGTGTCAAAGCGTTTTGCGGATCGAAAAAGTCTTTTCTTTTTCTTTCTGAGGCGTTTCAGCTCTTTGTTGAACCATGGTGACGATGGTTTTTCGGCGATGGTGATAGTAGGGACATGTTTATCTATAAGTTGATGCATTTTGTTTCAGAAAAGGGAGCAGTTATCTTCGATTGATCGTGCTGAAAAATCTCGCAGAAACCACATGCAGAAATCAGCTAGTTCAGAATTAATGGCTGCATAGTTGCCTTTGTCGTATAGAGTTAATGTTTTTTGTATTTTTTTGTGTGTGACAACTGGCAGGAGTACGTGGATTGAATTACGGAATGATCACTGAGTCCTGGTAAATGAAGAAGCGGCGGGATGTTATCAGGGTGAGAAGTTAATACGAGGTCGAGTATGTTCGAGGAATGATTTCTTTGTCTTGTCGGGTTTGATACGAGCTGCGAGAGACCAAAGGTTAGACACGTGTTGACAAAATCGCTTTCGATGTTATCTTTACATGTAGTGGTGGAAAGGTCGGACCAGTTTATTGCAGGAAAGTTAAAGTCGCCGAAAAGAACAATGGGAGTATGTTGGTGAGCCGCTGTTATCGCGCGAAGTGTTTCGTGAAAATTAGCAACAAAAGAATCAGTTAAATCAGGTGGACGATAGCAAACTCCGATGATTACGGGAGGAAATGAAGCGTGGCACTGAATGAACAATATTTCTAGAGGGGATGAAGTTTTAATTTCAGAACAACGAAGCGAATCATGGGTTCCTATTAGTACGCCTCCTTTGTGTTAACGCCTCCTTTGTGTTAATTTTGTGTTAACGTTGGTCGCTTGCTCCCCGTCCTATAGACACACGCAATAAAACAGGCGCATAATTATTTGTTTACTGACTACGCTCGATACATAACTGTGGCATCAAAACACACGTTCAACATACGTATTCCTGAAATGTGGTAGTACAGGCGCAGCACTGGCTAGCCCGTTAACTTTTCAGAGCGTTAGCTCTATTTTATCTTTCCTGAACTTCCTTACTAGTACCGTCCGCCGCTCAGACCACCTGCAACAGCAAGGTAGCCTTGGCAGCGTGCCAAGTGCGAGCAACGGCTTGGCCTGTTTAATATTTTGCGAGCGCGCCAGATGCGACAGCTCGTACGATGAACCCTCCGACGCTTTGTTTTCACACTATTAATAACGCTAAAACATTCGCATTACATACTCGTACATCGTTCAGGAAGTTTTTTCGCTGTGCGAAATCGCCGCGTTCTGTTACCTGAGGCTGCTTCTTGCACGTGCGACCCGTGAGCTGCCCAAACCCAGTTGCAGAGCTACGTTGACGTTACGTATAGCTCCGGCGTGCACCCAACACGTGTTACCTTGGTTCATCACAAACAACCAAGGTTGGGCGGTAGTGGTTCTCCGAGGCAGGAGACTGCTTACAAAGATTCACGCCAGTTATTTCGCATAATGGGAGTCATGTTTAAATCAACGCGGCTGGCAGCCTCGATCATTCTGCATGCCGTCGGTGGCTGCTTTTCCAGATACCTTATTCTATCATTGACTCAAGTTATCTCAGTTCTACAGCTACTCAGTTCTGCTCGTGTGACCAGCCGGACCGATTCTGTGAACATTACACCAATCAGGTATTTGCTTGATTGCCATATATTTTTTTTCCCACACACAGTTGAGATGTGGAATAAACTTGATGGTTCGTTCAGACAGCTACTACGTGAGCAGTTTGTGAAGCAAGTGCCTACTTATGTATTGTGACTTTCATTTCCATGTAACCACTCCTGGAATGTCTCATACCGAGACAGCAGTACCTGTAAATAAATAAATAAACTACCTTTTCGCCCGGCAACAGCTTACCTTTGCGTTAACAAGGTGCGCTTCTGTTACTCCTACGTCTGTTTTTGTGGATTCAACTCGTCGCTCATACATTTCCCTTCACATTGTTTGCTACTTCCATCTTTTTCCGTTTCGCAAATGCTTCGAAAATGAGTCTTTGTCCCCACCTTGAGCGACCAATAATTCTTTGTGCCGTGGCACTCTTTGGCAGCCGATGCCCTTGCGCCATCATCATCATCATCAGCCTGACTACGCCCATTGTCAGGGAAAGGCCTCTCCCATGTATCTCCTATTAACCCATAAAAATTCATTATAATCATTTTTTTAGCGTGGTGTCTGTTTTAGCCCCGGTACTACGCTCATAATTAGGAACCTTCGGGACGCTTCGCGCCTTTTATCGCATTTCTTCATCTGGTCTTGGCAATACAAACCTCTGTTGCTTATTGCTTGCCAAGAACTCCAGTCGCGCCATCGCCAGCTTCCTATCTATTGTATGATCAGGTTACCCTTCGGAGCCATCCTTTGGAGCAATGAGTGATACGCACACAATTTGATTCGCGATGTCAGTAAAAGGGCATTTCTCTGGGCATTCTGAGTCTTCCTTACTTGAGCTTTCTTCCAGCACTTTCCCGAAAGACTTGCATTGTTCTCACCAACCAAAAAAAGTGCCTTTCAGTCAAAACAAATACCTTTATTTGAGACCTTGCAGTCTCTGTCTCGACAAATGTTTGAAAAAATAGCATGTGATGTTTTCTCTTCGAAATCATAGATAAAGCAGTAACACGAACAGAAAAGTTTGCGAAAGGGAGCTCAACACGTCGTTCCACGCGGTGGTATGCGCAGCACTGATACAATGGCTGCTTCAAAATGCTTTTTTTTTTCTCACAGGAAACCGCTCTTTTCTTACTACTAATCTTAGAACCGCTCTTTTCATACTACTAATCATGGAACAATTTCCCATTTTATACGAAGTTGATCATCTTCCAAGTACCCGTCACTGATAAGATCGTTTAGGCTAAGCGGCTCATCGACAAACACAACAGGCTGGTTAGTCCATTTCGTTGGCTTTTGAAAGCTGCAAAGAGAACGTATAGTTCTTACTTCAGACACGCGTTCTCTGCCTTTATTCGGATGCATAACGCTGATCCTGATCTTGTGTTCGAATGGCCACTGAGCAAAGTCGTCCATGTCACCTTTCTGTATGCGCAACCGTGCATGCAATCTCAGGGATCCACTTTCGTTCCTGAGTTCAACGCCAGGTGATACGCAGTAGCCACGCAAATATACCTTCTCACTCTCAAAGTAAGCCAAGCCTTTCGATGTGGCGTTTGACTGAAGTGAGCTCACATTGTTTACAGAAAACATGCATCTCATTAGACCTAGTTTCTCAAGTCTCAAGATATTGGCGATGCCGTCCAGTGCCTTTTCGCTGTTTTCTTCTGTGCCAACGTACAATCCTACTACTGCTCGTTCAATTCGGGCTGTGCTGCCTCTAGTTTCACTAGCAACTTTCGCTACTTCATGCTTCACAGTCTTCTCTAAGTTGTTTAAGCTTCTAGAAAGATCCAGAGCATCTACACTTGCAGTAAAAAACTGTTTGAGGTTTTCATTAGAAGCGCTGATCTCGCAAATGGTTTGGGCCAAAACGTCAGGGTGTTGGCCAGCTCCGGGTCCCGTTTGCTCTCTCGACGTTTCTTTCAAAGTGTTAATGGCGTGATACATTTCATCCAGTCTCTCACCGTGTGCTTTTATATCTCCAGCAACACGGTCCACGCATTCTTTGACCTCACGAGCCTGTACTGCAAACTCTTCTCGAAATTGAGTAAAGAAAGCACGCTCGTCGTATACGGTTTCTTCTCGGCAATCGGATGCGGCAGGCTTGAGCGTATTGCAGACACCTGATTTCAGATGCGCGATCATCTCGCCGAAAAGAACGCAGGCGGAGCACTTGGGACAGCAGATGGCGTGATGCTCGCATTCACGCTGGAAATGCTCGGCGATCCCCGAAACAGCCGTCACGTACTGGCATCCGCGTTCTTGGTTCCAGCACTTCACCTGCAAAATGAAACAAACGCATTGTTTACTGAGTACCCGTAATTATGACTGTAGAAGCAGCTCTAATTGTAGACTTTCAGTGCATAACCTTTGGTTTGTTGGAGTTTAACGTCCTAAAGCAACTGAGGCCATGAGGGACACCGTAGTGAAGGGCTCCGGAAATTTCGACCACCAGGTGTTCTTTAACGCGCGCTGACATCGCACAGGACACGGGCCTCTAGAATTTCGCCTTCATCGAAATTCAGCCGCTGCGGCCGGAATCGAACCCGCATCTTTTTGCCTGCCGTGGTGGCTCAGTGGTTATGGTGCTCGGCTACTGACCGGAAAGACGCGGGTTCGATCCCGGCCGCGGTGGTTGAATTTCTTTAGAGGAGAAATTCTAGAGGCTCGTGTACTGTGCGATGTCAGTGCACGTTAAAGAACCGCAGGTGGTCGAAATTTCCGGAGCCCTTCACTACGGCGTCTCATAGCCTGACTCGCTTTGGGACGTTAAAACCCCATAAACCAAACCAAACGAACCCGCGTCTTTCGGGTCAGAAGCCGAGCGCCGTAGCCACTGATCCACCGCGGCGGAGCAATGCATAACTTTTAAGGTGGCAATTTATCATAAGAATATATAACAACAATATCTTATAAGAATGTATAAGAAATTTGTATGAGATATAGCAGGAATGAGCTAAATAGACCAGGAGCAGGATTTCTGAGCAATGAGGTTTTGAACACCCAATCTGGTGTTTTTAATAAATTGAACTTCACCACTTTGTAACAAGCGACTTGAAATAAATGTCCACAGCGGGAATGGAACATTTTCTGAACGTTCGAAAACCGACAGCGGGAATAGATTTTTTAAATGTTGGCTAATGTAGTATTCTAATTTCAATGGACGTGGCGCTCTTTGTTCGCCGACTCAGACATTAGCGGAAAAAAATGAAAATGTCATAATCTGGAAAATTCAGTTGACGTTTTCGTCAAAAATGATGCCTAGAGTCGTGCGAACCCGAAAAAAGAAGCAGTTCGATTCCCTCCCGTTGTATATTTCGCCTCATGAATGCATAGTTACTATGCACGGCAGAAAAATAAAACAATCCAGGATAGAAGGAGAGGTGCACAGAAATAGGAGATTAAAGCAGCACCGAGGCATAAAATGGAATAAATTTATATAATAACAGTCTGAGCCAAGGCACGGGATATGCGAAAAAGGTTTGTGGTGTTGCTTAGTTTATGATCGTTAACGTCCCAAAGCAGATCAGGCTATGAGGGACGTTGCAGTGAAGGGCTCCAGAAATTTTCACCACTTGGGTTCTTTAACGTGCACTGACACCGCACAGTACATGGGCCTCTGGAATTTCGCCTCCATCGAAATACGACTGCCGCAGCCGGGATCGAACCCACATCTTTCGGGTCATCAGCCGAGCACCATAATCACCGAGCTGCAGCTGTGGTTAGAAATGGATAAGAAATTGATTTGCTTCTGTCAGGAACGTGGTAAATTCAATATTTCTTTTATGAGAGCGAATGTAGAGAGGTCTTTGTCATAGGAGAAGGCGTGCATCAAAAAAGCGCGCCGTTAAACCTATCTAGTCGCATCAAATAACTGCGAGAAATACAAGCGGACAAAAATATTGTATGACGACGCGGCTACGCCACATCATTTTTCTGTCACTATAGATCTTTCAAAAAGCCCGTCAAAGTAAGAAACGTCCAGTGATTCGTGCGTTCCCTTCCCAGTTTCTCTCGAATACAGTTTTTTGTAAATTCAATATTCGCAGAGCCAACTGCGCTGAAGCAAGTTGTTTCATAGCGTAATAATAGAGCAAAGTGAACTGCACGCAAAGGTTTAATTATGGCTTCTTACCTCTGTTCATATTGCCACGTATCATTGTAGTGTTTGTTCGTTCACGCTCAAGGCTTCAGGAAAGGGCTGTTATCATTTTTGTTCGTGACGCGAGAAGCAACCAGTCTAATCTCGATTGATCGCAGCCATGAAAGGCTGCATCTAGGTTTTTCCACATTACTGTAGATGATCTTGTCCTGCTATCCTGCTATCTGGAAGTTTCCTTGCCGGCTTTAAATTGAGCGATGCCGCGAGAAGCGGACATTCGTAGTTAGACGATTGACGAGCACGCTTGTTGCTTACGCCGCCACCGAGTGATTCAGTTCTTTTGCGGGCGGAAGTCAGCCCAAATAAAGAGCTTCGTTTGCAAGCCTTTCTGGTGTCTTCCTGACCGCTGGACTGCCGCCACTACAACGTGGCATCTGGTGGAGGTGCTGGGTAGCCTTCCAGGTACCGGACAACCCCTGCAAGTCGTGACGCCAGCCCTTTGAGTTATTCGCCGGAAGACCTGACTGCAGTCTACCACGCAGCCTCTGGAGCCTCCAGCCATGACTTACACCGCAGCAGTGCGCCGTCCTGTACCTCGACGACGGGACCCAAGCCCCTATCGCCCTTAGCCAGCTGCGCTGGAGCGCCGCCCTCTCAGCCCAACTCGCCCGTCCTACGAGCGTCGTACACGGCCGAGGAAATGCGTCGAGTGGAGAACACCCGACCAACGTCGTCCACAATGCTTCCACTGCGGAGACGCCGGTCACATTCTCCAGTACTGCCCATACAGGAGAATGGGCATCCGAGGCTTCCCTTACGACGTCCCACGACCCCGACACGGCCAGCGACCAGCCGAAATCGAGGATTTTTTGCGTCGGGAAGGATGCTCATCGCCGAGCCGCCTATCGCGTTCTCCGTCGCCATCGTCACCGCGCTAAGTATCTCCTAGCCGAGGCTACGCAGTGCGTGGACGCTTCCCCAGCCCCCGAAGGTTAAACTGAATAAAGCAGCCACTGGAGGTGAGGTTGCTTCTGAGCGCAAGAACTAAGATCCTCCATCGACGAAAACAGAATACCATGACCCCTACGACGACGACGAACCCTACGACAACGACGACCCCTACGACAACGACGACCCCTAAGACAACGACGATCTCTATGACGACGACGACTACTACGACGACATATACGACGGCAAAAAGTGCGACAACACCGACGACAACACCGACGACGACACGGCCAGACTTGAAGATTTTACCGCTGCCCTTAGACCTTATTAGGAACGCTAAAGGACTCTGAGTTCTCGAAGCATTCTCCGTGTTTAATTTGATTTTAAAGCATCGAGACGATGCTTCTTTGGAAGGGGGGTAATGCCACGTATCATTGTAGTGTTCGTTCGTTCACGCTCAAGGCTGCAGGAAAGGGCTGTTATCATTTTTGTTCGTGACGCGAGAAGCGACCAGTCTAATCTCGATTGATCGCAGCCATGGAGGGCTGCATCTAGGTTTTTCCAGATTACTGTAGATGATCTTGTCCTGCTATCTAGAAGTTTCCTTGCTGGCTTTAAATTGAGCGATGCCGCGAGCAGCGAACATTCGTAGTTCGACGATTGACGAGCACGCTTGTTGCTTACGCCGCCACCGAGTGATTCAGTTCTTTTGCGGGCGAAAGTCAGCCCGAATAAAGAGCTTCGTTTGCAAGCCTTTTTGCTGTCTTCCTGACCGCTGGACTGGCGTCACTAGAACGTGACTGAACTTAAACAAGAGTTTAAGTTCAGGCACTTCTCTAAAATTTACCATTATATTAGCGTGGACAATGAACCCGGATGATTTCCCCCTAAATGCGTACTTCTTAAATTCCCCTGCCAGCAGTTGCAGGGTGAAAACACTTGTAGACTGAGTAACGAGGATCATGCTATGAATTACACCATTTGGAGCGGAATGATACATACTGGCTCATAAAAACTGTAAATTTAGTGGTTTAACGTCCCGATGAAGCATCTGGGCTAAGGGTGTTGCCGTGGAGTTGGACTCCGAAATAATTTAGGCCAGCGGGGGTTCTTACCCCATTTGTACATCGCAAAACATACGGGCGCTTTCATATTTTATCTGAATCGGCATATGGCTTGCGCGGCTGGGATCTTCCCTTCCTTCCACTGCGCAAATCACTACAGTCAACAAGAAGCGCGGAATCAAGAAGAACCGGTAACCGTGTTTACGGAGGGGGGAAATAGAGCCGCCTATTGTACGAAAACGCGGCTGCAGCCTCGCAGGACATCGTCGCAGTGGAAGCGGCGTTCTGGCGCTCTACGTTACTTTCAACGCGATAGCGTAAGAGCTGACGTTCGATGAATGCCCAGTAGGGGCCAACGAGATTCCCCATTGGTCGACCCCGCCGCTGAGGTGGCACCGTGGTTATGGTGCTCGGCTGCTGGCCCAAAAGACGTGGGTTCGATCCCGGCCGCGGCGGTAGCTTTCAAAGGAGACGAAATGCTAAAGGCCCGGGTGTTATGCGTTGTCAGTGCAAGTTAAAGAACCCCAGGTGGTCGAAGTTTTCAGGAGCCCTCCAGTACAGCGTCCTTCATAGCCTCAGTTGCTCTGGGACGTTAAACCCTATAAACCATAAACCCATTGCTCGACCCTGGCACAGCTTTATTTGCCTATCTGTCGGCAGTGCCGTGACTTCAGAACCACGTGACCTCACGCGGCTAACACAAACACCCCATAACGATCACAAAGGTACATCAGTCGTGAGGACACTATACAATTCCTAATTGGTCTACAGGAACGTGAAGTTCTGCCACCAACATTACATTGTGCGTCAGGAGAAAAAGCAATTGCGCTGCAATAAACGGTCAAGTTCTGACTGTAATCGCTGGCCCTTGCATGCGAGCTGGGAGCGCTAACCCTTGGCCATTCAAGAAGGTTCGTTCAGTGTGATAGCTGACGGTCTTTATTGGACCACCTCTTGCCACATAGCAGCTCTATCGCAGTAAACATATAAAGTTACTTAAGCGTCCCTAGAACTTGCAATCCCAGCTGCGTGGGAAAAAGGAACGCGGAACTCAAAGAACTTTCCAGTGCAGACACCCACTTAACCTGTCTTAATGTCGGCGACATGCGGTAGTCAGAGTTAGGAGCGCGTGGAGTTCGCTGCAGGGCAAAGAGATGGAGCGTGAGATTCTCCCCCCTACCCACCCCCCTTGCGCCCCCCATAAAGCACTGAGGGTTTTATCCCCCCTCCGCCTTACTAGTAAGCCTACAAGCATCGCGGTACATGTAAGGCGGTACATGTAGGCTCCCTACCCCCTCCCCCTCCCACCCACACGTTATCGCAATCAATTCTCATCTGGATTACCAATGCAGTCTGAATTTTTTCGGTCCGCTGAGTATTACTTGGATTGCCAACGATAAGCCTCAGCCATAATCAGCTGAAACTGCACCGCCTAGCCAGGCACACAAAGTACTATGTTGATCAAATGTTTAGGGGAATCCCCCAAGGTGGAGTAGATTTGTAATAAGGGAGTAATTACTCATTGGCATCCACCCGAGCGCAGCCATACGGCTACAAAGAAAAAATATACAGCTTTCTCAGAAACTTCGCAGTTAAAGAAAAATTCGTCCTGGTCCGGGGATCGAACCCAGGACCAGGGTTCGATCCCCGGACCAGGACGAATTTTCTTTAACTGCGAAGTTTCTGAGAAAGCTGTATAGCTCTCCTTTGTAGCCGTATGGCCGCGCTCGGGTGGATGCCAATGAGTAATTACTCACTTATTACACAAAGTACAATAAAAGGCAAAGTTATTAAATACATCAGTACTAGCGTTTTCTTTACGGAAACAAAAGCTAGTTGCATGCAGCGCGGTTGTGAGCTCGACAAGGAAGCAAATGCAGCGCAGATCCTTAATCTATCTATTTGAACGTGCGCTATGGAAGCCCTCAAACAAAAAGTGTGACCCAGATGTCTATTTTTTGCGGGAAGCGCTTGACATCGTCCACGCAGCTACACTCCATAGTTGTATCCAGTGGGAAACGGGAAATAGTGTGGTAGTAATACTGCACTCTTGACAGGTCAAAAAGTGGTTTTTTGTTGAAGTTTTATGCGGGTTTAACGTCCCAAAAAGACTCAGGCTATGAGGGATGCCTTAGTTACGGGGTTCTGAAATTTCGCGTGCACTGCCATCGCACAGTATACAGAGCGGTTTACAGTGTGCATGCGCAGTAAGAAAGGGCGAGCCCTGCGCCTAACGTACAAAATGAATCAAAATAAGGTGGCGCAATCCTACATCACATAAAAGCAGTCAAGAATGCATCGCCGCGCAGTCTAAGATAGCTTTACTTGTGCCAAGATATGTCTTTGCGCATGCACGTCCTTTGATGTTCCCAGGTGTGTGTCTTTTTCAGTGTTTCTGGAGGTCAAGCGGGTCATTCTCACTGAGGTCATTCTCACTTGTTCTCACTGCGGTCATTAGATATAACGTTCAGTCAATGACTGCGACATTGCAACTAGCGTGGAAACACAAGGACAGCGACACAAGAAACCGACGGGACAGCACGCTAGACTTCAACTGACGTTTTAATGCACACATAACAGATTTTTACACTTCTATTCGGCGCATGCTCAGGAGACTGTACCCCCGCCCCCTTCTCTTTATCAGGTTGTCAAGCAAACAGTAAAGATTTAAACCAAATTGACGCGCAAGTTTTTCGACAGATAGATTAACTCTTTTCACGTGAGGGCTACTGAGGGTGTGCTCACGCACTTGTCCCCTGCCTTATCAATGCAAAATGCTTCAAATTTCTCCCTATCACCCTGCCTATGAAGGCGCCTCAGCACTCTCGTGTGGCTAAAGAGTGGAACGCATTTTTCTTCATTTCCGCCTGTTGTTTTGACTTTGCATTTGCGGCAATGTGCGGCCAAATGGCCCCCCGCCATCAGAGCTGCGACTGTAGTCCGGTGTTTTCGTAGCCTTTCGTTCAGGCACTGGCCTGTTTGGCCAATATAACATTTACCACAGGTCAGTGGGATAAGATACACCACACCGATGGTGCAGTTCACAAACCGCCTGGCGTGTTTTGTTGCGCAGGTTTTTGCCTGGTAAGCATTGTTGACCATTCGGCACATCCTAGACAGCTTTTGTGGGGCAGTCAAAACGACAGGGATGCCGCACTTTCCCGCGGCCTTTTTGAGGCGATGGGACAAGTTGTGCATGTAGGGCACAGGCACCGGACGTCCCCCCGGGCCGTCATTGCTGCAGCCTGCTGTCTTGCGTCCCTGTCGTCCTTGACCTCAGCATTAGCTTTAGTAGTAGCTCAATATGCTGGACATACTTCCCTCGTTCAAAAAAGCCTGTTCTTAGCTATAATTCGGCCCATTCGAGAACCGTAAAGAGAGGGATAGCACTGAACTGCCTAAGAGCCGCTCTTCAGAAGTCTTGTGAGCACAAAGTGAACGTGAGTGTTGAGCAGCAAGCGCTCCGTCTGCGTAGCGCTGGCTTCCCTGACAGCATACTGGCGTCTGTCGCTGAGAGCCTTATTAAAGAGCTCCGACAGGGACGCAAGACAGCAGGCTGCTGCAATGACGGCCCGGGGGAACGTCCGGTGCCTGTGCCCTACATGCACAACTTGTCCCATCGCCTCAAAAAGGCCGCGGGAAAGTGCGGCATCCCTGTCGTTTTGACTGCCCCACAAAAGCTGTCTAGGATGTGCCGAATGGTCAACAATGCTTACCAGGCAAAAACCTGCGCAACAAAACACGCCAGGCGGTTTGTGAACTCCACCATCGGTGTGGTGTATCTTATCCCACTGACCTGTGGTAAATGTTATATTGGCCAAACAGGCCAGTGCCTGAACGAAAGGCTACGAAAACACCGGACTACAGTCGCAGCTCTGATGGCGGGGGGCCATTTCGCCGCACATTGCCGCAAATGCAAAGTCAAAACAACAGGCGGAAATGAAGAAAAATGCGTTCCACTCTTTAGCCACACGAGAGTGCTGAGGCGCCTTCATAGGCAGGGTGATAGGGCGAAATTTGAAGCATTTTGCATTGATAAGGCAGGGGACAAGTGCGTGAGCACACCCTCAGTAGCCCTCACGAGAAAAGAGTTAATCTATCTGTCGAAAAACTTGCGCGTCAATTTGGTTTAAATCTTTACTGTTTGCTTGACAACCTGCTTCGTGATAAAGAGAAGGGGGCGGGGGTACAGTCTCCTGAGCATGCGCCGTATAGAAGTGTAAAAATCTGTCATGTGTGCATTAAAACGTCAGTTGAAGTCTAGCGTGCTGTCCCGTCGGTTCCTTGTGTCGCTGTCCTTGTGTTTCCACGCTAGTTGCAATGTCGCAGTCAGTAACGAATTCACACCAACTAGCCCAACTGTCTTCCATGATCATACAACGTTCAGTCGTGACACTTTTTACTGCGTAACTGCACAGGTCGTCCGCAGACAAACCGGCGCATACTGAGCAGGAAACGCACTCTCCCGCGCAGGAACTTGTTTGTGTGGCGAAAATTCTAGATATCTTCATTAAGAGAATTAGTCGAGGGCGCCGAACTCACTACCCAATGCCACCTTGCCTCCGCAACATTTCGCCAAATGAGACCAGTTTTGTTGACATAAAAGCTATAAATTAACCATGAGTTTCTTTTTATATATTGTAGCTTATGCTCATTGTGACGGACTGTATGCCTGGTCTTTTCAACGAAGCGTCATCTAAAATGTGCCCATTGTCTTAATCATCTAAAGATTATTCTGTAGAGGAGGTCCTCTTTTAGACACAAAACATTGGACTTCCTTCTGTATATCGATCTGTATTCGTGAACTGAATGACTAATAAAATCCTTGTCCTGATTCTCATTATGACTGCTAACCTTGCTTTCAGTCCTTTTTTCAACTTCCTTGATTGTACTGTGGACAGCACAAGGCATCATTTTTGTTTAACACGCGAGACACGCCATAATTTTCATTATCGCCAGAAGTGGCCGATTTACTCATGAGGAAACATGATCACGAGCAACACCTTCGATAAGGCATCGACAATCTATAGGACCATTTGGGCACAAAGAAAGAACATGTTTATCCTGTCAATGCTCTATTCTATTCGTCTGATCACTCTAAATGGTCGATCGGAAGCTCTTTTAATGCACGAAAGCAGCAAACAGTTTATCGCCTAGGCAGGTAAAACAGGTTTTCCACCTAATCACTGCAAAGCGATCAGCGCATGCTTCAGCGACCGTCGAGGGCCGCCGAACATGATAGTTGAAAAAGAGGGTCGATATACAGAAGGAAGCCTGTTCAGCAAAATCGGAAAAAGACGAGGCTGCCAGCATGAGAAGAAGAGAATGCGCACAGCAAGTTCTCGACACAGAAGTGCAGAGTAAAATGGCGCTGCGATGTCGTTTTTCCCTTGTTCTTTGTTTGCAAGTTCTAGCGCGCACGGCTTTCTTTTGCAGCCGGTCACTTTTTTACAAGTATCACCTGAGTGTCGACTTCCTGGAGTTGCTGCGCCAGAATTCGAAGAACAGAAAAATACATGCGTGCGCAAGGGCATCCTACAATTGCTGCTGTTAAACTGAGCGTCTCCTGCTAAGCTGTTCAGATTACTGCGAAAAAACTTCTCCCCACCAAACGCTTTTATGCATCAGAGCGCCATGAAGCTGCGGCCCATCGTTTTTAACCGTGTCATATAGTACCGGTGGTACTTGAAAAAAGCACATTTGCGACAAACAGTTTAGCCTGCGTAAGAAATCGGTTGCAATCGTCACTTGTGGAAAACTAATTGTACAGGACCCTTAATATCGGCGAAGAAATTTAGTTTAAACAAACTCCCTCGAGACGGTACCCACTAAACAGAAAGCAGTGAAAAAGGGACTGAAGTTGTCCTCTAGAGCACACCCAGTCACAAAAGTGAGTGCGCTACATGACAGCTTATTCTATTTTCACTTCCATACAGGAGTATTCGTGTTTAGAGTGTACAGGTGCCCCAAAAGTAATACGGAGCACGCGAGCGGTGACAGAAATGGAAAAAACTGCATGCCAACGCGCTCTATCAGCAAATACGCGCCAAAAAGCGCAGGGGCGTCGGCACATCCGGCTGACCCATCTCGATAACTTAATGCTCGCGTTATCGCCTCAACGAGTGAAGCTGCGCTGCTACCATCCCTGCCCGCCAGGTGCGCTTTCAATACCTCATGGTTTGTTGTTCGTCCGGGCCGTGCAGAAATGTCTGCCATCGGACCCGTACGCTTTATTCTTCGGCAGGAACTGCAGTATCTTCGTCTGCGGAGCAGCCGAAGTTTGTGCGACTCATGACAGCGAGTTTGCGCGCTGACGAGTATAAGTACTCGAGCAACGTTTTCGCAAATGCGGGTGAAAACTTTGCTTCGCTCTAGGGAACGCATGACAAAAAAAAAACAATAGCTTGCATGTGCTGTCTTTGATAAAAATAGGTGCTCAACGGCATAGCAAGTGGACTAATAATCCGGGTTGCCCTTCGAGAGCAACCCGGATACGTCGACTCATTATACGAGCTCCTTCCTCGGCGCATGGTCGATGTCATTAACGTGAGCGGGAGCTTCAACCGTCATTAAACTTTGAGTTTGTATGAAAAGTGCCTTTGAAAGTTGTTTTTTTTTTAATCGCTTCCACCCTGTTGCCCTCTTCTTCTTGCATGTTTGCAAAATATAGCCGATAGGGGACGACTAAATGATATACAAGCTCGTTTTTTTGTTTGTCTTTATTTCCTCCATTGTAAGAAAGCAAATTTGTGCCAACGGAAGTGATCCTTAATTAGTTCAGTTGCTATAATATTGAGCCCCTTATAATGGAAACAACGAAGGCACCACATGAATGTTATTCTTTTTTTCATGCACTTCTTTGAACCAAGAAAAAGTTCATCACACTTGCCAAACCGTAGGACGAAGCATCTGTATTCTGTAGCTCGCGTAGAAACTCGACGAACACATCATGAACTTGTTCATCACGATAAAGGAGCGCAAACTTCATGACGAACGCAGAAAGGAAAGACGGAAGACTCGTCATCCCTTTCTACGTCCTTCGTCACATTTGCTCTGTTTTCATTGTCACAAACTCGCCTCGAAGCGAAGAGCGAACCACAGTGGTCTCGCAGGCTGAAAATGGTGGCATTCCTGAAAAAGCAAAAAGTGCAGCCTGCCGAACGCCACTTTCTACAGGGCGCGGACAAGCGAGAAACCCTTGCATGAAGTATTGAAAGTGCCCCTGGCGAGCACTGATGGTAGCAGTGCAACTTCGCTTGTGGCGGCGATAACGCGAGCATCAAGTTATCGAGATGGGTCAGCCGGATGTGCCGACACCCCTTCGCTCTTTGCCGCGCATCTGCTGATAGAGCACGCTGGCATGCAGTTTTTTCCATTCCGGCCACCGCTCGCGTGCTCCGTATTACTTTTGGGGCACCTGTACACGCACAAGCAGCCGGGCCCAGCGTCGTGTTTGGATCGTGACGTGTTTGCACCGATCCAGAGCCTCATACACTCCGCAAATAGAACACAAAACCAAGGGTTTCCCCATGCACTGAAATCAGGGAGGGGTGTCTATATTCCAAGGGCGGGGGCAGGGAGGCGGGGGGTGGGGGGTAGACGTAGAAGGACGATGATCGCGGATAAGTGGTAGCCACTTTTAACTTTTTTTTAATTAGCAACGTTTACGGTTGCAATACCGATGACAATGACGAGCAAAGATGACAAAAATTATTCGTTTTAGGGGTGTCTTCATCAAGCACTACGTACAGCCGCCCACAGACTTAACACGAAAGAGGGAAAGCGTGGCCTAGACTGCCGTCAGCCCCACGAAGCGATAGTCATTTTTGCGAGACAATGCTCTCGGTATGTTTGCGGTGGCTTACGATAGCTGGTGCGCCGCTCGCTTTGACTGCCTTTTCGCTTGTGCCTGATCTCCGCGTGGACAGCGCGCTCGTCACGGGGACGTTTCAGAGCTTTTTGCTCGCCGATGCGGCCTCCAAGGCCCCGGCAACGCTCTTTGCAGTTTTCTTATCGCGGCAGCCAGGAACTGCCCGCAAAGCTGCCGCGGTTCGCACCTTCTATCGTCAGATACCGCAAACATTCCGAGAGAGTTATCTCGCACCCGATGACTATCGCTTCATGGCGCTGACGGCAGTCCAGGCCACGCATTCCGTCTTTCGTGTCAGGTCTGTGGGCGGCTGTACGGCAGTTGGTCGTAATGTGAGCCCGTTGCGTACGCAAAGTTTTAGTTTGAGGACGCACAATTAAAACCGTCGTATAAACTCCCATGGGCTGCAATTCAAGAAAGCAGCAGTTTCCGTCGTGCCGTATTACGACGCTGACTGCGCTTACATCCTATGCTGTTTCTCAAGGAAGTATCGGGGCAAAATTACTGCAAAATACTTCACAGCGGCGCTTCATTGTGTTTTCGCTTACCTCTCGTTTCAGCAGTTCTTCGTCAGAAAAGTCCCTCCATTCGACTTCGTCATCCTGGCACTCGTAGCTGTCCAGCGCACAGGTGTGGAGGCCATCCTGAGCGCACTGCTCGTAGCAACAATCGCACAGCGTATGTCCGCATGGAAGCAATGCCGTCGTCCGCCGGACCAGTCCGCAGGCGCTGCATATTCGGTTCAGTGGCAGGGCCTTCAAAAAGCACAGGGGCCTCCAGTCAAGCTCTGCAGAGAACCCGACCAGCGTGTATTGCACACATCTAGTCGCCATTGCGCACCACGTAGTGTCTGGCCGGCCTACACTTAGAACACAAGCAACTGCATTTCACGCCCCCTCAAACCGCGCTCATATCTTTCGTTCAGTGGTCATCAAGGCGACAATCGCTAAGTTATCTGGTGCCTCTTGGGCGTCCACTGCTGAGGTGAGCGGGGCGTAAGGCGTCAATACTCGCGCAGCAGCTATTTGCCAGTTTCTTTATTTTTTATTTTCAGAACGAGAAAAGCGGGTAATGAACGTCATTTTTTCCCACTGTTTCCAGGATGACGTCTTCAATCGTGGGCTGAATGAAGAACTTGAGTTTTCTGCTCGTATTAGCACCAAAATGTATTGTGCCCCAATTTTCCACTATATTATGAAGCTCGCCGGAGATATAGGGGATAGCAGAGTCCCATTGAATTATCGTGTTGTTTTGCAGTATATATGATGTCTTTTATAACCGTTTAAAAAACTTTAAATAGAACGCGCTGATAGTATCATGAATGCTGCCTTCATGCACGGTATATTCGGCTCGGCGGACACAATATAACGACCGAGAACTAAATGTCAGTTCATTAATTACACAAATTTCGTTAATTATTTTTAACTCCACTTTACGCTGCATATTGCAATCGCAATTTCGGAGACTTTAATGGTTCAAAGCAAATACAATTTGCAGCATGTCTCTAAGTGCAACGGGAATTGAAATATTCGAGATTGAATTTTCAGCCTTTTGGGACCCGATTCGGGAACTGAACGCTCAGAGTGCGCCGGAAATCCCGCCCACGATACTACGTAAGAGAGAGACGGAATGATGACGACAACCGACGGGCCAAGGCTGTAGCTGCGACTGCGGCAGGCAAGCGCTCGAGTAGAGCGCATAGTGACTTCCTTTGTGAGCAGCACGCGCTCTTTTTTCGCCTTTGGCATTGAACCTAATTAGAGGGACGTTTCCTGCCGACAGCGGCTTCGAGAAAGTAGCACGGTGATAACGCGCAAAATTTCCTTTTCCGTTCTGGCTCGGCCAAGAAAGGAAGTGCAAGTTGTTTGCTGGTACTTTATTTTTCATCCAAAGCAATTTCAAAGGACGTGAACTGATAACTGTTGCCCCGTCAAATCTCCGCGGCTAGGTTTCAAGCATCAGTAATGCTCGAAGTGCTTGCCTTGCCTTCAACCGCCACGCATGCCATGAATCTTTCCTTTATGGACTGCAGCACTCGTTTCACAATCTGTGGGGTATATTCGCGCATGCCTTGATGATTCTTTCTTTAAAATCTGCCACGTCTTCGGGTTCAGTGGCGCAGACTTCGTTCTTGACGTAACCCCAAAGAAATAAATCTAATGAAGTCAGGTCGGGTGACCCCAGGGGCCAGAATATGATTCACCCCGCCCTACCCACTGACCGGGGAATTTGCTGGCGAGCCAATCCCTTGCACGCGACGAGAAGCGCGCAGGCGCCCCGTCGTGCTGAAACCACGAGCCGTGGACTTCACTTAACGGGATCTCGGACATGAAATAGCTGACAGCACAACTTAGTATGCTCGCTGTGTATGACTTTGCGGTTAGATTTTCTTCTAGAAAGTACGGCCCCACTACTCGATTTGAGTAGATGCCACACCAGACATTCACTGACCACCTGACTTGGTAATGTTGTTCCCGGAGCCAGTGCGGGTTCTGATCACACGAGTAGTGGACGTTGTGTACTTGGCTTCCCCATTACGGCAAAAGTGGGCCTCGTCCGTCCACAGAACTTCCTAATAAAGTCTGAGTCTTCGTCACAGTTGATCAACGCCAGTTGCTGAATTCGTACCGTTTTTTTTTATAATTCTCTTCACTGAGATCCTGATGCAGCGATACGTGGCAAGGATAAAAACTATGCTTCTTGAGCGCTCTCCAGGTTGAATAGTGGTAGGATCCAACGGCCTCGACGATTTCACGGATTCTGGCTTCAGAGTATGCACGAACGTAGGCGCGAATATTTATCTGTAATTCTTCCCTCAGGATAACTCATTTGCCTTCCTTGAATGAAGCACGGATCCTGTGGTCCGGAACAGTTTGTGCATTCTAGCAAACATCGTATGAGACGGAACCGGGCCGCCAAGACTCTCGGAGGCGCAGAGTCGTGAGGCGAGGCGGAACGTTGCCATTCGTTTTCACGTAGGCGACAACCATCTGCCCCTTGTCGGTCAAAAGTATCGCGGTTGCAGCTGCCCTGTCATTCCAACGCGCATTCAGAGTTCATGGATTGTATTACGAGTTTTTGTCTCAATTTTGAGACTCTGACGTCAAAATGACGACACCGCGAGACGTTGACCGCGGAATCAACCAATTAGCAACGAGGTTGTGGTGGCTAATAGTAGGGTTCCACCCAGGAAGCATTTAGTTGCGCAATAAGGGACCGTATGCTAACATTTTGCTGTAAACACGCCATTAACAAAATGAACATTGTTTTATTTTCCAAACAAACTATGTTTCAAACCTAACTACATGAAGCAAAACAAGAAGCGTTCTCCGCTTTGCAATTATGTTTGCTCTTCAGTCACTTTCCCTACCGCGAGGGTGCGCTGATGCTGGAAAAGCGTCGGTAGCGTCGGCTAGGTGGCGTGAGCTGCCGCCTGATTCAAAGGATTCAGCCTTATCCCTCCACGCACATATTCAGCCATCGTAAACATGGCAGCCAGAAAAAAAAATCAGCTGATTCGACGGCTGTCCTTTTTCTTTACACATTACATAGAATCGAGGTACTGTGCAGACGTCTTAAGTGCGCGGAAAAATCTATTTAAAGGCAGTGATTGCTACGGGTCTGCCGAGATCAATTTGCAAGGAGCGCTTAGCTCAAAAACTGGCGAAGGCAGCTTTAAGGCAAGTTCACACTGGCGAGTTGCAAACGTCGCGCGAGAATTCTAGGCTACCGATTTTGGTCAATTAGTTACGGTTTGCGAAGCACATGTGAAGCGAGGAGGGGGCGTAACAAATCGATTTAAGCCTGTCGCGCGACGTCCGCGACTTGCCAGTGTGAACTCACCCAGCCTGCTGTTGATGGCAAATGTGCTCCAAGGGCGATGCGTGATTCTATTTATTTTTGTTCAGAAAACAAACGGCGACCATGAATAATCACACTGCAGCAACTGCCAAGATACGGAAGCAGACCGGTGCAGCTGCTGGTAGCTGGCAATCTCACTGCGGGAATAAAGAGCCGGCACGCCCGGTCACTGCGGCAACAATCGCTCTTCCGCCTCGTAACGAACTCATGCCGCCCGCTACGGGCTAAGCACTTGATATCCGTGTTGGTGTTGTTGCTGTTCCGTCCGGATGATGCTCGGATGACGCCGCCGGGGATACTGCGGTGGCGAAAGTTTATGCGAAGGATGTCCTCCTTCACCGCCGCCTTGTCTTGGGGGTCTCGCCGGAAAGCGCGCACGTTCTGCGACTTAACTTTGACAGTGGTCTCCGCAACTCACCGCAAACACTTGATCACAGTCGGTTGGGCTACGCCGACGTTTACTTCATTTCCTACGGACTCTTGAAACCCATCGGCGGCGAAGGCGCGCACAGCACTTGCCACTCCACTCCCGCTCACCCGCACACGTCCAAGTTCAACGCCGAGTTCGTCGCACAGCCATTATGCTCCTTCCTATGTCAAAACGTCCAAACATCTCGTCCGGCACGTCAAAACCGTCTTCATGCACCCTCTTACATCGTTGCTCGCGCGGCCACCGGCGATGTAAACAACCGCCATTTTCTGTATCAAGCGGTTTGAGACCACTCGTTCCAATCGCGAAACATCGTCTCAATCGTCTCGCACAATTACGTAAGCAACGTCAACACTTGCACGTTTATGACGTCGGCCGGTGACGCAAAAAACCAATATGGCCGCTGGTCACGACCGACCAATACGAACGAGGCAAATGAGACACTTTTTGAGACACTTTCCGATTGAGACGATTTTGAGCGACTCGTAATCGCACCCCATATGTGAAGCATAGCAGCAGCCTCGTTCGTTCTGTTAACGGAATCGACAGCCGGCAGCTGACCAGTGGAGACTCCGGCGAAAAATAATAAATCGCAAGCCGATAAGCCACCGTCGATTTCGTCCATCTCTAAAGTAATATCATGGGCGGCATTTCCGGCGCACTCTGAGCGTTCAGTTCCCGAATCGGATGCGAAAATACTGAGAATTCAATCGCCAAAGTCTCAATACCTGTAGCACTTAGCGACATGCTAAAATTTTATTTGCTTTGAATCATTACAGTCTCCAAAATCGCTACGGCAATATGAAGCGTAAAGTTAAGAGTTAAAAAGATAAATAACGAAATTTGGATAACCAATTAAACAAATTAGAACACTATGTCCTTATCTTGTGTCCGCCGAGCCGAATATACATTCCGTGAAGGCGGCGTTCACGATACTATCAGTGTCACTACTACACTAAGTATACTATATACTCAGTATACTATACAAACAGTATACTATATGCTCAGTATACTATACTCAGTATACTATCAGTAACAGTTAAAATGAACACCCTATATAATTGATTTGCCCCGGTAAAACTGCCCTGAAGTGGACCCTCCAACTTTAAATTATCTACATTGCACATGTAAAGCTAGCCCATTAAAAATTCTAAAGCAATCCTTCCCCCCCCCTCACCTCCCCCCCCCCTATATCTGTTTTACGCAGTGTTATTAAGATGAGGACAGTTATCACGCTGCCCATCATCTTTTCTGTGAGATAATCGTAGCTTGGAATAATCGAAATGGCGTCAGTTGGCTATTTATAGTAGCCATTTTAATTTCCTGATAAAACCACCAATGCGGGATTTTAGATCAAATGTAGACTGGGGAAAACGTAGCGGATAGTTAAATGGCGGCTTTCAAGCTGTCAGTAATACTGTTAATGACACATTCAAAGGGAACATTCTTCCAGTACATTAATCTCCGTGAGAGAAAAACGCCTCTCTTTACACCCTGGTGCATCTACGCATTTCGATCCTAAGCTTATGATTATGTCTGTGGCTAAAAGTCACCAATTTTCTTAATCACAGTAACACGTTCAGGTACCTAGGATTGAGATCCGTAATACTGTCCCGGAGTGACAATATCAGGGAAAACAAGGATATCTACCGTATATGCAGTATCGCACTATAGCGGGGATAGACGACTGACATGGCAAGCGATCATTCATATTGACTGTGAAGCCTTTCTACCAGCTATTAATAAATGAACAAAAAAATAAATAAACTTTATTTCCTTTAAAACGGAGGAGTATGGCACAAAAAAGCTCGGAGAGCTTCACCAGTTCTCGACCCTTTACAGGTTAGCAAATAGCAAGCTAACAGCAAGTCATACATTCATAGTCACAGTATACTGAGAAGTAGGAGAGAGTGTGGACCATTATGTAATGAACGTGGCAAAACACAGAACAACAGTATAAACATCAGCGGTCAATAAGCACGAGGAAAAAATCAGAGCTTTATAGTAGTCTTGTAGAAAAAAATTGGCAATGGCTTAGCTGCGGTTAAGCCTGGATATATAATCGAAAAGGTTGTTACGCTTGGTTTGACGTCATGACTGTCGCAGTTTGCGCACAATGCACTGGTGGAGCAGCACAATAAAGTGGAGGCGTTCGGCCGTTCACACACTGACTGTATAGAGGCGGAGGAGGAGACGCGCGTGTAGTGAATACCGCGCTGTCTTAGAAGGTTGCTCTAGACACATGTACTGTGGTGTCCATTCCTTTCTGGTGTACGCCAAGATATGAGAAACAGGCATTTCCTTTCCTCTGAACCCATTTTCATTTCATTTCATTTTCCTTAAGGCCCTTACGGCGCGGTTCGGGTATCCACCGAGATATGAGAGAAACAGGCGTCGTTTGCTTTCCTTGAAACCAATTTTCTTTTCATTTTCCTTTCCTTATGGCGCGTTTCGGGTGTCCACCGAGATATGAGAGTTTCATGGCGTACTTTTTGTCTTTTATTTATTTTTTTTACTTCTGATATTTTATTTCTTTCATTTCCTTTTTTATTCTCCTTTCTGTGCTTATTTTTATTCTTTTTATTACGGAGTCGGCGGCCACCTGCGCTGCGCGTGACGTCGCTCGGTTTCGCGCATGCGCAGAAGTGGCAAATCTTCCTTCGGCCTACGTGGAGCGCGATGTTGACTAGCTTAGTGATGGATGGATGGAAAGAACTTTATTTTCGTCAGAGGCTAGCATGTGTGGACGATTCCGTGATAGATGGCCAGCAACCCATGGCTGACGGCGACCTGGGTGGCCCACTCCACGGCCCTGGTCTGGACGAGCGGGTCACAGCTGGCCAACACGCCCTCCCACTCCTCTAGTGAAACTTTTCGCTTCAAAAAAAGTTGGCGAAAGCTTTTGATAAGATAGTTTTCGCTACAGATAAGATCAAAATCTTTTCGGATTAGTAGGTTTAGCAGCGACGGTAGTGTGCAAAATAAAGATTGTTCATCTTAGGGTGTTCTAGGGGTAGGCACGAACGACAGTTCTTTGTGTCTGGTTTGACGAACGCATGTGTTCACCTGTAGTACTGCAATTCAAATTGCATCATCCATACCAAATTAACTGAAAATTTTATAATATATCATCCACTTTTAATTGTAGGACAAAAACACAGAAAGAATATCATATTTTGAAAAACAAAAGGTTTTGTGGCGTAAGTATAATGAACATCAGCAATGAAACGCACGGCTCTTTTCTGCAGTAAATGTAGTCGGCGCTAATTGGCAACACCAGTTGTGCCCCAGGCCATGCTGCAGTACTGCATCAGAGGTAGCACTAAAGCATCGTAAAAGAAATGCTTTTACCATGGCTCTGAGAACGCGCCGCATAGGAGCAATGCTACCCATGGCAGATGACAGCTTAAATTGGAGGTTGTCAACAAGTTCATTCCAGGTAAGATGCTAAGAAAAATATGCTCCGAGACTATTCACAGAACCCAGCATCTCTAATCGTCTGAAGCCGCCGCGGTGGCTCAGTGGTTATGGTGCTCGGCTGCTGACCCAAAAGACGCGGTTTGGGTCTTCTTTGGAGGAGAAATTCTAGAGGCCCGTGTACTGTGCGATGTCAGTGCACGTTAAAGAACCGCAGGTGGTCGAAATTTCCGGAGCCCTTCACTACGCCGTCTCTCATAGCCTGAGTCGATTTGGGACGTTAAACCCCATAAACCAAACCATTCCAAAGCATTTAATGGTCTGGACCCAAGAAACAGATTAATCTGTTCTGTCACACTTTACCTCAATGCGTGTACCACATTCCTTTGTTATTATAGGATATGTTTTTAAGTAATTCACCTGATCCCAGGCTTCTAATTTAGCCAGTGCCTTGTTGGCCTTGGTTTCAATATCTGTGCATAAGCTGCTTGTAGTAAACACTGTCGCGTCTGCAGCGTGCGAAATAACTCAAGCGCTATCTGTTCAGTTTACAATGTCATTTATGTAGATCAAAATAACAGTGGCCCTAAAATGCTTTCCTGCAGCGCGCCAACAATAACCGGCTTCCTTGCGGAAGTGGCATTGTTGGCATCTACGAATTGCATCCTGCAAAAAAGATAAGATTTAGAGAGCGCGGGGACGATTCCACGCACATCGTACTGAGAGTATTTTACTCAGTTGCCAGTGTAGCCTTCTTTCGGGAGAAAAAATCAGTGGCGAGTGTTTGTGCGCTTGGTCGCCTGTGTGCATGTTCGTATCATTTCATATAAACAACTGTCGACGTCCACTCAGCAGTTCTCTAGATATGACGTAAAGCTTGCGAAAGCATCAGTCGCTTTCAGAGGCGTTGCGCTACAAAAAAAAATCCCCTTCAGTCCTAGGTGCAAGTGCGACTTTTAACCGCACCTCAACCACGCCCTGGTTTGGTGTTAGTCACGCACTAGGTGGCTTAGATTAAGCAATTAGTGAGATTAATAAACAAGCACCTTAGCCGATTCTGGAGCTTTTTTGCGCATCGACATGAATGCCCCTGCTTACCTTGGAACTCTCGTTTCGCTAACCTTCTGGGGGCACGACACTCCAACCCGAATAATATGTTCGGGTTGTCACCTAACCATGTCGGCTATGTGGCGCTAGTGTAAGTGCAGACAAAATGCGTAGGGAGCCAGTGTGATGGCAATGACAGAGCACAAACCCTGCTGTCCAATTTCTTCCTCGCCGCTCCTCTTAGGTGTCTATTTTCGTCATCCGTCTGTCAGTACCTACTTCATTTATTCACTCAAACACGGTTCAGTTGTGCGCTAAGAGTGAGACATCACATAAGGCGTGCTGAGTGATATCACAACATGTTTTTCTGCGCGTTTGGAAATTCGCAAAATAAATTTTGGTACGGCTCTCACAAAATCATGCCCTTTATTCCACGTCACATTCTGTTCCGGCCTGCAAATGAAGCACGCTTATTAACCCTTTCAATCGCGCTTCTTACTATGCCTATTATCTGCGGTCGCGCGTTTTATTAGTGAAGAAGTATGGCGGAGGCAGAACTCGCCGTCATAGTGACCAATTCGTGGTCTTAATTGCAGATAATAGTGTAATGATTTTGTCACCTGAACATAATTCATAAGAGAGCAGAAGAAAAAACCGTATACCGCCGGTGGGATCCGAACCCACGACCTCCGAATTTCGTGTCCGGTGCAATACCAACTCAG
Organism: Amblyomma mixtum; assembly: GCF_055824585.1. NCBI lineage: Eukaryota > Metazoa > Arthropoda > Arachnida > Ixodida > Ixodidae > Amblyomma > Amblyomma mixtum. Next base: position 74,950,549 of record NC_143020.1, on the reverse strand, counting down.
CTACAGCGACAGCTATCGAATCTACTGCTTTCGTGGCGATTTGTGTGTCTAACTGAACCTAGAGTGTTCACCATTGCCACCCTAGTCTATAGCAGTGGATATCCTGTACTACCGCGAGTGTGATCGAACGGTGAGGGCGGAAGCTGTGAAAAAACCCTTTGATGTTACCTATGGCATCAAGACTGCCAGATTCGATTCCTTCGTTAATTTGTTACGCAGAAAAGCGAACAGAAAATAGGTTATTCTGATATGCATGACAAGCATAACTGGGAACGCCTGAATTCAGATTGTCTTTCATGTCAATTTCTTTCCTTTTTTTGCGGAGGTGTGCAGTTTCGAGGCGCCATTTGAAGGCAGTCTTGCTGCGAACTTGTGGATAAACTGGAATGAAATATCAAGGGCATTTATTTTCAAGAGAAACTTTACCATACAAAGTGTATCGCTAGGAGCCGCAAAAAGATGTCAGAAATAAAAGGTTGCAATGCTTATACTGACAAAAACATAAAAACATTAAAAATTCACAAACGAAAGGGCTCACACATGGCTACATAATTGCACAACAATGGCAAATGAATAACGGTGACGGTTTCAAATAGGCGGCGAAGAAAAGTTGTCAGGCGAACATGAAGCACTAAATCAAGGGAGCAACTCCCACTTCACTAGAAGCTGATCACCCTCCACATATCCACCCCTGAGGAGATCATCGAGGCTGAGTGAGGAGCGTGGAAAGCCATGCCCCGTGTCGCGCAACCCATCAGGTTTTTGGAAGAAAGGGAAAAGACCATGTGGGTCTACCTCAAGATCTTCAACCTCAAGCTCTTTTCTTTCGTCTTTTCTGGGGTGTTTTATGATCATCTTTATTTTTCGCTCGAAAGGCCAAGGAACGACATCATCCATGACCCCCTTGTGCATGCACAAGTGACCATGAATAGCCACAGTACCACCTTTTATGAATTCAACTGAAGGTGTAATAAGGTAGCCACCCAAGTACACACGTTCACTATTATAAATAGCGGAGCCCTGAGTCGCTGCGGTGTTTTCGAGAGCTTTGACACCGCGCACGATGAATTCGCAGCTTGTCACGCCTAGGTCAGGATTTGTCTGCCGATTTCTGCTGACATCAATTGTCTGTTCGCTGCTATTGCTTGCCACGTGTAAGCTTGCAGGGATGGTGGGTGTAGTCTGCGAGTACTCTCCGTGGCTCGTAGTGGACACACTGGGCGACCGTGAGATGTTCGAAGTCGAATTCGGCTCTCTCATGCTGTTGGAAACATTGTTGACTACATTACCGCGAGAGAATAGGCGCCGCTCAAGCTGTTCAATCGCAGCCGTGAGGTCACGCTTATGTTGAAGCAAACCCTGACGGCACTGCCTTATTTCATCCACCAGCTCCTGTCTAAAAGCCTCATCTCCCCTTCTCGTCCCCTGGAGCACATACTGCGTCATTGTCTCCTTTATTCGTTTGGTTGGTTTGGTTTATGGGGTTTAACGTCCCAAAGCGACTAAGGCTATGAGAGACGCCGTAGCGGAGGGCTCCGGAAATTTCGACCACCTGGGGTTCTTTAACGTGCACTGACATCGCACAGTACACGGGCCTCTAGAATTTCTCCTCCAAAGAAATTCTAGCCGCCGCGGCCGGGATCGAACCCGCGTCTTTCGGGTCAGCAGCCGAGCACCATAACCGCTGAGCCACCGCGGCGGCTCCTTTATTCCGTCTATGCCTCGAGATATTTCTCCTTTCATTCCGCTACACATGCTTGCGATCAGGGAAAGTTGTCCGCCCACTGATTCTTTGAAAATGTTCAAGCTATGGGATATCTCGTCGAGTCTATCACACTGCATGTTGCTGCTAGAAGTCAAGCGCTGTAAATAAGAGGTCATTTTGTCCGCTTCCTCGCGTAGTGCCCGTCTGACGCAAGTCACAATGTGTTCTTCCTTCTTTAGAGTGGACTGTTCGGGTTCTGATGATGCAATCGTAGCCGGTATCCTGCAACTAGACATCACATGTGCGCACACGCAGCTGTAAGCAACCCTGGACAAGCACTTGGGGCAGCGAGCTGGGTGATACTGGCAAAGGTGCTGAAAGTGCTGGCATATGAATCGAGCTTCCAGCACAGCTCGGCACCCGTATTCTTCGTTCCAGCCCTTCACCTGCAAAAGTCGAGGAAGTTAATACGTAGCGAAGCAGCACCATCGTATACCCAGTACATTAGTAAAACTTTGCCCCTAATGTGAAATAGACTAATCGAAAAGGTACCTAGTGCTAAAAAACTGTTGGCGAACTGCACAAGCCTCTCAGTGCGATTTTTCCCCCTCTACAAAGGGCACATGTTTACTGAAATGAGTATTAAAACCTCGCTCTAAGCGCCTATACAATTAAATACGGGGCCAGAATCCTTCGTATCGCGGATTTTTAAACGGTGGTACATCGTATTTACAGTGCGTGCAACTAGCAAAACTGAAGAATTATGGTTATGTTTTTAATTTTACAGTTTACGACACACTTCCTCTCACTCAGCAGCAGCGGTGGCTCAGTAATTATGGTGCTCGGCTGCTGACCCGAAAGACGCAGTTTCGATTCCGGCCGAGTCGGTCGAATTTCTTTGGAGGAGAAATTCTAGAGGGCCGTGTACTGTGCGATGTCAGTGCACGTTAAGGAACTCCAGGTGGTCGAAATTTCCGGAGCCCTTCTCTATGGCGTCTCTCGTAGCCTTAGTCGCTTTGGGACGTCAAACCCCATAAACCAAACCAAACCAAACTTCCTCTCACTCCTCGTTCTTGACTCTTGCTCCTCTTCCCCATACGTGACTTGCTTCGCTTCGCCTCTGGTGAGTATGCGGAGCCGACGGCACTCTCGCGAGTGGCGGAAATCACGTGACGCGCAATTGGCTTCTGTGAATCTGGCTCTTGAACATATTTTTTTTAAAAGCCCTAATATTTATGTAGCGCAGTGCTGTCACGCACACACCTGTCGCGAAAAGGAACGCGTACATTATTGTATGGTGTTTGAAGCCTCAAAGCGAGTCAGGCTACCAGGGACGCCATAGCGTTGAGCACCGGGTAATTTCGCCAACGTGTAATTTTTTAACCTACACTTATATCGAACAGTACACGAACCTCCAGCATTTCGCCTCCATGGAAACGTTACCGCCCTCTCAGGAACGAACCCGCGTCTTTCCAGCCAGAGCGTTAAATGTGGTATCAATCTATGCAATCTCTACAGTGAAAAAAGCGAATTTTGCTGCGGCAAAATTCCTTTCTGATCGGTTACAGACCATTTAAAGTCGTGTAAGGGTGCACTTTTTGGTTTAATTTCGCATGTGAATTTTGGAGGTATGGTTCATGCATGAATTAAAAAACGTACAATCGTACTTATCATTACCGTGCCGTACCGTAACTTTCCGTACCCTACCGTATCTAGTCCAAAACAGGGAGTGTGGCTCACAAATAGACACTTTCAGTTGGGAGTACGCAGTAAGCTTGAGCACTCATCGCTTATTGCGTTGCGTACCCTTAAAATAGTTTAAACACGACACTTTTACCTAGCCGTGCCGTAGCGTCTCTCCGCTGCACGCGTGATCAGTAGCACCATCTAGTGACAACATGCCAAAGTACATCAACACTGTGTTGAAGAAATTTTCATCCGTAATTACTGACCACTAGGGTGGGTGCATTGCGAGCCTTTCTTCATTTCAAGAAGAAAAACTCTGCAAATAGAAGAAAATGTAACAAGCGACTAAAAGCTTGACAACTGCTTCGCCGCTGTCCTTCTTGCGAGGTAAACACACTCATTTAGTTAGTCCTAAGAGCTCGAAAATTGCCCAATTTTGCGAAAGATACGGGCTACTTGTCGGTTATACCTCTACGCGCGGGCAAGAGTTTGCGCAATAAAAGAGAACCGCTACCATTTGAGCGAGCTATCAAGTCGAAGAATCCATGGTGACATGTATTTAATCCGAAGCGAGCGAGCAAGGCGCCGCCATCTTGTCAACGCCTCTCGGTAACGTCCCCGTAGCGTGGGCACGCTAAGACACGATACGTGCGTACGTACGCTCCCGTACGTATGTACGCGTGCGTGCGCGTGCGTACGTGTACGTTCTCTGCATGCGCACACGTGATCCGCAAACTACTGCGTATGTAAGCCAGTTCCGTATGGCCAACTAAAATTGTTCAATGGGTGCGGCCCTTACATCAGAATATAGGTATGGGAGCGCTCGTGAAGCCAGCACCCTTGTCGCAAAAAAAAAAAGAAGACGCGTTGCTTTGGCTTCTGGAAGACGATATCAAACAACTCCTGCCCAATAGGCACCCCATGGAAACGAAGCAGTCCTACAGCGTTGGCTGCTTTGTTATCAGTTACCGCCCTGGGCTGGCGACAATTATAACAATGGCATGTGGTCCCTTGCTGCATTTCTCCTTCGAGTAACAGCCGTAACCGCGCGAATCTCGTGGGTTAGGTGTCTGGCATGGCTATCTATATTCACTGCCTTTACAGAGGGATACGTGATTATCTGCACCTGCTCACAAATATCAAGATTGTATGCTTATCTATCTAGCAGAGATAGGTGAGGAACTGATTGTACTATACCATGTATAGCTGTTGCACAGTACAAATAATTTAAGACTAATTTCTCGAGAAATCTGAAGAGGAGTCAGTTACTAAGGGATACTAAATGTAGAATTATGACACTAATTCTTTGGAAATGATTTTCGAGGGCAAAGTCGCGACTCTGACAAAGCGCGTGTGAGCTTTAACAGAGTGCGCGTCCCTAAACTTTTTTCGATTCGTGCATTGACATCACCTCTTAAATGCAGCGCAGATCATGCTCTTAGCGGCGAATTTTGTTGGGTCCCTGAAATTGTCTGTCTGTATTTCATGTTTTATGCTAAATAAATACTTTCTTTCTTCTTTCTTTCTTTCTTCAAATGCGGTCTGGCGGCCCGTATTTGGTCCCACAATCTTCGGAACAAACCCAAACACTAAGCACACTGAGTCGCCACTGTAGATTTAGGTTTGGTGTATGTTTGACGTGTGGGGTAACGTCCCAAAGCGACTCAGGCTATGAAAGACGCCGCAGTGAAGGGCTCCGGAAATTTCGACCATCTGGGGTTATTTAACGTGCACTGACGCCGCACAGTACACAGGCCTCTAGAATTTCGCCTCCATCGAAAGTCGACTGCCGCCGCCGTGATCGAACCCGCGTCTTTCGGGTGAACAACAGAGCACCATAACCACTTAGTCACTTCGGCGGCATCCTGCAGATTTAACGCCACTTCTCGTAAGTAGCTGAGGTGCAATCAGTTGCTACCGCGGAGCGTAGTTCATACAGTCCTGCTCGTTTGAACGGGAGACTGCTGTTTTTGGTGGGTGAATTTGTTAACTAAAGTTAATTTGCTCGCTTATTTTATCTTCGCAACGTTTCTAGCTTATTCCACGCAAGAACATGGCTTGCACTGTCAGCCATTCAAACGCACAAGAAGGGAATGACGTCGCCCTAACGCTTCCCTTACCTTTTTATCCAGCACTTCATCGGAGGGACAGGAACTCCATTGCGCTGCATCCTCTGGCCATCGCTGCTCATCAAGGGGGCAGCCGCATGTCGCTGCAGCCTCGCACTGACGGTAACAGCTTTCGCACAGGACGTGTCCACAGGGAAGCACCGCGGAATGCTTGCGCACTAGTCCACACACTTTGCAGATTCTGCCTTCCGGAATGGGCTCCACAAAGCGCAGAGGCCTCCAGTCGGTGGCTACAGAGAACCCGACCAGCGTGTATTCTCGTGGTCTTCCTACAGCCATGGCCTACTAACGTACGCTCGTGCCTGACAGGCTGCACGGAATGCCACATCCACTCCGGCAAACGTCGCCTCCTTTTGCTTTTAGTTCCTGTCTTACTCGCCACAGACGCGACTAAAATTGCTGCGCCATCTACCGCAGGTGCCTGCCTGTTTATCAGAGCAAGTAACATCGCTTATAGATCTCATGGAAGCCCCCCCCCCCCTTTTACGATAACCTACAGATAAAAGAAACAGGCGGTTATAACTGTGGAAAAATGCTATGAACGAAAGAGGTCACTAGTAGGCTGCAAAATTACATGTTTCTATGTTCATTTTTGTTTTTGGAGCAGGCAGCACATCACTAAATCCATTGACTTCCTTCATAAGTGGCTTGATGCTGCTACAACCCGTGATGGTCAGAGAAAGCCTTTCCTCCTGCAGTGGACGTAGTCATGGTGATGATGATCATTGATGATAATGATATCTGTACCTGTAGGGAATGAAGACAAGTGGTTGGGCCTGCTGGTACGTTAACACCTTGAACTTTAGCGCTAGACACAACGTGGGGACGAAGATGACACAACGAGCGCGACGGTAATTAGCGTTGGTAGTCAGCGCTGGTTATGTCCCTTAGGCGGGGGAAAAGTAAGCGGCGCTAGCTATAAGTAAGTTTTCGAAGCATCGCTATCGAATATATATTTTACTACAGCGCTGATAATCCCCAAATCAAATCGCAGTCTAGACATCACATTACTTTCGGTATTAGAAATATCCGTGAAAATGCACTGACAAGCCGCCTACAAACCTGAAGTTCAGAAAAATTTGCACTGATCCAACAACAGGTGTGTTTCTGCGAAAGTACCTGTGGACTCTCACGAAGATAACAACAGCCAGCGTTTACAACTGCGGAGGAGTCACGCTAGTGTACCGTGGACGGAAGCAAATTATGGCGACAAGGCTGTCTGTTCTGGCCTGCCTGGGGCACGCACGTGTGCTGCTGAGGAAAGATGACAAATTCGACTGGCGCCTGTACCGGGCATAGCGCACATGTGCGCTATGCTCCGATGATCCGATTGCGCCATCGGAACTCGAACAGTGCAGTCTACAGAGGGAAAAACACATTGTGACTTGCGTCAGACGGGCCCTACGCGAGGAAGCGGACAAAATGACGTCTTATTTACAGCGCTTGACTTCTAGCAGCAACATGCAGTGTGATAGACTGGACGAGCTATCCCATAGCTTGAACATTTTCAAAGGATCAGTGGGCGAACAACTTTCCCTGATCGCAAGCATGTTTAGCGGAATGAAAGGAGAAATATCTCGAGGCATATACGGAATAAAGGAGACAGTGACGCAGTATGTGCTCCAGGGGACGAGCAGGGGAGATGGGGCTTTTAGACAGCAGCTGGTGGATGAAATAAATCAGTGCCGTCACGGTTTGCTTCAACATACGCGTGACCTCACGGCTGCGATTGAGCAGCTTGAGCAGCGCCTATCCTCTCGCAGTGATGTAGTCGACAATGTTTCCAACAGCGTGAGAGAGCCGAATTCCACTTCGAACATCTCACGGTCGCCAAGTGTGTCCAGTGCGAACCACCCAGAGTTCTCGCAGACTACACCCGCCATCCCTGCAACCTTACACGAAGCAAGTAATATCAGCGAACAGACAATTGCTGTCTGAAGAAATGTGGAAACAACTGCTGACCTAAGCGTGACAAGCGCGAATTCACCATGCGCGGTGTCAAAGCTCTCGAAAACACCGCAGTGACTCATGGCTCCGCTATTTATGATAGTGAACGTGTCTACTTGGGTGGTTACCTTATTACACCTTCAGTTTAATTCATAAAAGGTGGTACTGTGGTTATTCATGGTCACTTGTGCATGCACAAAGGGGTCATGGATGATGTCGTTCCTTGGCCTTTCGAGCGCAAAATAAAGATGATCATAAAACACCCGACAAACGACGAAGGAAAAGAGCTTGAGGTCGAACCATATGGTCTTTTCCCTTTCTTCCAAAAACCTGGTGGGTTGCGCGACACGGGGTATGGCTTTCCACGATCCTCACTCAGCCTCGATGATCTCCTCAGGGGTGGATATGTGGACGGTGACCAGCTTCTAGTGAAGTGGGAGTTGCTTCCTTGATTTCGGGCTTCACGTTCGCCTGACAACTTGTCTTCGCCGCCTGTGCGTAAGCGTCACCGTTGTTTGTGTTATTCATTTGTCATTGTTGTGCAGTTATGTAGCCATGTATCAGCCTTTTCGTTTGTGAATTTCTAATGTTTTTATGTTTCTGCCCAGTATAAGCATAGCAACCTTTTATTTCTGATATCTTTTTGCGGCTTCTAGCGATACAATTTGTATGGTAAATTTGCTCTTGAATATAACAGCCCTTCATATTTCATTCCACTTTGTCCACTAGTTTGCAGCAAGACTGCCTTCAAATGGGGCCTCCAAACTGCACATCTCCACAAAAAAAAAGGAAAGAAATTGACATGAAAAATAATCTGAATTCAGACGTTCCCAGTTATGCTTGTCACGCATATCAGAATCACCTATCTTCTGTTCGCTTTTCTGCGTAACAAATTAATGAAGGAATCGAATCTGGCAGTCTTCATGCCATAGGTAACATCAGAGTTCTTTCACAGCTTCCGCCCTCACCGTTTGATCCCACTCGCGGTAGTACAGGACATCCACTTCTATAGATGAGGGTGGCGCTGGTGAACACTCTAGGTTCAGTTAGTCACACAAATAGCCCCGAAAGCAGTAGATTCAATAGCTGTCGCTGTAGCTGAGTTGGTATTGCACCGCAAACGAAATTCGGAGGTCGTGGGTTTTGATCCCACCTGCGGTATGAAGTTTTTTCTTCTGCTTTCTTATCAATTATCTTCATTTGACAAAATCATTACACTGTTATCTCCAATTGAGACCACAAATGGGTCCCAATGCCGGGCGAGTTCTGTCTCCGGCATACTTCTTCACTAACAAAACGCGCGACCGCAGGTCACAGGCAGAGTGAGGAGCGCGATTGAAAGGCTTAATAAGCGTGCTTCATTTGCAGGTCGGCACAGAAGGAGGCGCGGAATAAAGGACATAATTTTGCGAGAGAAATGCCAAGTTTTACTTTGCGAAGTTCCAAACGCGCAGAAAAATATTTGTTAATATATCACTCAGTGCACACCTTATGCGATGTCGCACTCTCAGCGCACAACCGAGCCGCGTTTGAGTGAATAAATGAAGTAGATACTGAGAGAAGGATGACGAAAATAGACACCTAAGAGGAGGGGCGAGGAACAAATTGGACAACAGGGTTTGTGCGCTGTCATCGCCATCCCACTGGCTCCCCACGCACTTTGTCTGCACTTACACTAGCGCGTCATTGCCGACACGGTTAGGTGACAACTCGAACTTATTATTCGGGTTGTAGTGTCGTGCCCCCAGAAGGTTAGCGAAAGGAGCGTTCCAAGCTAAGCAGGGGCATTCATATCGATCCGCACAAAAGCTCCAGAATTGGCTAAGGTGCTTGTTTATTAATCTCACTAATTGCTTAATCTTGGCCACCTAATGCGTGACTAACACCAAACCGAGGCGTGGTTGAGGTGCGGTTAAAAGTCGCGCTTGCACCTCGGGCTGAAGGCGAGTTTTTTTTTTTTTGTAGCGCAACTCCTCTGAAAGCCACTGATGCTTTAAGAAGCTCTACGTCATTCCTAGAGAATTTCTGAGTGGACATCGACAGTTCTTTATATCAAAGGATACGAGTATGCACACAGGTGAGGAAGCACACAGACACTCGCCACAGATTTTTTTCCCTGAAAGAAGGCTATACTCGTAACTAAGTAAAATACTCTCAGTACGGTGTGCGTGGAATCGTCCCCGCGCTCTCTAAATCTGATCTTTTTTGCAGGATGCAATTCGCAGATGCCACCAATGCCACTTCCGCAAGGAAGCCCGTTATTGTATGTGTGCAGCCGCACGGAAGCATTTTAGGGCCACTTTTATTTTGATCTACCTAAATGACATTGTAAACTGCATAGATAACGCTTGAGTTGTTTCGTACGCTGATGACACGACCGTGTTTACTACAAGCAGCTTATGTACAGATATTGAAACCAAGGTCAACAAGGCACTGGCTAATTTAGAGGCCTGGGATGAGGTGTATTATTTAAAAACATACCCTATAATAACAAAGGAATTTTGCATATGCCTAGAGGTAAGGAGTGACAAAACAGATTAATCTGTTTCTTGGCTCCAGACCATTACAGATACTGGACTCTTCTAATAATCTCGGAGTATATTTTTCAAAAAAGCATCTTTCCTGGGATGAACATGTTGACTACCTCCAGTCAAAGCTGTCATCTGCCATTGGTGCCATATCTTTTATGCGCCGCGTTCTCACCGCCATGTAAAGCTTGTGCTTTACAATGCTTTAGTGTTATCTCTGATGCAGTACTGCAGCATGGCCTGGGGCCCAAATGGTGTGGCCATTCGCGCAGACTACATATGCTGCAGAAAAGAACCGTGCGTTAAATTTCTAATGTTCATTACACATTCTCCCCAAAACCTTTTTTTTTTCAAAGTATGATATTGTTCCTGTGTTTTTGTCCTACAACTAAAAGTTGATGATATATTATAAAATTTTCAGTTAATTTGGTATGGATGATGCAATTAAATTGCAGAACTACAGGTGAACACAGGGGTTCGTCAAACCAGACACAAAGAAATGTTCTTCGTGCCTACCCCTGGAACACCCTAGATGAACAATATTTTACAGACTACCTTCGCTGCTAACCCTACTAATCGGAAAAATTTTGATCCTATTTGCAGCGAAAACTATCTCATCAAACGTTTTTGCGAACTTTTTTCAAGCGACAAGTTTCACTAGGCTAGTCAACACCGCGCTTCGCGTGAGCCGAGGGACAGATTTGCCACTTCTGCACATGCGCGAACGTAACACGCAGCGCAGGCGGCCGCCGCTCCGTAATAAAAAAAAGAATAAAAATAAGCACAGAAACGAGAATAAAAAAGAAATGAAAGAAATAAAATATTAGAAATAGAAAAATAAATAAAAGACGAACAGTACGCCATGAAACTCTCATATCTCTGTGGACACCCGAAACGCGCCGTAAGGGAAGGAAACTGAAAAGAAAATTGGTTTTAAGGAAAGCAAACGACGCCTGTTTCGATCATATCTCGGTGGATACCCGAACCGCGCCGTAAGGGCCTTAAGGAAAATGAAATGAAATGAAAATTAGTTCTGAGGAAAGGAAATGCCTGTTTCTCATATCTTGGCGTACACCAGAAAGGAATGGGCACCACTGTACATGTCTCTAAAGCAACCGTCAAAGACAGCTCCGTATTCACTACACGCGCGTCTCCTCCTCCGCCTCCACACAGGCAGTGTTTGGACGGCCGACCGCCTCCACTTTATCGTGGTGCTCCCAATGCATTGTGCGCAAACTGCGACAGCCATGACGTCAAAAAAAGTGTAACAACCTATTCGGTTATATATCCAGGCTTAACCACAGCTAAGCCACTGCCAATTTTTTTTCTACACGACTACTATAAAGCTTCCATTTTTTCCCCGTCCTTATTGATCGCTGATGTTTATATTGTTAATTATTCTGCCGTCAATTTTCTTTGTTTCTTCCGTGTTTTGCCACATTCATTACATAATGGTCCATACTCTCTCCTACTTCTCAGTAGACTGTGACTACCATGTATGACTTGCTGTTAGCTTGCTATTTGCTAACCTGTAAAGGGTCGAGAACTGGTCAAGCTGTCCGAGCTTTTAGTACCGTCCTCCTCCGTTTTAAAGGAAATAAAAGTTTGTTATTCATTTGTTCATTTATTAATAGTTGGTATAAAGGCTTCACAGTCGCTTGCAATGACAGTCGTCTATCTCCACTATAGTGCGATACTGCATATACAGTACATATCTTTGTTTTCCCTGATATTGTCACTCCGGTACAGTATTACGGAACTCAATCCTAGGTACCTGGACGTGGTACCGTGATTAAGAAAATCGGTGACATTTAGCCGCAGATATAATCATAAGCTTAGGATCGAAATACGTAGATGCACCAGAGTCTAAAAAGAGGTGTTTTTCTCTCAAGGAAATTAATGTACTAGAAGTACGTTCCCGTTGACTGTCATTAACAGTAATACTGACAGCTTGAAAGCCGCCATTTAACTCTCTGCTACGTTTTCCCCAGTCTGCTTTTGATCTAAAATCCCGCATTGCTGGGTTTATCAGGAAATGAAAATGGCTACTATAAATAGCCAATTGACGCCATTTCTATTATTCCAAGCTAGGATTATCTCACAGAAAAGATGATGTGCAGCGTGATAACTGTCCTCATCTTAATAACACTAGGTAAAACAGATATTGGAGGGAGAGGTGAGGGAGGGGGGATTGCTTAAGAATTTTTATTGGGGCTAGCTTTACATGTGCAATGTAGATAATTTAAAGTTCGAGGGTCCACTTCAGGGCAGTTTTACCGGGGTTAAAATGAATAATATACAGGGTGTTCATTTTAACTGTTACTGATAGTATACTGAGTATAGTATACTGAGTATAGTATACTGAGTATATAGTATACTGAGTATATAGGGTACTGAGTATATAGTAATCTGAGTATATAGTATACTTAGTGTAGTAGTGATGCTGATAGTATCGTGAACGCCGCCTTCACGGAATGTTGTTACGGCCGTGGTTAGCGTGGCCAGTTGTTGTAACTCAAGGTAGCAAAATCCCACCGCTGGCAACCAATTGTTACGGCTGGAGGTAGCGTGGCCAGTTCTTGCATCACCAAGGGGGCTCGTACAGGTTGAGGAACAGTCTGAACTTCCAAGGTTGGGGAAATACGAAAACAAGCAGGTTTAATAGCAAGAAACTAAGACACTTATTTACATAAATTTATAAAAGAATAGCAAGGAATCAAAGTTAAGAGTTCATAGCGTAGAGCGTCTGGATGAGCCTATTACCCAAGGCTCAGAGCCACTGGATGAACCTATTACCCAAGGTTCAGAGCCACACTGGATGAACCTATTACCCGAGGTTCAGAGCGTCCGTGCTCACTTTGGTCGCAGGTTAAATAGCCCAAGGCTCCGCCCTTTCACCAGGCGGCAATTCATGGCGACACAAAAGATCGGCACTACACAGCACAGCCAACGAAGACACCTGTGGTAGAGCCCACCCGTGGGCACTGGCGAGGAGGAAGCGCCGCATCCCTGTAGCACTGTGTTGGCAGCTCGCGTCCATCGAACACAGGTGTGGCATGTTGACGTCGCAGACGCAGCTGCGCTGGCTTCCTGTGATTCGTTCCGAGTTTTTTTAAGACGAAGGACACCCGTTTTTCCCCGGTCGTCGGTCCTTCTAGAAGGTCGTTGGCACCGAGCCGTGGGGTCATCTTGGGGGTCAAACGACCCGTCGAAATTGCCGCTACTGTTGAATCCAACACCGTTTCATCGCGGGTCTCAAGATGGGTCTTAACAGCTACTTCCCCCACCAGACGAGTCTCGGCGAGTAGCAGTCATCGCTGCTGCACGAAGAGACGACTTGGGCTAATTGCTCGCAGAAGTATGCCAGAAGCCCTCTGCCGCTCGCAACGTGGTCTTCTATTACTTCGGCCAATTTCTTTGAGGCGTCTCTGAAACTTCAACCACATGCGCAAGCAAGCACCCAACTTCCCTCCGAGCAAACCAGTTCCGAAAGAGGGTGCTATAATCCGGTTCGTATAGGTGTTGTGAATAGCTCACACTGACACTTCTCAGGACCCACGCAAGCTGAGAAAAACCGAACCTGCTACTGTACACATTCACTTTCAAAACCGCACGAAAAAACTATTAGTAGCACTTTTGGTTCATGGAGAGCATCCCGGACTGCTTAAAAAGAACAGCTAAGAAGTCCGCGTCCCTTCCTATATGTACTTAAAAAAAATGGCTGTGGCTCAACTTGGTTAAGCCGGGAAATCGTGAAAGCAATACCCATGGCTACGCCCTCCCTCACATGATAGTCGTGCTGTTGTGTGAAACTTGTTGTATACCTTGGTGCTGCTGTGGTGATCACTTGGCTATTCTATGTACAAGTAGCAGTGAAACTATAATCGCTGCGCTGTGAGGATATACTTGGTTGCTGGTGATGTTAATGCACACTGTAGAACTGCTGTTCCTGCACTAGCTACAACGCCATGCTTGGCACTCATGGTAAGTGTCCTGGTAAATCCAAGGTACACGCTAGTCTCACAAGAATAGACATTGTTACAGTGCCACGGAGTCCAAAGAACGCCACCACCTGTTCGGCGCGGTGCGTTGCCCTTCGAACGCAACGCTTTTTGAGGAAAGGAAATGGTCTGTAATTCTCTCTCATCTCGGTGGACACCTGAGCCGCACCATACAGGAAGGGAGGAAGTGTGAGTGATAGAAGAAAGAGGGGCCGTAATGAACAAAATGAAAATTGTATTTGAGGAAAGGAAATTACTCATTAACTGTCTCACATATCTCAGTAGACACTAGTCGAAAATTGTATTTGAGGAAAGGAAGTTGCGCAGTAACTGTATCACATATTTCGGTGGACACCCGTCAAATTTCGCGCGCGGTGACGTCACGACAACTTGGGTCAATCTGAAACGCGGACAAATACGCCTTGCTAGTCAGTGAATTGGTTTTTGAGGAAAGGAAATGTATCTGTCTCTTATATCTCGGTGGACACCTAAACCTCGCCGTAACGGGAAGGGAGGAAGATGAGAGTGAACGAAAACACCGTATTCACTAGACGCACCTTTGTTCATTCCAAACCATCGATATGCAGCAAATGTCGTGTCTTTGGACATGAACGCATGGATTGCGTTCGTACGTACGCCGTCGTAGCCGGGGCAACCAGAGTGGCTGAGGAGACCAGCCACCTGATGGACGAAGAGGAGGCTGAGAAGGCAGCTTCCTCGGAAGACAGGGCAAAAGGCAGTACAGCGCAAACAGCGAGCGGCGAGGATAAAGCGCCAGCCGAAGTCTTGCCTAACGAGGAAGGGAAAATTCAGGCAAGCACGGCTGCGGTGAAAGAGCCAGCAGCGAGCCAAGGTCAACAGCCGGGGAGCGCCGCAGCTGCCCCACGAAACGAAGCTTCGAGCAGCGGAATTCAAGGAGCCAAAGCACAGGATTCCGGGAAAAACGACACCGACACCACAGACGCCATGGACGCCCAGCCAGCGTCGACAAAGAGGCGCCTGGAGAAGGCGGAGGGTGCAGTGGGGGAGCAGCGGCTCAACCAGCTCGAGAAGGAATGGAAGGTTGCAAGAGGGAAGAAAGGGAAATATGTGCGCCCTTCCCGTGCGTCATCGCTGTCGCGCGTCGACGGCGACCCTTCCCTGGAACCGAGCAGGAGTTGTGCAGGCGAGTAATCGCCTTGCTTTGGGTGAGCCCTCGCTTTCACAATGGCTCCTGTGCTCGCGCCTCTCCGGCTAGCCACACTGAACGTGCGCGGCCTCGGAAGTAAGAGGAAGCAGTACCAACTAAAAAGGCTAATGGTGGAAAGGGAGCTGGATGTAGTCGCGGTACAGGAGACAAAAGTGGAGAGCGAGGGCCGCACTGACTGCATGGTGAGCCCGTTCCGTGGTCTTTATGATGTGTGCGTCAGCCATGCTGTTGGGACATCGGCCGGTTGCTGTTTGTTTTTGAGGAAATCGGCTGGGTTTGTGATAGAAAGTGTCACTAGTTGTTTGGAGGGACGTTATGTCATGTGTGACTTTAAACACGGAGATTTAGATGTTCGTGCTTTGTGCATCTATGCGCCGACAAAAGCTAAAGAGAGACTGGGGTTTTTTGAAAACGTTGCTGACTTGTTTAAATGCAGTGGGCATCTCCTTGTTATGGGCGACTTCAACTGTGTATGCGAAATGGAGGACAGAACGCCAGCCAACACTTGCAGAGATGCAAGTGCGGTATATCTGACAGACCTGTACTGGAGGAGCACCAGTTCCTTCGGCGCTGGTCCACTCGTTTCATCGTCGCAGGCAGGGGCCGCGTGTCGGTACGGCTCCTACCGTATTAAGTGTGGCGTGCCCGTGTGGTGCGCGTACTGTTCGCGCGTTCTGTTCGCACGTTCTGTGCGCGCATTGTGTTCGCGCGTTGTTTTTGCGCGTTGTGTTCGCGCGTTGTGTTCGCGCGTTGTGTTTGCGCGTTGTGTTTACGCGTTGTGTTGGCGCGTTGTGTTCGTGCGCGAGGTTTGTGCGCGTGATTTGTGCGCTTCGTTTTGTGCGCAGAGTTTGTGCGCGTTTTAGTTTGTGCGCGTCACTTGTGCGCGATGATTGTGCGCGGTCTTTTGTGCGCGGTTTTTTAAATCCGGCGTGCTTCCCCCGCGCGTTTGGACTCTTGAACTTTCTTAGTCAAGTTGTGTTTCTTGGACACTTAAGTTCCCCGCGTGTGTATGTTTGCACCGGGCGACGGCAGTCGCTGTAATGTACCTTTGTTTTGTAGAGGGACGGACGTCCCTTTTTGTTTAAGGGTCCAATAAACTTCTCTTCATATCTGACAGACCTTATAAATGAGGTAGACTTGCTGGACGGGGGCTATTTGGCAAGAGGTGGCAAGCGTCAACATTTCTCTCATTATCAAGGATCTAGCCATGCTAGATTGGATCGTGTTTACATATCATCACCACTTGCTCCTAACTGTGAGGACTATGTGGTGGAGCCAGTTTCCTTTAGTGACCACAGTTTGGTTATGGTATCACTAGGTAGAAAGAAAAAAATACCGACGATTACGTTACTTCCTAATGCGAAATTTGAGCGCAGCAAATAAGCTGTTTCACCTTTTCGATAGATTGAGGCAAAGAAATCGAGCAACAAATGTATGCGCTATCACAGAACGTAAAGTAACGTAATCGTCGGCGCTATCACAGAACGTAAAGTAACGTAATCGTCGGCGCGTCGACAACTGCGCGTCGGCGCTATCACAGAACGTAAAGTAACGTAATCGTCGGCGCGTCGACAACTGCGCGTCGGCAACCGGCGCGTCGGCAACTGAAGAGCACCCTATCCGCCACACAAGAACAGGGGGGGGGGGGGGGGACCCTTTCCTCCTCTTTCTGCATGGCGGCGACGGTGTTCTATGCAGTCACGTTATCTTGACTCTCTAGCGGCGTCAGCGGCATCCAGCGGTATCAGTCGGTCGCTGCTAGCGCTGGGGGGATGAAAGGGGGGCGGAGCTGGTTACGAGGCCGACGCCGACGACGACGCGAAACCCAGGAACGGACGCCAAAGAGCTGCGCTCTAAAAGAAGAAGGTTGAATGGGGCTTGTGGAAACTCAACGCGGATTTGTTGAATGATGACGCGTTTGTTTTGGGAACGAAGGAAGAATTACACGCACTTTTAACATCAGACGGAAGGACCATAACTGAACGATGGGAAACCTTTAAACAAAAGGTTAAAATGAAAGCAATAGAAAGAGGGGGCGAGTTGAAGCGCAATGCGCAGAAGGAAGAGAAAAGCCTCAGACAGGAGCTAGAAGCGCTGCTTCAAATAGAAGCCCAACTCCCCGGCGGGTTCGGACAGGAAATACTAGCAATAAAAAGAAAGCTTGAGAAACTAGACGAAAATAAGTATAGAGGAGCAATAATACGTGCACGGGGAGAAAAGCTACTGGCGGTTGAGGCTCCAACTAAGCGTGCCTTATCAGACGAAAAAGCATATGCTAGAGCTAAAAAGATATTAGAAATAGATTACAAGGGGAAAACAACGCACGACCAAGCTGGTATTAAGAACGCCTTTGAGGATTACTACACGGAACTGTTCGGTCACAGATTACCCGATAAACCGGGGATTGAAGAAGGTTTTTTCACAGTAATGCCTAGGCTGGACCCTAGGATTTAATCCAGGATTTAATTGGCCCCCATCAAACAATTGGTATTAAAAACAGGACGATACACACGAACATCCATGTGGCCAGGAGTGTTTTAGAACTTTGTGATAGCGAATCCCTGCAGGTAGCCATGCTGCAGATCGATCTCGCTAAGGCATTTGACAGGGTGCCACATGACATGCTCTTTGATTTGTTGGACTATGTTGGTGTTGGTAAAGTTATACGCGATGGTGTAAAAATGCCTTACAGAAACTGCACCACAAATCTTGTCATAAATGGTGAACTGTCGCGCCGTATAGATGTACGCTCATCTGTACGCCAAGGTTGTCCATTGTCGCCGCTGTTGTTCTCACTGTTCCTTGAACCACTCTGCCAGAAAATTTTGCAGAATGAAGAAATACGCGGTTTTGGCTTCCACACGTGTGAAGTTCGTGTGCTTGCTTACGCGGATGACGTTGCCTTTTTTGCATCGGACAGGGAAAGCATTACGGCTGTACTGAAAACAACACAAGATTTTTGTGCCCAGAGTGGGAGCATGTTAAACATAGATAAGTGCATTGGTTTGTGGCATGGTGCATAGGACATGACTCCAGATGTATTTGAAAATGTTCACGAGTCCACCACACCGAGCTCATATTTTGGGGTGCCTCTTGATTGCTATCGTGAAAGCGATTCGGTCTGGAGCAAGAAGGCCGGTGAAATGAGAGAGATGACATCTAAATGGCGTGGGCGCGACCTTTCAGTGTTCGCGCGTGCCACGGTATGCAATGTTTTTCTAGCAGCAAAGGTAATGTACATCTTGCAGGTGTTGTACTGTACACGGGTTAATATACAGAAGTTCCATCGCATTTCTGCGACATTTATATGGCAGTCCAGTTGGGAGAGAACCTCCCGAACGAATCTTTTTCGGCGAGTCGCCGAGGGGGGTCTCTCCCTCTCTCACTTGTTTTTAAGTCAAGTGGTCATGCGCTTCATGTTTCTCCGCGAAAGAAGAAACTCTTTCCTCCAGTGTTTTGTTCAGTTTATGCTGCCAAATGCACTCCCAGACTTTGTAATCTCCTCTACCAGAGGTGGTCGCTACAGTGTGTCCCGTTACCTCCGTGAGGTTGTCGCATCTTATCGATTCCTTGTCACCCGTTTTTCCAGAGAATATTTGACAACTGTGAAGAAAGGGCAACTTAAGAAAGACTTATTACACGTCCTTTTTCCCGCTCACTTATATCGGTCGGCCTTTGGGGCCTCACCGGGACAAAATGTGTTAAAGAGGGTAAGAAGAATGTGGGTAACGCCTTCAGCAAAAACTTCTGTGTAGGAAGGAGGAAACAATTGACCATGTTTTTGTCGACTGTAATAATGCAATCTTCTTTTGGGACGTGTTGCAGCGAGCCATAAAGAAAGATTTCCCGCTCACTCCGCACGGCATTAGGTTTCTGCCTGTCGAAGACGATGGAGCTCCATATGACACCATTTTTCTACTTGGCTTGCATGCAGTGTGGCGTAGTGCCATGGCATATCGCCATTGCGATCCTGGAGCCAGATCTGTGTATCAATATTTTGTTGAGAGTGTCTTGAAAATTTACGATGTGTTAAAAGACCGAGCTTTTGAAGAAGAAATTGTATCCCTTTTCCAGAATCTATCCCAACTGAAGAAGTTGGAATGGTCGCTGGAAGCGAGGAGTGCTGTAGCCATGTAAATAGCTATGTAAATAGTCACATATGTTGTAATGCACTGTATTCCAACGCCTTTGAAAGCAATAAAGAAAAAAAAAGCTGGCATGGCGGAGTGGTAGCGTGCTCGACTCGCACTCCGGAGACCAGGGTTCGATTCGCAAGCTCGGCAAATTTCTTACTGGGTTTTATTTATTTATCTGGTGTGACTAGAAAGGTTTGACTAATTGGTTAAGTAGAGAATTAATTAAACTCAGTCAAACTTACTTGGAAAATCACTAAACGATCCCTTTAATTGGTTGCATGATTAGTAGCCAAAGTACAATTGGCCCCGTTTGAAATTCGCGCACTATGACGTCACGACCGTTTCGACCAATTGAAAAGCGTGACATTTCTGTCGACAGCTCCTGCTTACAACGATGAGGCATTAAAGGCTTCCGCCTTAAAAGAGCGCTTCGATCGCGGAGGCCACGCCCTGGTGCCGCTGCTTGCGACGGCGTGAGTCGGTCGCCCTTCTCTTCGGCGTGACGTCACAAAGCACCTGTTGCGCTCCTAGCGGAGAGCGCAGGCATTAGGCGTCGGTGGTGGTGACACCGCCGCGCCACGCCAAAGGCTAAAAGTGCAAGTAGTAAAGCGTTCGCATTAAAAAAAAAACATCTTCAAAATCTGCACAACTGAGCGAAAAATTCCGTTGTCACGGAAACCACTCAGCATTACCACTAAAAACTGCAAACTCGTTTACCTTCACCCCTGTCTCGTTTTTTTACAGTGAGTCAATGCACAAAAAAAAGGCAAACACTTAATCCCCGTATTAGACATTCTTCAGCCGCGCCCTGCGCGGTTGTGGTCGGATGGCCGGTCCACAAGCAGGTGCTTCAAGAAAACTGCGGGGTTGATTAGTTCCGCCTCCGCGCGACCTACTGCGGAAAGGGCGCCTTCCCCATTTTTTTTGTCCCGGATTGTCGCGTCCCCCTCCGACTCACGCGCTCTCTGCGGCGCCGTTTTGTATGGCTGTCGAGCCCTATTCTTCGTAACGCGTAGCATGCGTCACGTGTCCAACGACTACGCCGTCTGTCCCTCTTTCGGCCCGCAAGGGCGGTCACCTTGGCTTTCATCGGGCCCAGCCGCCTTCGGGAAAATCACTCTGTGGGTTTTCCCTTTCCCTCAACAGATCTCGCGGTGCTGTCCCGAGTTAATTTGCCGGCCATCGCATCAGCATTAACGCCTGCCCTAGCCTTTCTCAATCGCTTGTCGCGTTCGCGATGTTTCTTGGGTAGCGACGCTACTCGTGCTTTACTCTGAGTGCTAGGCGACGGATTAACTGACGAATCGTCTACTCCGGTGGTTTCGTCTGAGCGCCAAATCTCATTTTCCTGCTGTCTCCCTATGGAAGCAGCAGCATCCTCATTTCGGGTTACAGAATCAATCTCATCTGTACGGCACTTTTCCGCGAACGTTGCGCTCTTGCCTGGCGCTTCCCTGCTGCCGTCAGGCGATTCCGGTTCGCTCTTTATGCCGCTTAGTACCGCCTCAACTCCCTGACTGCTAGTGCTCGCCAGCTGCACCAGCGGTGTCCCTTCTCTGGCTCTGTCATTGCTTTCACACCGAACCTCACTGCATTCTTTCTGGCGCGGGACCTCTGTCTTATCTGCCAACGCGCTATCTGTCTCAGGGCTAACAGTAAGCGTGTCACACCTTTCTTTTTCCTCGCAAAGGTTTCGCTTTTCCTGTTCTTTCTCCACGCGGAGGTTTTTCTGCGGAATAGTTTATCACTTCTCGCCTGCCTCCTTGTTGAGAAGAGGTACAACTTGCTGGGGACAACTGCCCGACCTCTCGCTCAACTCTTCTAAGTTACGGAGCTCAATCGCCCGCTGCAGAATCGTTTCACCAATCTCATCTGCCATCTTGTTAAGAAGAGGTACCACTTGCTGGGGACCACCGCCCAACCTATCGCTCAACTCCATATCTAACTTACTGAGCTCAGCCTTTAGCTTCGGTAATTTTGCTTCATTCTCACGTTCGCGCTGACGCCACTTTTCCTCTCTTTCTCGCTCTTCCTGCTGTCTGAGCTGCTCTTTTTCCTGTCTGAGCTTCTCTTCTTCGCGCTCTTTCAGCTGTCTGAGCTGCTGTTCGTCCCGCTCTTTCTGCTGTCTGCGCTGCTGTTCCCTTTTTTGCTCGATGAGGCTCCACGCTTCACAGAGCTCCTCATCATCTGCCCCCAAATCAGTAATAGCTTGAATTATTACGGGTTCTCGTGTCAAACCCCTTGTCTCAATTCCCAATTCCTCACACAACAGCAACAGGTCCGGCTTCTGCAGTTTCTGTAGGTCCATGATAGTTATGAGCCAGAGCTATTTCCAAAACACTATGCCAAAAATACCAAACCTCTAGGATTTAAGCACATGTCTCTACCAGTTCTAAAATTTAACCCTCTTTTAGAACCTGGTCCACATCAGAGGAAAAGTCAAGCACTCACCCACACACGTGATCATGTCCCAAGACAGCTGCACTCTCGCTGGCCGACCGTTGTTGTCACTTGCAGCTTCAGATCACCAGTCTCTGATCCACCGTTGTTGGGTCTTCGGATCCCAGGCTTCGAATCCGAACGCTTCGGATCCCAGACTTCGGATCCCACCGCTGGCAACCAGTTGTTACGGCTCGAGGTAGCGTGGCCAGTCGTGGCATCTCCAAGTGGGCTCGTCCGGGATGAGGAAACGGTCTGAAGCCTCAGATGGTTGGGGATACGACAACAAGCAGGTTTAATGGCAAGAAACTAAGACACTTATTTACATAAATTTACAAAAGAATAGCAAGGAATCAAAAGTTAAGAGTTCATAGCGTCGAGCGTCTGGATGAGCCTATTACCCAAGGCTCAGAGCCACTGGATGAACCTATTACCCAAGGTTCAGAGCCACACTGGATGAACCTATTACCCAAGGTTCAGAGCGTGCGTGCTCACATTGGTCGCAGGTTAAATAGCCCAAGGCTCCGCCCTTTCACCAGGCGGCAATTCATCGCGACACACAAGATCGGCACTACGCAGCACAGCCAACGAAGACACCTGTGGTAGAGCCCACCCGTGGGCACTGGCGAGGAGGAAGCGCCGCGTCCCTGTAGCACTGTGTTGGCAACTCGCGTCCATCGCACACAGGTGTGGCATGTTGACGTCGAAGACGCAGCTGCGCTGGCTTCCTCTGATTCGTTCCGGGTTTTTTTTAAGACGAGGGGCACCCGTTTTTCCCCAGTCGTCGGTCCTTCTAGAAGGTCGTTGGCACCGAGCCGTGGGGTCATCTTGGGGGTCAAACGACCCGTCGAAATTGCCTCTACTGTTGAATCCACCACGGTTTCATCGCGGGTCTCAAGATGGGTCGTAACAATGCATATTCGGCTCGGAGGACAGAAGATAAGGACATAGTGGCCTAATTTGTTTAATTAGTTATTCAACTAATTAAACAGATTAGGCCACTATGTCCTTATCTTCTGTCCTCCGTTATTCAGCCAGTTCGATCTCGGCCACGGCTGCTAGAATTTCTTTGGAGGAGAAATTCTAGAGGCCCGTGTACTGTGCGATGTCAGTGCACGTTAACGAGCCGCAAGAGGGTCGAAATGTCCGGACCCCTTCACTACGGCATCCCTCATAGCCTGAGCCGCTTTGGGACGTAAAACTCCAATAAACCAAACATAATGAAGACACCATGTATACTGCTTAACAACACGATAATTCAAGGTGACTCTTATTCCTACACCTACCTTGGGCTCCCTGAGATAGTGAAAAATTGGGGCACGATATAATTTGGCGCAAATACGAGCAGGAGCACAAGTTCTTCATTTCAGCCCACGATTGAAGACTTCATCGTGGAAATAGCCGGAAAAAAATGACTCTCATTACCCGCTTTTCTCGTTCTGAAAACAAGAAATAAAGAAACTGGAAAATAGCTGCTGCGCGAATATTGATGCCTTACGCCCCGCTCACCTCAGCAGTGGACCCCCAAGAGGCAACAGATAACTTAGCGATTATCGCCTTGATGACCACTGAAAGGAAGATATGAGCGCGGTTTGAGGGGGAGTGAAACACAGTTGCTTGTGTTCTAAGTGCAGGCCGGCCAGACACTACGTGGTGCCCAGTGGCGACTAGATGTGTGCAGTACACGCTGGTCGGGTTCTCTGCAGAGCTTGACTGGAGGCCCCTGTGCTTTTTGAAGGCCCTTCCACTGAACAGAATATGCAGCGCCTCCGGACTGGTCCGGCGAACGACGGCATTGCTTCCATGCGGACATACGCTGTGCAGTTGTTGCTACCAGCAGTGCGCTCAGGATGGCCTCCACATCTGTGCACTGGACAGCTACGAGTGCCAGGATGACGACGTCGAATGGAGGGACTTTTCTGGAGGGATATGCTGCAAATTGTATTTGCTTTGAATCATTACAGTCTCCAAAATCGCTTCTGCAATATGAAGCGTAAAGTTAAGAGTTAAAAAGATAAATAACGAAATTTGGATAACTAATTAAACAAATTAGACCACTATGTCCTTATCTTCTGTCCGCCGAATCGAATATACATTCCGTGAAGTCGGCGCTCACGATACTATCAGTATCACTACTACACTAAGTATACTATATACTCAGTATACTATATACCCAACATATTTTATGCTCAGTATACTATACTCGGTATACTATCAGTAAGAGTTACAATAATAATAATATTAATACTTTATTTCCACCAAATCAAATACAATTTGATGGAGGAGGGGAGAAAAAAAGCGGCTATCCGCTTGACGGAGTTCTCCTCTCCTGTTTAGACGGCAGCGACAAAATACCAGGAACTAAATTGAACATCAAGTCATCAAGTTATTAAGAACATAAAACGAGGAACTAAATTGAACATCAAGTCATACATGAATAAAAACATCAATATAAGCAATGTGTGTAACCAAACAGAATACGCAGGAATCAAAAAGGGGTATCAGCAACGAAAAAGGGGTATCAGCACAGTAGACCACCAGTCATCCAATAACAAAAAGGTGGAGAGCAATTCATAATACAGGAGTTCATGTATTAGCACTTAACCAAATGAACAATCATACTACGCAGAGAGGAGATGGTGATTTCACGGAGGTTTACGCCTGCTACAATTAACTGGTTTTGTAAATACGGTAGTTGGTAATTAATTCTTTGACGACCGTAGCTAGTTCTTGTGCACGGTAAAACCCATTGTGGTTTGTGGCGATGCGGATATGGTGAATCGGACTGATGCAAAGGAGAAATAGAGGAAATGGAGCCATAGAGTTAAAATGAACACCCTGTATATTATTGATTTTCCCCGGTAAAACTGCCCTGAAGTGGACCCTCCAACTTTAGATTATCTACATTGCACATGTAAAGCTAGCCCACTAAAAATTCTAATGCAATCCTCCCGCCCCCTCAAACTCCCCTCCTATATCTGTTTTAGGTAGTGTTATTAAGATGACGACAGTTATCACGCTGCCAATCATCTTTTCTGTGAGATAATCGTAGCTTGGAATAATCGAAATGGCGTCAGTTGGCTATTTATAGTAGCCATTTTCATTTCCTGATAGACCCAGCAATGCGGGATTTTAGATCAAAAGCAGACTGGGGAAAACGTAGCAGAGAGTTAAATGGCGGCTTTGAAGCTGTCAGTATTACTGTTAATGACACAGTCAAAGGGAACATACTTCTAGTACATTATTCTCCATGAGAGAAAAACACCTCTTTTTAGACCCTGGTGCATCTACCCATTTCGATCCTAAGCTTATGATGATATCTTTGGCTAAAAGTCACCGATTTTCTTGATCACAGTACCACGTTCAGGTACCTATAGGATTGAGTTCCGTAATACTAACCCGGAGTGAAAATATCAGGGAAAACAAGTATATCTACCGTATATGCAGTATCGCACTATAGCGGAGATAGACGACTGACATGGCAAGCGATCATTCATATTTACTGTGAAGCCTTTCTACCAGCTATTAATAAATGAACAAATAAATAAACTTTTATTTCGTTTAAAACGGGGGAGTATGGTACTAAAAGCTCGGACAGCTTGACCAGTTCTCGACCCTTTACAGGTTAGCAAATACCAAGCTAACAGCAAGTCATACATTCTTAGTCACAGTATACTGAGAAGTAGGAGAGAGTATGGACCATTATGTTATTAACTTAGCAAAACACGGAAGAAACAAAGGAAATTGGTGGCACAATAATTAACAGTATAAACATCAGCGGTCAATAAGGACGGGGAAAAAATGGAACCTTTATAGTAGTCTTGTAGAAAAAAATTGGCAATGGCTTCGCTGTGGTTAAGCCTGGATATATAAGCGAATAGGTTGTTACACTTTTTTTGACGTCATGGCTGTCGCAGTTTGCGCACAATGCAGTGGGAGCACCACGATAAAGTGGAGGTGGTCGGCCGTCCAAACACTGCCTGTGTGGAGGCGGAGGAGGAGACGCGCGTGTAGTGAATACGGAGCTGTCTTTGACGTTTGCTTTAGAGACATGTACAGTGGTGCCCATTCCTTTCTGGTGTACGCCAAGATATGAGAAACAGGCATTTCCTTTCCTCAGAACTAATTTTCATTTCATTTCATTTTCCTTAAGGCCCTTACGGCGCGGTTCGGGTATCCACCGAGATATGATCGAAACAGGCGTCGTTTGCTTTCCTTAAAACCAATTTTCTTTTCAGTTTCCTTCCCTTACGGCGCGTTTCGGGTGTCCACAGAGATATGAGAGTTTCATGGCGTACTGTTCGTCTTTTATTTATTTCTGATATTTTATTTCTTTCATTTCTTTTTTTCATTCTCGTTTCCGTGCTTATTTTTATTCTGTTTTTATTACGGAGTCTGCGGCAACCTGCGCTGCGCTTGACGTCGCTCGGTTTCGCGCATGCGCAGAAGTGGCAAATCTGGCCTTCGGCTCACGCGAAGCGCGGTGTTGACTAGCCTATTGATGGATGGATGGAGAAACTTTATTTTCGTCAGAGAGCATGTGTGGACAATTCCGTGATAGATGGCCAGCAACCCATGGCTGACGGCAACCTGGGTGGCCCACTCCACGGCCCTGGTCTGGACGACCGCGTCACTGCTGGCCAACACGCCCTCCCACTCCTCCAGTGAAACTTTTCGCTTCAAAAAAAGTTGGCGAAAGCTTTTGATGAGATAGTTTTCGCTACAGATAAGATCAAAATCTTTTCGGATTAGTAGGTTTAGCAGCGACGGTAGTGTGCAAAATAAAGATTGTTCATCTTAGGGTGTTCTAGGGGTAGGCACGAACGACAGTTCTTTGTGTCTGGTTTGACGAACGCATGTGTTCACCTGAAGTACTGCAATTCAAATTGCATCATCCATACCAAATTAACTGGAAATTTTATAATATATCATCCACTTTTAATTGTAGGACAAAAACACAGAAAGAATATCATACTTTGAAAAACAAAAGGTTTTGTGGCGTAAGTATAATGAACATCAGCAATGAAACGCACGGCTCTTTTCTGCAGGTATATGTAGTAAGCGCTAATTGGCAACACCAGTTGTGCCCCAGGCCATGCTGCAGTACTGCATCAGAGGTAGCACTAAAGCATCGTAAAAGAAATGCTTTTACCATGGCTCTGAAAACGCGCCGCATAGGAGCAATGGTACCCATGGCAGATGACAGCTTACATTGGAGGTAGTCAACAAGTTCATTCCAGGTAAGATGCTAAGAAAAATATGCTCCGAGACTATTAACAGAATCCAGTATCTCAAATCGCCTGGAGCCGCCGCGGTGGCTCAGTGGTTATGGTGCTCGGCCGCTGACCCAAAAGACGCGGGTTCGATCCCGGCCGCGGAGGCTAGAATTTCTTCTTCAAAGAAATTCAAGAGGCCCGTGTACTCTGCGATGTCAGTGCACGTTATAGAACCCCAGGTGGTCGAAATTTCTGGAGCCCTTCACTACGGCGTCTCTCATAGCCTGAGTCGCTTTGGGACGTTAAACCCCATAAACGAAACCACACCAAAGCATTTAATGGTCCGGACCCAAGAAAAAGATTAATCTGTTCTGTCACTCTTTACCTCAAGGCGTGTACCAAATTCCTTTGTTATTATAGGATATGTTTTTAAATAATTCACCTCATCCCAGGCTTCTAATTTAGCCAGTGCCTTGTTGGCCTTGGTTTCAATATCTGTGCATAAGCTGCTTGTAGTAAACACTGTCGCGTCTGCAGCGTACGAAATAACTCAAGCGCTATCTGTTCAGTTTACAATGTCATTTATGTAGATCAAAATAAAAGTGGCTCTAAAATGCTTCCCTGCAGCGCACCAACAATAACCGGCTTCCTTGCGGAAATGGCATTGTTGGCATCGACGAATTGCATCCTGCAAAAAAGATAAGATTTAGAGAGCACGGGGACGGTTCCACGCACACCGTACTGAGAGTATTTTACACAGTTACCAGTGTAGCCTTCTTTCGGGAAAAAAAAAAATCTGTGGCGAGTGTTTGTGTGCTTGCTCACCCGTGTGCATACTCGTATTCTTTGATATAAACAACTGTCGACGTCCACTCAGCAATTCTCTAGGAATGACGTAGAGCTTCTTAAAGCATCAGTGGTTTTAAGAGGAGTTGCGCTACAAAAAAAAAAACGCCTTCAGCCCTAGGTGCAAGTGCGACTTTTAAACGCACCTCAACCAGACCTCGGTTTGGTGTTAGTCACGCATTAGGTGGCTTAGATTAAGCTATTAGTCAGATTAGTAAACAAGGATTGGTTTGGATTATGGGGTTTAACGTCCCAATGCGACTAAGGCTATGAGAGACGCCGTTGTGGAGGGCTCCGGAAATTTCGACCACCTGGGGTTCTTTAACGTGCACTGACATATCACAGTACACGGGCCTCTAGAATTTCTCCTCCAAAGAAATTCAAACGCCGAAGCCGGGATCGAACCTGCGTCTTTCGGGTCAGCAGCCGAGCACCATAACCACTGAGCCACCGCGGCTGCGTAGATTAATAAACAAGCACCTTAGCCAATTCTGGAGCTTTTGTACACATTGACATGAATGCCCCTGCTTACCTTGGAATTCTCGTTTTGCTAACCCTCTGGGGGGCACGACACTACAACCCGAATAATATGTTCGAGTTGTCACCTAACCATGTCGCCTATGTCAGGCTTGTACAAGTGCAGACCAAATGCGTTGGACGCCAGTGCAATGGTGATGACAGCGCACAAACCCTGTTGTCCAATTTGTTCCTCACCGCTCTTTTTAGGTGTCTATTTTCGTCATCATCCTGTCAATACCTACTGAATTTATTCACTCAAACGCGGTTCAGTTGCGCGCTGAGAGTGCGACCACACATAAGGCGTGCTGAGTGATATAACAACATGTTTTTCTGCACGTTTCGAACGTGGCAAAATAAAATTTCGTATGGCTCTTACAAAATCATGCCCTTCATTCCGCGTCACCTCCTGTGCCGTCCTGCAAATGAAGCACGCTTATTAAGCATTTCAATCACGTTTCTCACTCTGCCTACGATCTGCGGTCGCGCGTTTGGTTAGTGTTTTGTTTTGTTAGTATGGCGGAGGCAGAACTCTTCGGCATAGTGACCAATTCGTTGTCTCAATTGGAGATAGTGGTGTAATGATTTTGTCATCTGAAGATAATTGATAAGAAAGCAGAAGGAAAAACCGAATACGGCCGGTGGGATCCGAACCCACGACCTCTGAATTTCGTTTCCGGTGCAATATCAACTCAGCTACAGCGACGGCTGTCGAATCTGCTGCTTTCGGGGGTATTTATGTGACTGTAACCGAACCTAGAGTGTTCACCAGCGCCACCCGCGTCTAGAGCAGTGGATGTCCTGTACTACCGCGAGTGTGATCGAACGGTGAGGGCAGAAGCTGTGAAAGAACTCTTTGATGTTACCTATGGCATCAAGACTGCCAGATTCGATGCCTTCGTTAATTTGTTACGCACCAAAGCAAACAGCAAATAGGTGATTCTGATATGCATGACAAGCATAACTGGGAACGCCTGAATTCAGATTATCTTTCATGTCAATTTCTTTCCTTCTTTTTTTGCGGAGATGTGCAGTTTCGAGGCGCCATTTGAAGGCAGTCTTGCTGCAAACTAGTGGACAAACTGGAATGAAATATGAAGGGCATTTATTTTCAAGAGCAACTTTACCATACAAAGTGTGTCGCTAGAAGCCGCAAAAAGATGTCAGAAATAAAAGGTTGCAATGCTTATATTGGGCAGAAACATAAAAACAATAAAAATTCACGAACGAAAAGGCTGACACATGGCTACATAATTGGACAACAATGACAAATGAATAACACAAACGGTGACGCTTTCGCATCGGCGGCGAAGACAAGCTGTCAGGCGAACGTGAGGCACGAAATCAAGGAAGCAACTCCCACTTCACTAGAAGCTGATCACCCTCTACATATCCACCCCTGAGGAGATCATCGAGGCTGAGTGAGGAGCGTGGAAAGCCATACCCCATGTCGCGCAACCCATAAGGACTTTGGAAAAAAGGGAAAATACCATATGCTTCGACCTCAAGCTCTTTTCCTTCGTCGTTTGTTGGGTGTTTTATGATCATCTTTATTTCGCGCTCGAAAGGCCAAAGAACGACATCATCCATGACCCCCTTGTGCATGCACAAGTGACCATGAATAGCCACAGTACCACCTTTTATGAATTCGACTGAAGGTGTGATAAGGTAACCACCCAAGTACACAGGTTCACTATCATAAATAGCGGAGCCCTTAGTCACTGCGGTGTTTTCGAGAGCTTTGACACCGCGCACGATGAATTCGCAGCTTGTCACGCTTAGGTCAGCAGTTGTTTGTACATTTCTGCTGACATCAATCGTCTGTTCACTGCTATTACTTGCTTCGTGTAAGGTTGCAGGGATGGCGGGTGTAGTCTGCGAAAAATCTCCGTTGTTCGTACTGGACACAGTTGGCGACCAGGAGATGTTCGACGTGGAACTGGGCTCTCTCTCGCTGTTGGAAACATTGTCGACTACATCACCGCGAGAGGATAGGCGCCGCTCAAGCTGCTCGATCGCCGCCGTGAGGTCTCGCTTATGTTGAAGCAAACCCTCACGGCACTGCCGTATTTCATCCACCAGCTGCGGTCTAAAAGCCTCCTCTCTCCTGCTCGTCCCCCGAAGAACATACTGCATCATTGCCTCCTTTATTCTGTCTATGCCTCGAGATATTTCTCCTTTCATTCCGCTAAACATGCGTGCGATCAGGGAAAGTTGTTCGCCCAATGATTCTTTGAAAATGTTCAAGCCGTGGGACAGCTCGTTGAGTCTATCACACTGCATATTGCTGCTGGAAGTCAAGCGCTCTAAATATGACATCATTTTGTCCGCTTCCTCACGTAGGTCCCGTCTGACGCAAGTCACAATGTGTTCTTCCCTTTGTAGACTGGTCTGATCTGATTCCGGTGGTGCAATCGCAGCCGGTGATCTGCAACTAGACAAACACATGTGCGCACACGCAGCTGTAAGCAACCCTGGACGAGCACTTGGGGCAGCGAGCTGGGTGAAACTGGCAATGGTCCTGAAAGTACAGGCATATGACACGAGCTGGCAGCACAGATCGGCACCCGTATTCTTCGTTCCAGCACTTCACCTGCAGAGGTCGAGGAAGTTAATACGTAGCGAAGCAGCACTATCGAATACCCAGTACATTTGTAAAACTTTGATCCTAATGCGAAATAAACTAATAAAAAAGGTATCTAGTGCTAATAAACTGTTGGCGAGCTGCACAGGACTCTCAGTGGGATTTTTCCACCTCTACGAATGGCACATGTTTATTGAAATTAGCATTGAAACCTCTCTCTAAGCGCCTATACAATTAAATACGGGCCAAGAATTCTTCGTATCGCGGATTTTTAAACGATGGTACATCGTATTTACAGTGCGTGCAACTAGCAAAACTGAAGAATTGAAGATATGTTTTTAATTTTACAGTTTACGACACGCTTCCTCTCACTCAGCCGCCGCGGTGGCTCAGTAGTTATGGTGCTCGGCTGCTGACCCGAAAGACGCGGTTTCGATTCCAGCCGAGTCAGTTGAATTTCTTTGGAGGATGAATTCTAGAGGCGCGTGTACTGTGCGATGTCTGTGTTCGTTAAGGAACTCGAGGTGGTCAAAATTTCCGGAGTCCTTCACTACATCTCTCGTAGCCTGAGTCGCTTTTGACGTCAAACCCCATAAACCAAACCAAACCAAACCAAACCAAACTTCCTCTCACTCCTCGTTCTTGACTCTCGCTCCTCTTCCTCATA
This sequence comes from Amblyomma mixtum, assembly GCF_055824585.1. NCBI lineage: Eukaryota > Metazoa > Arthropoda > Arachnida > Ixodida > Ixodidae > Amblyomma > Amblyomma mixtum. The sequence goes on along the minus strand of NC_143020.1, from coordinate 74,918,960 downwards.
CGTGACTTGCTGCGCTCCGCCTCTGGTGAGTATGCGGAGCAGACGGCACTCTCGCAACTGGCGGGAACCACATGACGCGCAATTGGCTTATGCGAATGTGGCTCTTGAACATTCTTGAAACAGCCCTCATATGTATGTAGCGCAGTGCTCTCACGCACACACCTGTCGCGAAATTTAATGCCTACATTATTTTATGGTGTTTGAAGCTTCAAAGCGGCTCAGGTTACCAGGCACGCGCCATTGCGATGACCACCGGGTAATTTCGACGTGTAATTTTTTTAACCTGCACTTATATCGCACAGTACACGAACCTCCAGCATTTCGCCTCCATGGAAACGTTACCGCCCTCTCGGGATCGAACCAGTGTCTTTCAAGTCAGAGCGTTAAATGTGGCATCATATCACTGCAATCTCAGCAGTGAGAAAAGCAAATTTTGCTGCGGAAAAATTCTTTTCTGATCGGTTACGTACTGCGTAAAGTCGTGCAAGGGCGCACTTTTTTTGTTTACTTTCGCATGTGAATTTTGGAGGTATGGATCATACATGCATAAATTACCGTAACTCTCCGTACCCTACCGTATCTAGTCCAAAACGGAGTGTGGCTCATAAATAGACACTTTCAGTTGGGCGTACGCAGTAAGCTTGAGCACGCATCGCTTATTGCGTTCGCAAACGCTGAAACTAGTTTAAACACGACACTTTTACCCAGCCGTGCCGTAGCGTCCCTCCGGGGCACGCGTAAACGGTAGCGCCATCTAGTGACAACATGCCAAAGCACATCAACGCTGTGTTGGAGATTTTTCATCGGTAATTACTGATAACTGGGGTGGGTGCATAGCGAGCCTTTTTTCATTGCAAGAAGAAAAAGTATGCAAATAGAAGGAAACGTAACAAGTGACTAAAAGCTAGACAACTGCTTCGCCTGGTGCTCTCGCGAGGTAAACACGCTAAATTAGGCCTAAGAGCTTGAAAATCGCCAAATTATGCGAAAAATACGGGCTACTTATCGATTATACCTCTGTGTGTGGGCGGGAGTGTCCGAAAGAAAAGCGAACCGCTACCATTTGAGCGAGCTATCGCGTCGAAGAATCCAGGTGATATGTATTTATTCCGAAGCGGGCGAGCAAGGCGCCGCCATCTTGTCAACGCCTCTCGGTAACGTGCCCGTAGCGTGCGCACGCTAGGACACGATACGTGCGTACAGCTGCAACGGAAAAATATTAGCACAAGTGACTCATGATCGGAGCGAGAAAATTGCGAGACGCAGCGCTATCATAGCCGTATGTGCAGATAGCGAGAGTGCCTGGCACATTCCACTTTCCAGAGTGGGGGTGGCCGACAGAAAGCAGCCCATTCGAAAGCAGCCACTGCCACAAATTATTTTTGACAGTGTGCTCCACTTTTGACAGTGCTCCCCCAGCACATTTTTAAAGGAAAACGGTGATAAAGATAACGGTGCTCACCACGCCAGCACAAAAAGAAATAAATAAAACAAGATTATGTGTTTAGCCGCCTTAGCAAACGGTTTGGCTGATAAGACATGCATCTCCAGGCTTTCGTTTAAGATGTTGCATTTCTGATGGGCGAATGTCTAGGTGGGCTGCTTTCTGTCGGCCACCCCCGCTTTAGGAAATGGAATGTTCCTGGCACTCCCACTATAGGTGCACTCGGCCACAATGGCGCCGCGTGTCGCGATTTTTTCGCTCCGGTCATGATTCTCTTGTGTCATTCTTTTTCCGTTGCAGCTGTACGCAAGCAACCCAGCGGTACAGAACGCTCTCTGCATGCGCACTCGTGACACGCAACGCTCCTGCGTACGTAAGCCCGTTCAGTACGGCCAACTAAAATTGTTCAATGGGTGCGGCCCTTACACGAGAATATAGGTACGTGAGCGCTCGAGAATCCAGCACCCTTGCCTGAAAAAAAAGGAAGACGTGTTGCTTTGGCTTCTGGAAGGCGCTATCAAACAACTGCTGCCCGATATGCATGTCATGGAAACGAAACAGTCCTACAGCGTTGGCTGCTTTATCTGTTACCGCCCTGGGCTGGCGACAATTATAACAATGCCACATGGTCTCTTGCTGCTTCTGTCCTCCTTCGAGTAACAGCTGTAACCGCGCGAATCTCGTGGGTTAGGTGAGTGGTATGGCTATCTATATTCAACTGCCTGTACAGAGGGATACGTGATTATCTGCACCTGCTCACAAATATCAAGATTGTATGCTTATCTATCTAGTAGCGATAGGTGAGGAACTGATTGTACTATACCACGTATAGCTGTTGGGCAGTACAATTAATTTAAGACTACTTTCTCGATAAATCTGAGAAGGAGTCAGTTACTAAGGGGTACTAAATGTAGAATTGTGACACTAATTCTTTGGAAATGATTTTAGAGGGCGAAGTAGCGACTCTGACAAAGCGCGTGTGAGCTTTAACAGAGTGCGCGTCCCTAAACTTTTTTCGATTCGTGCATTGACATCACCTCTTAAATGCAGCGCAGATCATGCTCTAAGCTGCGAATGCGCCGCTAAGCGCAGCCGTCGAACAGATTGCCGTATTAAGGAGCAAAGTTCTCGTGTGTCATTACGGCTATCCTGTCTTCTACTGTCACTCATAAGAGCAGCCACTGCAAGAGGTTAGGATGCACAACGCGAAAGAGGTTCAAAAAAGCTGATAGTGGGCTTGTCGAAGGGAGTAATGTAATGTCCAGTTTACTGCAGCTGTGCTTTCAAAGCAAAACCAGTCACAAGTTATTAGGGCTGCTGAAACACCCACTGACGACTTGCAGTGTGCTGGATTTGCTGCCCCGAAGCTACAGTGATGGACTATGAGGTGCACCTCAGTGTAGAGCTTCGGACTAAGTTCAAGTACATCGACCGTTCCTGTAACGCTAGGTTGCAGGGAACACTGACGCTTCCACACTTCAACTCCATCGAAATGCGGTCTGGCGGCCCGTATTTGGTCCCACGATCTTCGGAACGAACCCAAACACCAAGAACACTGAGTCGCCACTGTAGATTTAGGTTTGGTGTATGTTTGATGTGTGGGGTAACGTCCCAAAGCGACTCAGGCTATGAAAGACGACGAAGTGAACGGCTCCGGAAATTTCGACCATCTGGGGTTATTTAACGTGCAATGACGCCGCACAGTACACAGGCCTCTAGAAATTCGCCTCCATCGAAATTCGAGTGCCGCCGCCGTGATCGAACCCGCGACATTCGGGTCAACAGCCGAGTACCATAAACACTCAGCCACTGCGGCGGCATCCTGCAGATTTAACGCAACTTCTCGTAAGTAGCTGACGTGCAATCAGATGCTGCCGCTGGGCGTAGTTCATACAGTCCTGCTCGTTTAAACAGCAGCCTGTTTGCTGTTTTTGGTGGGTTAATTTGTTATTTAAAGTGAATTTGTTCGCTTATTTTGTCTTGGAAACGTTTCAAGCTTGTTCCACGCAAGAACATGGCTTGCACTGTCAGCCACTCATACGCACAAGAAAGGAATGACGTCGCCCTAACGCTTCGCTTACCTTTTTATCCAGCACTTCATCGGAGGGACAGGAACTCCATTGCGCTGCATCCTTTGGCCATCGCTGCTCATCAAGGGGGCAGCCGCATGTCGCTGCAGCCTCGCACTGACGGTAACAGCTTTCGCACAGGACGTGTCCACAGGGAAGCACCGCCGAATGCTTGCGCACTAGTCCACACACTTTACAGATTCTGCTTTCTTGAATGGGCTCTACAAAGCGCAGTGGCTTCCAGTCGGTGCTTACAGAGAACCCGACCAGCGTGTATTCTCGTGGTCTTCCTACAGCCATGGCCTACTCACGTACGCTCGTGCCTCAAAGGCTGCACGGAATGCCACAGCCACTCCGGCAAACGTCGCCTCCTATTGCTTTTAGTTCCTGTCTTACTCGCCACAGACGCGACTAAAATTGCTGCGCCATCTACCGCAGGTGCCTGCCTGTTTACCAGAGCAAGCAACATCGCTTATAGCTCTCAGAGAAGCCCCCCCCCCCCCTTTTACGATAACCTACAGATAAAAGAAACAGGCGGTTATCTACTGTGGAAAAACGCGCTTAACGAAAGAGGTCACTAGTAGGCTGCAAAAATACACGTTTCTAAGTTCATTTTTTTTGGAGTAGGCAGCACATCACTAATTCCATTGACTTCCTTCATAAGTGGCTTGATGCTGCTACAACCCGTGATGGTCTGCGAGAGGCTTTCCTCCTGCAGTGTACGTAGTCATGGTGATGATGATGATGATTGATGATGATGATATCTGTGCCTGTAGGGAATGAAGACAAGTGGTTGGGCCTGCTGGTACGTTAACACCTTGAACTTTAGCGCTACACACGACGCGGGGACGAAGATGACACAACGAGCGCGACGATGATTAGCGTTGGTATTCAGCGCTTGTTATGTCTCTTAGGCGGGGGAAAAGTAAGCGGCGCTAGTTATAAATAAGTTTTCGAAGCATCGCTATCGAATATATATTTTACTACAGCGCTGATAATACCCAAATAAAATCGCAGTCTAGACGTCACATCACTTTTGGTTTTAGAAAAATCCGTGAAAATGCACTGACAAGCCGCCTACACAACTGAAGTTCAGAAAAATTAGCACTGATCCAACAACAGGTGTGTTTCTGCGAAAGCATCTGTGAATTCTCAGGAAGATAACAGCAGCGTGTACAACTGCGGAGGAGTCACGCTAGGGTACCGTGGACGGAAGGAAATTATGGCGACAAAGCTGTCAGTTCTGGCGCACGCACGTGTGCTGCTGAGGAAAGATGACAAATTCGACTGGTGCATGTACAGTCTTTGTCAAAAGTAACCAGGCTGCATGGTTTGCTTCTAGCTTGTATAGTGGAGACCCTGTGGCTTTCCTAAAGATCAAAAGATGTTGGAAGGTAAGAAGACCCCCAGTCCTTACCTTTGACGACCACTTCAGCTTCTGGGAAGCTGTAAGGGCTCCACTGTACGAGCTAGAGGGAAACCATGCAGCCTGGTTACTTTTGACAAAGACTGTACCTAGCATAGCGCACATGTGCGCTATGCTCCGATGATGCGATTGCGCCATCGGAACTCGAACAATGCAGTCTACAAAGGGAAGAACACATTGTGACTTGCGTCAGACGGGCCCTACGCGAGGAAGCCGACGAAATGACGTCATATTTACAGCGCTCGACTTCTAGCAGCAACATGCAGTGTGATATAGTCGACGAGCTATCCCATAGCTTGAACATTTTCAAGGAATTAGTGGGCGAACAACTTTCCCTGATCGCACGCATCTTTAGGGGAATGAAAGGAGAAATATCTCGAGGCATCTGCGGAATAAAGGAGACAGTGACGCAGTATATGCTCCAGGGGACGAGCAGGGGAGATGAGGCTTTTAGACAGCAGCTGTTGGATAAAATAAAGCAGTACCGTCACGGTTTGCTGCAACATTTACGTGACCTCACGGCGGCGATCGAGCAGCTTGAGCAGCGCCTATCCTCTCGCGGTGATGTAGTCGACAAAGTTTCCCACGGCGTGAGAGAGCCGAATTCCACTTCGAACATCTCGCGGTCGCCAAGTGTGTCCAGTGCGAACCACCCAGAGTTCTCGCAGACTACACCCGCCATCCCTGCAACCTTACACGAAGCAAGTAATAGCAGCGAACAGACAATTGCTCTCTGAAGAAAGGGGAAAACAACTGCTGACCTAAGCGTGAAAAGCTGCGAATTCACCGTGCGCGGTGTCAAAGCTCTCGAAAACACCGCAGTGACTAAGGGCTCCGCTATTTATGATAGTGAACGTGCGTACTTGGGTGGTTACCTTATTACACCTTCAGTTGCATTCATAAAAGGTGGTACTGTGGTTATTCATGGTCACTTGTGCATGCACAAAGGGGTCATGGATGATGTCGTTCCTTGGCCTTTCGAGCGCAAAATAAAGATGATCATAAAACACCCGATAAACGACGAAGGAAAAGAGCTTGAGGTCGAACCATATGGTTTTTTCGCTTTCTTCCAAAAACCTGGTGGGTTGCGCGACACGGGGTATGGCTTTCCACGCTCCTCACTCAGCCTCGATGATCTCCTCAGGCGCGGATATGTAGAGGGTGATCAGCTTCTAGTGAAGTGGGAGTTGCTTCCTTTATTTCGGACTTCACGTTCGCCTGACAGCTTGTCTTCGCCGCCTATGCGAAAGCGTCACCGTTTGTGTTATTCATTTGTCATTGTTGTGCAATTATGTAGCGATGCATCAGCCTTTTCGTTTGTGAATTTTTAATGTTTTTATGTTTCTGTCCAGTATGAGCATTTCAACCTTTTATTTCTGACATCTTTTTGCGGCTTCTAGCGACACACTTTGTATGGTAAAGTTGCTCTTGAAAATAAATGCCCTTCATATTTCATTCCAGTGTGTCCACTAGTTTGCAGCAAGGCTGCCTTCAAATGGCGCCTCCAAACTGCACATCTCCGCAAAAAAAAAAAATTATCATGAAAGATAATCCAAATTCGGGCGTTCCCAGTTATGCTTCTCATGCTTATATCAAGCACCTATTTTCTTTTCGCGTTTCTGCGTAACAGATTAACGAAGGCATCGAATCCGGCAGTCTTCATGCCATAGGTAACATCAAAGAGTTCTTTCACAGCTTCCGCCCTCACCGTTCGATCACACTCGCGGTAGTACAGGATATCCACTGCTATAGACGAGGGAGGCGCTGGTGAACAGTCTAGGTACAGTTAGTCACACAAATAGCCTCGGAAGCAGTAGATTCCACAGACGTCACTGCAGCTGAGTTGGTATTGCACTGGAAACGAAATTCGAAGGTCGTGGGTTCGGATCCCACATGCGGTATGCGGTTTTTTTCTTCTGCTTTCTTATCAATTATCTTGAGCTAACAAATTCATTACACTATTATCTGCAACTGAGATCACAAATTGGTCACAATTAATGCCTGGCGAGTTCTGCCTCCGGCATATTTCTTCACTAACAAAACGCGCGACGGCAGGTAACAGGTAGAGTGAGGAGTGCGATTGAAAGGCTTAATAAGCGTGCTTCATTTGCAGGTCGGTACAGAAGGTGTCGCGGAATAAAGGGCATAATTTTGCGAGAGAAATACCAAATTTTATTTTGCGAAGTTCCAAACGCGCAGAAAAACATTTGTTAACATATGACAAAGTGCACGCCTTATGCGATGTCGCACTCTCAGCGCACAACCGAGCCACGTTTGAGTGAATAAATGAACTAGGTACTGACAGGAGGATGACGAAAATAGACACCTAAAAGGAGCGGCGAGGAACAAATTGGACAGCAGGGTTTGTGCGCTGTCATCGCCAGCACACTGGCTCTCCACGCACTTTGTCTGCACTTACACTAGCGCGACATTGCCGACACGGTTAGGTGACAACTCGAACTTATTATTCGGGTTGTAGTGTCGTGCCCCCAGAAGGTTAGCGAAACGAGCGTTCCAAGGTAAGCAGGGACATTCATATCGATGCGAACAAAAGCCCCAGAATTGTCTAAGGAGCTGGTTTATTAATCTCACCAATTCCTTAATCTTAGCAACCTAATGCGTCACTAAAACGAAACTGGGGCGTGGTTGAGGTGCGGCTAAAAGTTGCACTTGCACCTAGGGCTGAAGGCGATTTTTTTTTTGTAGCGCAACTCCTCTGACAGCCCCTGATGCTTTAAGAAGCTCTACGTCATTCCTAGAGAATTTCTGAGTGGACGTCGACAGTTGTTTATATCAAAGGATACGAGTATGCACACAGGTGAGCAAGCACACAAACACTCGCCACCGATTTTTTTTCCCTGAAAGAAGGCTATACTGGTAACTAAGTAAAATACTCTCAGTACGGTGTGCATGGAAGCGTCCCCGCGCTCTCTAAATCTTATCTTTTTTGCAGGATGCAACTCATAGATGCCAACAATGCCACTTCCGCAAGGAAGCCGGTTATTGTTGGTGCGCTGCAGGGTTAAGCAGGGCCACTTTTATTTTGATCTACATCAATGACATTGGAAACTGCGCAAGCGCTTGAGTTTTTTCGTACGCTGCAGACACGACAGTGTTTACTACAAGCAGCTTATCCACAGATACTGAAACCAAGGCCAACAAGGCACTGGCTAAATTAGAAGCCTGGGATCAGGTGAATTATTTAAAAACATACCCTATAATAACAAACCAATTTTGTTCACTCCTTGAGGTAAAGGGTGACAGAACAGATTAATCTGTTTCTTGGGTCCAGACGATTAGAGATGCCGGATTCTGTTAATAGACTCGGAGCATATTTTTGTTACCATCTTACCTGGAATGTAGTTGTTGACTACCTCCAATGTAAGCTGTCATCTGCCATGGGTACCTTTGCTCCTATGCGACGCGTTCTCCGAGCCATGGTAAAAGCTTTTCTTTTACGATGCTTTAGTGCTACCTCTGATGCAGTACTGCAGCATGGTCTGGGGCACAAATGGTGTTGCCAATTAGCGACGACTACATTTACTGCAGAAAATAGCCGTGAGGTTCATTGCTGATGTTCATTATACTTACGCCACAAAACCTTTTCTTTTTCAAAGTATGATATTCTTTCCGGGTTTTTGTCCTACAATTAAAAGTTGATGATATATTATAAAGTTTTCTGATAATTTGGTATGGATGATGCAATTTGAATTGCAGAACTACAGGTGAACACATGCGTTCGTCAAACCAGACACAAAGAAATGTTCTTCGTGCCTACCCCTAGAACAACCTAAGATGAACAATCTTTTTTTTACACACTACCTTCGCTGCTAAACCTACTAATCGGGCAAGATTTTGACCTTATTTGCAGCGAAAACTATCTCATCAAACGCTTTTGCCAACTTTTTTTGAAGGAAGGAAGGGAAAACTTTATTTTCACTAATGGTTTTTCTGCGGTTTAGGGGCATCTTCTGAGACGTCTTGGTTCTAGCCCCAGGAGCCTTCACTCTCGAAGTCGTCCGCCTCTAATCAGAGGTCGGTTCCCCTCAGTCCAGGGCTCCGCTGGCCACTGCTGCCCGTTGACCTCGCTGCACCAGACCTTGTTGGTCTTCACAGCGGTCGCTGGACAGCAGAGTCTCCCACTGCTCCGCACTCGGGTTTTGTATTTTGGGGACGACATCAAGAGGGCATTCGATAACGTCAGCCACGAAGCGATCCTTACGGGCCTAGACAACCTGGATTGCGGACGCAGAATCCACGGCTTCGTCAAAGCCTTCCTGTCCGATAGAACTGCCACCATCGACATAGGAGACCTTCGATCGGACAAAATTCGTACTCCAAACAAGGGAACACCACAGGGGTCAGCTATCTCACCCCTACTCTTCAATATATCTATGATGGGCCTAGCTCGAAAACTATACAACATCGAAGGCTTCAGGCATGCAATGTATGCTGACGATATAACAGTCTGGACAAACACGGGCTGTCTTGGAGAGAAGCAAGAAAGGCTACAGCAAGCGGCCTCTTGTGTAGAGCAATACCTCGCAGAAAGAGGACTCGCATGCTCGACCGAGAAATCGGAACTGCTGAGAGTCTGGAGAGGCAAGCAAAACCGGACCGTCCCAACCAACTAGGACCTAAAACTCAACGTCTACCTACAAGGGACGCCCATACCCGAAAAGACAACAATAAGAATTTTGGGCATGTGGGTTCAATCCAACCAGCGCAGTACTCACACCTTTATCCTACTGAAAGCAACAACGCTACAAGTCGCACGCATGATCACCCGCCTCACCAACAGGCGACATGGCATGCGTGAAGAGGACACACTAAAACTAGTCAGAAGCCTAGTAGTTAGTCGAATCACGTACAGCCTACCCTACCAGTGTCTCAACAAAAACGAAATACAACAAGCGGATGCCCTGCTACGCAAAGTGTATAAGAAAGCGCTACGACTACCACGCAACACGTCTACAGAAAAACTCATGGCCCTGGGATTACATAACACCTTTGAGGAGCTACGAGGGGCGCAGCTTGTGTCGCAAAAACTCAGGCTGTTGCAAACAACGACTGGAAGAGCGCTCCTGCAGAGGCTCGGATACCGCGAGCAGATGCGAGAAATATCGAGGATGGCAACGATCCCCGACGAGCTTCGCAAGACCCTCAAGGTAGCGCCAATACCAAAAAACATGGATTCCAACCTCCATCGAGGCAGAAGAGAAGTGAGGGCCGAATTTATCGAGAAAACATACGCTTCTCAAGCCACGACCGTGTATGCAGACGCGTCTTGGAGCGGAGGAGATACCAAAATCGCTGTAGCGGCGGTGGTCGATTCGTCTTTACGCGAAATGACCAGCGCGTCTCTCCGAGGCTGCAGAGCCGCAGAGTCCGAGGAAGTAGCCGTTGCTCTAGCGGTGGCGGAGGGCTATAGAACTGGGCGGTCAATAACAATACTCACGGACTCTCAAACAGCCTGCCGAAATTACACGAATGGCAGGATAGGTCGTCACGCGCTCCGTATACTCCTCGCAGCGAGCGACAGAATTAAAAGCAAAAATGAACAAAACGACACGATCCAACACAAAATTGTGTGGGTACCGGGGCACACTGCGGTGGCAGGGAACTAAGAGGCCGACAGGTTAGCTCGAGGATACATTACTTTCCGAGCATCCGACGAGCCTGCGGAACTCGCGCCAGCACCCACGGAATACTCGGCCATACTACAAAACTATAGAGGCAGAAGAATGCGATATCCCCCACCACACAAATCTCTCAGCAGAGAGGAAGCTGTCACTTGGAGACAATTACAAACAGGCTCTTTCCCAAACCTACATGTACTAAACAAAATGCACCCTACGATATAGGGGACAAATGTACCTGGTGCAACGAAAAACCTACTCTATACCACAACACATGGGCCTGTCAACTTTTTTGCAGCGAAAAGTTTCACTAGGCTAGTCAACACCGCGCTTCGCGTGAGCCGAAGGCCAGATTTGCCACTTCTGCACATGCGCGAACGTCACACGCAGCGCAGGTGGCCGCCACTCCGTAAAAAAAAATAAAGAATAAAAATAAGCACAGAAACAAGAATAACAAAGAAACGAAGGAAATAAAATATTAGAAATAAAAAATAAATAAAAGACGAACAGTACGCCATGAAACTCTCATACCTCAATGGACACCCGAAGCGCGCCGTAAGGAAAGGAAACTGAAAAGAAAATTAGTTTGAAGGAAAGCAAACGGCGCCTGTTTCTCTCATATCTCGATGGATACCCGAACCGCGCCGTAAGGGCCTTAAGGAAAATGAAATGAAATGATAATTGGTCCTAAGGAAAGGAAATGCCTGTTTCTCATATCTTCGCGTACACCAGAAAGAAATGGACACCACAGTACATGTCTCTAAAGCAACAACCTTCTAAGACACCGTATTCACTAGACGCGCGTCTCCCCCTCCGCCTCCATACAGGCAGTGTGTGGACGGCCGAACGCCTCCACTTTATCGTGGTGCTCCCAGTGCATTGTGCGCAAACTGCGACAGCCATGACGTCAAAACAAGCGTAACAACCTTTTCGGTTATATATCCAGGCTTAACCACAGCTAAGCCACTGCCAATTTTTTTTCTACAAGACTACTATAAAGCTTCCATTTTTTCCCCGTCCTTATTGACCGCTGATGTTTATATTGTTAATTATTGTGCCGTCAATTTCCTTTGTTTCTTCCGTGTTTTTCCACATTCATTACATAATGGTCCATACTCTCTCCTACTTCTCAGTATATACTGTTACTACCACGTATGACTTGCTGTTAGCTTGCTATTTGCTAACCTCTAAAGGGTCGAGAACTGGTCAAGCTGTCCGAGCTTTTAGTACCGTACTCCTCCGCATAAGCCGCAAATCGGGCTTATGCCGCACGAGGCGGACTTATGGTTGCTTGGCAGGGGAACTTATCACTCATCCGCCAAGGCAACTGTTTGGACTAAGACCCTTTTCCCAAGCATTTCACCCTAGAAGAGCCGAGCACCAAGCCAGGGGAAATCTTGTACCCATTAAAGAAACCGGTGGGTAACCGGCGGCACTGGGGATCGAACCAAGCACCTCCCGAATGTGAGGCGGATGCTCTACCACAAGGCCACGCTTCGGTTAAAGGAAATAAAAGTTTATTTATTTATTTGTTCATTTATTAATAGTTGGTAGAAAGGCTTCACAGTCGCTTGCTATGTCAGTCGTCTATCTCCGCTATACTGCATATACGGTACATATCCTTGTTTTCCCTGATGTTTTCACTCCGGGACAGTATTACGGAACTCAATCCTAGGTACCTGAACGTGGTACCGTGACTAAGAAAATCGGTGACTTTTGGTTGGTTGGTTGGTTGGTTGGTTTATGGGGTTTAACGTCCCAAAGCGACTAAGACTATGAGAGACGCCGTAGTGGAGTGCTCCGGAAATTTCGACCACCTGGGGTTCTTTAACGTGCACTGACATCGCACAGTACACGGGCCTCGAATTTCTCCTGCAAAGAAATTCAACCGCCGCGGCCGGGATCGAACCCGCGTCTTTCGGGTCAGCAGCCGAGCACCATAACCACTGAGCCACCGCGATGGCAAATCGGTGACTTTTAGACACAGATATAATCATAAGCTTAGGATCGAAATACGTAGATGCACCAGGGTCTACAAAGAGGTGTTTTTCTCTCACGGAGATTAATGTACTAGAAGAACGTTCCCTTTGACTGTGTCATTAAGAGTAATACTGACAGCTTGAAAGCCGCCCTTTAACTCTCTGCTACGTTTTCCCCAGTCTAAATTTGATCTAAAATCCCGCATTGCTAGGTTTATCAGAAAATGAAAATGGCTACTATATATAGCCAACTGACGCCATTTCGATTATTCCAAGCTACGATTATCTCACAGAAAAGATGATGGGCAGCGTGATAACTGTCCTCATCTTAATAACACTGAGTAAAAGAGATATAGGAGGGAGAGGTGAGGGGGAGGGGGGAGGATTGCTTTAGAATTTTTAATGGGCTAGCTTTACATGAGCAATGTAGATAATTTAAAGTTGGAGGGTCCACTTCAGGGCAGTTTTACCGAGGAAAATCAATAATATACAGGGTGTTCATTTTAACTGTTACTGATAGTAAACTGAGTATATAGTAAACTGAGTACATAGTATACTTAGTGTACTAGAGATACTGATAGTATCGTGAACGCCGCCTTGACGGAATGTATATTCGGCTCGGCGGACAGAAGATAAGGACATAGTGGTCTAATTTGTTTAATTAGTTATCCAAATTTCGTTATTTACCTTTTTAACTTTTAACTTTACGCTTCACATTGCAATAGCGATTTTGGAGACTGTAATGATTCAAAGCGAATAAAATTTGCAGCATGTCCCTAATTGCAACAAGTATTGAGACTTTCCCGATTGGATGTTCAGTATTTTTGCATCTGATTGGGAAACTGAACGCTCAGAGTGCGCCGGGAATGCCGCCCATAATACTACTTAATGGTGTCTTCGACTGGTCGCTCCCACGATCCGGTTCGGATTTGGCAACGTGAGAGCCGCTCTAGCTCCGAGCGCACAGCGAGACCGGTCAAGCCGAATGGTCAGCAAGTTTTCAGAGCGAAAGCGCAAGAAGGAGGGAAAGGACCTAACTTCCGGAATCGCCACACCGCAGTGGCGCTGCCGCTGCGGCTGGTGTCAACGACAGCAATCACACAGTCTGCACCGCCCACGCCGCCGTCGCCGCTGAACCTGTATCGCTGCCCCAGCAGTTCTTCGTCTCCGGCTCGCGTCGAAAAAAAAAATATTGTTGTGTCCCCTTATTGCTTTTGTGTGTGTGCGCCCCCGCGTCCTCCTCCTAACGACCACTCGATCCTCCTCCTAACGACCACTCAATCCTCCTCCTAACGACACTTGCCCCTCGTCGCACGCTGTCACCAGATGCCCCCCCACGGTGCGCCCCCGCACCCTCCTCCTGTTCTGTGAAGCCACTCCCTGCCGTGGACGCTTCTCCACTCCCTCCTTTCTTCGGGCGGCCAGTTCGGCTGCTGCCTCGGTCGACGCTGGTCGCACCCTCTTCAGCTTTAAATAAACGAAGTCTAAAAGTACCGTGTGCGTCTTTCGCTGCATTCAACACAGCGACCGGACACGACAGTGGCGACGAGAAAGTGGATTCGACCCGCGCTACGCAACGCTATTGACAAGCCATGGCTACGCGAGGGTTTCCCAATCAGATACCAGAGTTACGGCTCATCGTGGTCATCGTGGGTTGGACGCCTTCAGTTCTACTTTGAAGCCAACAACATCACAGACCCAGCCTTGAAGAGGGCCAACCTGCTGACGCTGTGCGGGGAGCAGACCTACGATACTGTCTGCGCCCTTATTCAGCCAAGCACACCAGCGGCAGTGTCTTACGACGACATCGTAAAAGCGCTGCAAAAGCACTACGACCCAAGGCCATCCGAGGTCTACAGCCGGGCTCGCTTCCAACGACGAGATCAACTGGGAGGAGAAACTGTGAGCGCCTACGTAGCCGCGCTCAAGAAGCTCGCTGCCGACTGCAATTTTGGAACGCTGTCGACAACAGCTACCGGGCAGGAGGGAGACGCAGCTTCTTCTGCTAACACCACCATGCTTCCCTTGGACGTGATGTTACGCGACAGATTTGTGTGCGGACTGAGTGACGAGTCACTGCAGCAGCGCCTGTTCGCTGAGAAGGACCTCACATTCAGCAAAGCTTACGACATCGCCGTTCGAGCGGAGAGCGCCGGTCACCAGCAGAGAGGGATTCGCCGGAACACCGAGCCGGTACACCAGACAAGCAACCAGGTGCGCAAGCCTTCTGTTGTTGTAAAATCGGTCAAAAAGGCACAACGCTGCTGGCGGTGTGACGACCAACACAACCCCCAGGGATGTCGATTCCAGTCAGCCACGTGTAATTTTTGCCACAAGCGAGGGCATATCGAAAGAGCATGCATTACGAAACGGAGACTTGCCAAGATAAAGTCACCTTCCCAGCCTAATCACAGCGTCAACGCCCCAGAGAATACGCCGCTATCTGATCTCCATGGAACAACATCAGCAACACCATCTGTGTTGTACGACCTGAACACCATGAATCTCGGCACGCGACCGAAGATTTTTACAGAAGTAAGCGTACATCACCAGCTGATTAAGTTCGAGGTGGACTCCGGCGCAGCCTGTACTCTGATCAGTGAGGACACGTTCCGAACTTCATGGCCATCTGACGCACCCGCCCTGCAACAAGACGACACGCACCTGCGAACGTGGTCAGGACAGAATCTGCCACTATTGGGCTCTGCCAACGTGCAGGTTAACTACAACGGCCAGACCCATACGCTACCTCTGCTTGTTGTGAAGGGCACAGGATCAAGCCTTCTAGGGAGAAACTGGTTTTCTCCACTAGGCGTGATGATATGCGGCATACACCAGACGCCGAGCCAGAACATGGTTGAGCAACTGCAAGAGAAATACGAAAGAGTATTCTCGGAAGAGATTCCAGGAAACGAAGGGCCCCCGGTCACACTGGAGTTGTTGGACAACGCGCAACCCAAATTTCTGAAGGCCAGGCCGGTGCCGTTTGCTCTCCGAGATTCAGTTGAAAAAGAGTTGGACAAACTGGAGCAGCAAGGTGTCATCGAGCCGACGCAGCATTCCATCAAACTCTCAGCGTACGACTACGCTCTGGTCTACCGCAATGGGAGTAAACATCAAAACGCCGATGCGCTAAGCCGTCTGCCACTAGACGCAACTGTTGACGAACCATTTCCACCAGGAGACGTTCTGATGTTCGAAGCACTGCCAGAACCTCCGCTTACAGCAGGCACAGTTGCAGCATCTACGCAGAAGTGCGCAGCTCTCCGGCTAGTTTACACAGCTGTTCAACAAGGCAACGTGCATAAACTCAAAGGGGACAACTTCGACGCTTACCGCAGGCGAGCTACAGAGTTGAGCACCCATCGCGGCTGCATCATATTTGGGTCCCGAGTTGTGATGCCGAGAGAACTACGCGCACAAGCTATGTCTCTCATCCACGCCGGACATCGGGGCATCGTTGCAATGAAAAAGTGTGCCAGAAGCTACATGTGGTGGCCTGGCATTGACAACGACATCGAAACAGTGGTGCGAGAATGCAAGCCTTGCCAGAGCAGCCGGAGCGCCCCGCCGAAAGCTCCTGTCCCAGAATGGGAAAAGCCAGACACACCATGGCACACACTGCACATTGATTTTGCAGGACCAATTGAGGGCTGCACTTTCCTTGTGGTCGTAGATGCCTACACAAAATGGCTTGAGATAAGGCAAATGGGACAGACGACTTCGGCAGCAGTCATTGACAACCTCCGATCACTATTTGCAACGTTCGGCCTGCCGCGCAAGGTAGTGTCGGACAACGGAACACCGTTTGTGTCTGCGGAGATCCTCAAGTTTTATCGCGACAACGGGATCTCATCAGTTACATCGGCCCCCTACCACCCAGCGACAAACGGACAAGCCGAGCGCTACGTAGCCGAGCTAAAACGCGCCCTTGAAAGAGATCAGACAGGCTCGCTGCAGCGCCGCCTTGCGCGCTTTCTCTTCAAGCAGCACACGACGGTTCAGAGCACAACAGGCGAGACCCCCTCGAAAATGATGTTCGAGCGTGAAATGCGAACCCAGCTCACAGCCATCCTCCCCGAGCCAAAAGCAGAGACGTTCCGGGAAGAAAAAGCAATTCCGCGCTGCGGCACGCTTAATGAGGGGCAGCGCGTCCTCGCCCGACAGTTTCTGAAAAAGCCACGCTGGGAGGAAGCTACAATTGTCAGACGCATAGGCCTGCGCTCTTGGCTCGTCAACATACATGGCACAGTAGCACGCCGACATCTCAACCAGCTGCGTAGATTTACGACGCCGTCTGAGAGCTGTCCGCCAGCGGAGAGAACACGTGCACCGTCTTCCCACATAGCCTGGCACCTCTTCCCGGAAGAAGAGACTTCGCCCAGGACAGACCCAGGAGACACAGCGAACAACAGCCAGCCTACAAGTGTTTCTCCCCCGAGCGCACAAAGCCAGCGCGCCTCCACGCGTGAGCGCCGACCCCCTGCACGATACCAGGCAACTTTCTAAGGGGGAAGGAAGTGTTGTGTCCCCTTATTGCTTTTGTGTGTGTGCGCCCCCGCGTCCTCCTCCTAACGACCACTCGATCCTCCTCCTAACGACCACTCAATCCTCCTCCTAACGACACTTGCCCCTCGTCGCACGCTGTCACCAGATGCCCCCCCACGGTGCGCCCCCGCACCCTCCTCCTGTTCTGTGAAGCCACTCCCTGCCGTGGACGCTTCTCCACTCCCTCCTTTCTTCGGGCGGCCAGTTCGGCTGCTGCCTCGGTCGACGCTGGTCGCACCCTCTTCAGCTTTAAATAAACGAAGTCTAAAAGTACCGTGTGCGTCTTTCGCTGCATTCAACACAGCGACCGGACACGACAAATATAAAAAATTAGTGTCCCGTTGTACCACTCTGGAAATGCCGCGGCAGCCCCCAGATGTGACAGCAACACAGACGGCGTACCGAGCTTAATGATTCGTCTGCTTTTCGACATTTCCCCTCACAGAGCCACACAGCAGGGACGCTTTAACTGCGTCTAATACCTAAAGCGCCAAAACTTGCTTCTACGGATGCGTAAGAATGCCTCGCCAGACCGGTCGTGATGTGCCCTGGCTACCCTGGCTTCGCATCCGTCTCCGCGAAACGGCGGAAGTGGCTCTGTCACGTGAACACATCTCGGGGCCGCTCCGACTTTTTTCTCGGAGCGCCTCAGAGCGCTCTGAGCTGGAGGCGGGCGCTCTGAAAGAACCAGCCGAATGTAGTCAGAGCGCTTGATTTCGACCAGCCGAACGTGCGGCTGCATCTCAGAGCGCTCTAGAGAGATCTGAAACGACCAGTCGAAGACACCATAAGAGACTGACGAAATGATGACCGCGAATAACCGACGGCAGCAAGGCTAGCTCCGACTGCGCCAGGCAGGCACTCGAGAAGAGCGCTCAGTCATTGCCTCCGTGAGCAGCACGCGCTCTTTTTTCGTCATTGGAATTCAACTTAGATGCACGTCTCGGCCGTCAGCGGCTTCGGAAAAGCAGCACGGTAATAGCGCGCAAGATTTCTCTTTCGCTTTGACTCGGAGAAGAAAAGACCCCTGGCTTATCGGCTTGCGATTTATTATTTTTCACCGGAATCTCCACTGGTCCGCTGGAGGCTGTCGATTCCGTTAACAGAACGAAAACGCTGTTGCAATGCTATCCATATGAACTCTGAATGCGTGTTGGAATGACAGGGCAGCTGCAACCGCGATGCTCGTTGACCGAGAAGGTGGAGATTGTTGTCGCCTATGTAAAAACGAGTGGCAACGCTTGCCTCGCCTCAAGACTCTACACCTCCGAGAATCCCGGCCGCCCGGTTCCGTCACATACGTTGTCCGCTAAAATGCACAATCTGTTCCTGACTACAGGATCTGTGCTTCATTCAAGGAAGGCAAGGGAGCTGTCCTGAGTGAACAATTCCAGATAAATATTCTCGCCTACGTTCGTGCATACTTCGAAGCCAGACTCCGTGAAATCGTCGAGGCCGTTGGATCCTACACTCTAAGAACAAAAGGAGTGCGGGGAACTCCTTTCGATGGAGTATACGCTTGTCCCATATTTCACTCCTTTTTCCAGAGTCGCCGCACTCCAGCTAGGCGCACTCCCTCTTCAGGAGTAGAAACACTTCTTTATTACGAATGGCTGGGGAAAAAAAAGCTGCGCCGGAGGGAGGATTCGAACCGGGAAACTCTGCATTGCGAGCCGAGTACGCTACCTCTCGCCTATACTTTTTCCTTTCTTTATTGCATTTTCACAACGGGTACAAAGAAGTAAAGCTTGTCAGCAACACTTGCACTGACACAGCAGGTTAAAATTTTTTCAGTTCAACCAAGTCATCCAACACATTTAACCAAGTTGGCTGATCAGGCAGTGCCTGATACACTTCCCTCAGACGTATGACACCTTCAATGAAATGCACGCGTGGAGACAACTACTTCTGCATTGTTGAATTGTGTCCTTTTTTTTCCATAAACTATGGAGGCCAAGGAGCATAATAGTGTCATAAGGGATATCCTGTTTTCCTACCGGTAAGAACCTGATGCCATGCGGGTGTAGCGGTAAATCTTTCTTTAATGTTCTTTGAAGCACATCCCAGAAAAAAACCGCATCCCAACAATCTAAAAAAACGTGATCTATTGTTTCAGGTTTTTTACATAAAAAGCAATCTGTTGACCAAGGGACAAAGAGTCCTTTATTATGCTTCCATGTTTTGACCGACCGAGTTCCGGTATGAAGTTTTAAGAAGAAAGTTTTCAAAGATGGGTAAACTGGCATTCTTTTAACCCTTTTGAGCACATCTGCTCCTGGGCCTCCGCAGTTTGATAATCGGTAAATGGGTACAGGGAGCATTGATTCAATTAAATATTTATACAGATTTTTTCTAGTGACATTGGAGAGGTACTGCATTGAAAATCGCACTTGTAACATTCTGCACGCAAGCACAACTTCACGCAGATATCCTCTAACTGTACCACGCGTTTTCAACAGAGCATACTACAACTCCTGGTAGCAATGACGTATCTTGGAGTTCCGCTGAACTCTTATAGCAACCCCGAACCATACTGGAATGAAAAAGTGGCAATAGCAAAGGAAAAGGCCAGTGGGTGGCAGGGACGGCCACTATCAATGTTCTCGCACGCCACTGTGTGTAACCTGTTCCTCATCTCCAAGATATGGTATGTCATGAATGTGTTGAGCGCCTCGCGGATCAATATTCAAAGGATCCATCGGGTTTTTGCTGTATTTATTTGGGCGTCGACATGGGAAAGAACTAGTCGAACAAACTAATTCTTGCCCGTGAAGAGAGGAGGTCTCGGTCTTGTTCATTTATTTGTACGAGAAATCGTGTCCCGCTTTACGTTTCTTCGCGACCAGAACGATATTTTTCTTCGCACAGTTATGCAAGTTCGTTTATGTCGACCTCTCGCCTATACTTGGGACGAGTGGTAATGCTTTTCAGTAGTTATATATGCTAGTACTTTGAGTTCAGCGGCAGTTTCGTGCGCATATGTCGCGAGTTCTGTTCTCTAAATTGGTAGATCGCTGGCTGGTTAGAGTTCGAACAGCTCAGTAAATGATGAAACAGTAAAGGCAACATCTGAACGCCACAACGCCACGGTAAATCTTTACTCGACAGCAATTTCATGGTGCACAGTACGTTCACTCGCCCTTCGCCTACGAGTTAACTGGTGTCCTGATGCACTATTATTCGTATTAAAATGATGTGTAGCTTCCCTAGAGCACTCGTCGATCATTCATACCGTACTAGGAATGCCATATAAAGTGTTTAGACTAACGTTTCGCCGTCGACCGCGAAGGTTTACGGGATCTCACAGAAGTGTTTTCCTTTAACAGAAGCATCGCTCGTTTCTGCGAACCGCTTTTTCTTGGAGGTTGTTCTGCCGAAATAGGTGTTTCAAAATGTGAATGGCGGTTCCGAAGGGCATAAAATATATCCACACAGCAATAAACTAATGTTTAGGATAAATTGCGACAGTTACCATGACAGCCTCTTCTTAAACGCATTCTACGGAAGTGCATGACTTCGCTGAATGGTATAGACTATTCAGAACCCCGCGGCGGTCGCATTTCGATGAATGCGAAACTCCAAAGCCTCATGCACTGCGCGATGTTAGTGCTCTTCGCTTTGGGATGTCGCGATGTCAGTGCAGTTGCTTTGGGACGTAAAATCCATTGAAATCAAATCAAATATGCTGTATGAATGCAACGCAATAATCTCCAAAGTGTACACTGCACTTATCGGTTATGTACAAGGTCTGGCACTGTGGGCGGAGCACAGGACACTTTCTTGTTTGTTTGTTTTTGCTTATCACTAGTTTGCATGAGATGCGAGTCACAGGTCACTATATACCGGGTGTCCCAGCTAACTTGAACCAAGGGTTTAAAAATGAAATATTGGAGTCAGGAGAGTGAAACTACCTGCATATTGGTGATAGGCATTTGGCGCACCACGGGAAATTTTTTGTATCGCAATTACTTAACTAGTAATTAAGATAATTTTTTTAAATTTTTTAATATTGACTTTAGACACTAAATGTGATTCGCAAAGTTGGAGAGCACTTTCAGAAACCCCCATTCCATTATTCGCCATAAAGAAAACCTTACGTGTACCTCTTTTTTCGAGCTCGAAAGAAAGCCCGCGAAATACAAAAAAAACCACGTGACGAGCGCATTCGCGCGCCGCGATCGTGCTGCTCTCAACCGTGCTTTCAGTGAACGAAATCAGCTCCGGTATTCATTCGGCGGCCCCGTTTCAGAGGCAGGCCGATATCTTGGTGGTGGTTTCTTCGGCCGTGTCAGCCAGTTCGCGCGTGACGGTGTAAATTGCAGCGAGTGCGCTGCGCTTTGCAGTCGCGATAAAGACTGCCAAGCTCGAAGTTTTCAAATGAGAGGAGTTTTATTTGCCAGTTGCAAAGAAAATAAAAGTGGCGGTTTATGGCTTGGCTGTGCGGCGATGACAGCCGTGGCATGCGGTTGTCCTGACTCCATTTCATTTCGGTTTCTTACCAATTATAAAAAGTGCTCGAATATGTCACCTTGTGCGACGATACAGCTATGGCATCTTGTAACCAAATCAGCCGTTGCATTTCGTATGACAGCCTCAGGCATGTTTAAACAGACTTCCGTTATTTTGTCTTTAAGGTCTTGCGGTGTGGAAGTTGGTGTGCTGTACACCTTGTCCTTGATATGACCCCACAAAAAGTAGTCCAGAGGTGTCATATCAGGAGACCTGGCTGGCCAGTTCACGGGACCTAGTCGTCCTATCCATTTCTGCGGGAACGCTGCGTCGAGCCAGGTCCGAGCCTTGGCGCTGCTGTGCGCGGGGGCGCCATCGTGTTGAAACCACACATTTGTGGCCCTGGCGAGCGGTAGATCCGAAAGGAAGTCGTCAACGGGTCCTCTGAGGATATCATTGGTGTAGCGATATGCTGTCAGCGTCTGGTCGAAAAACACAGGCCCGATCAAACTACCGTCGAAAAGTCCACACCAAACACTAAATGACCACTGGTACTGGTGCTGCGTCTGTAAAACCCAGTAGGGATTTGAATCGCTCCAGTAATGAGCATTGTGCAGGTTCACCTGTGAATTGCGCGAAAAACTAGCTTCGTCACTCCATATCACTTTGTTCAAAAAATCCGGGTCGTCCTGCATCTTTATCAGAATCCAATTAGCAAAATCGGTCCTGTTTTGGAAGTCCCGTGGCAACAGATTTTGATGAAGCTGTACGTGGTACGGATGCAGGCGGTGTTTGCGCAGTATTCGCCAAACTGATGGCCTGGAGACTCCGGTATCCTCGCTCACGCTGCGCACGCTTGCTTGGGGTTCCAGAGCGAACAGCGATAAAATATGCGTCTCGAAGTCCTCGTCAAAAACAGGTGCTCTGTGTCGTGTGGACGTAAAACTGCCCATCCGTCGCAGCGTCTCGAAGGCACGCAGGATCGTTACTGAACTTGGCCGCCTGCCTGGGTGCCATTGTTGCATAAGGTCTGCAGCGCGCCTTCTGTTCCCATGACATGCACCTAGAGCCAGAACCATGTCTGCTTTCTCTTCATTTGTAAACGGCATGTCTGCAGTGCTAGTAATCACTACACCAAAGATTCAGTCTCGCATGAGAGTGGCATAAGAAGAGCACACGACAAACTGTGCTTCACCGCTGCTTCCAGCTTTCAAAATCCTCATTAGGAAACTGCAACACACAGCCGCCAACACCTCGCGGCGAAACATTATTCCCTGTATTTCTCTTTTGCTTCTGAGTGACAAAGCAGACTCGCCATCTCAGTATCTTATCAGATTGGGACTAAGTCGTCGTCGCCGGGTGCCAACTAGCTGACGCGGACGAAAAACCCCCGCCAAGATATCGGCCTGCCGCTGCAACGGGGCCGTCGAATAAAGGCCGGAGCTGATTTCGTTCACTGAAAGCACGGTTGAGAGCAGCACGATCGCGACGCGCAAATGTGCTCGTCACGTGATTTTTTTTGTATTTCGCGGGCTTTCTTTCGAGCTCGGAAAAAGAGGTACACGTAAGGTTTTCTTTATGGCGAATAATGGAATGCGGGTTTCTGAAAGTGCTCTCCAACTTTGCGAATCACATTTAGTGTCTAAAGTCAATATTAAAAAATTTAAAAAAATTATCTTAATTACTAGTTAAGTAATTGCGATAAAAAAATTTCCCGTGGTGCGCCAAATGCCTATCACCAATATGCAGGTAGTTTCACTCTCCTGACTCCAATATTTCATTTTTAAACCCTTGGTTCAAGTTAGCTGGGACACCCGGTATATGGCTCCGCTGCAGTACAAAAGCTACGAAAATAAACAACCTCCAACTCCCTCAGGCCCTAGAGGGAGTGCGCTCGCAGTTTTACTCTTTACCGAAGGAGGCGTTTCACTCCTTAGGGAATTTAGGCGGAGTAAACTGCTGCTAAAGAGAGTGCAGTAGCCGGTATACTCTATCAAAGAGAGTATCAGTTCTTAGAGTGTACCGCTATTCAGTCTGGAGAGCGCTGAAGAAGCACAGTTTTTATCCTTGCCACGTATCGCTGCATCAGGATCTCAGTGAAGACGATTATAAAAAGCGGTATGAATTCACCAACTGGGCGTTGGTCAAATGTGACGAAGACTCAGGCTTTTTTAGGAACGTTCTGTGGACGGACGAGGCCCACTTTTGCCGTAATGGGTAAGTCAAAATATTATCGGGGACAAAAGTTGTATACTCCATACGGCGGGAGCCGGAGCAACGGAAAACTGCGTTTCAACGCCATCTGCAGGCGGCATCTCGGACCCAGACAGTCAATCTGTGACCTTTATTATCAGCAGTCATTTGCTTGACTCGTTTCATTGTTTCGTGATTTTGCTCGCCAAAATGCCGAGGGCGCCGCAGCTGTAGCATTCAGGTGGGCCTCTTTTCATTTTGTGTCTTCTTTTTTTCCAACGCGAGTTCGAGATATGGCTTCAGAGCCGGCGCGCGCACCGTCATGATGCGATCAAATTCCCGCGCGCACGCGTGGCTAACTTGTCGTGGAGGCAGCAAATTTTTGAAACATTGAAACGAACCAAACGACATGCTTGCTGATAATAAAGGTCACAGATTGGCTATCTGGGCCCGAGATGCCGCCTGTAGATGGCGTTGCAACGCTGCTTTCCGTTTCTCCGGACCCCGCCGCGTCGAGTATACGACTTTTGTCCCCGATAGTACACAACGTCCACTACTGGTCTGATCAGAACCTGCAGTGGCTCGGGGTACACCACCATCAGGTGAGGTGGTCAGTGAATGTCTGGTGTGGCATTTACTGAAATCGAGTACTGGGGCCGTACTTTCTGAAAGGAAATCTAACCGCAGAGTCATAAACGGCGAGCATACTAAGTGGTGCTGTCAGCGATTGCATGTCCGAGATCCCTTTGTCAAGTCCGCGGCTCGTGGTTGCAGCACGACGGGGCGCCTGCGCGCCTCTCGTCGCGTGCAAGGGATTAGCTCGTCAGTAAATTCCCCGGTCAGTGGGTAGGGCGGGGCGGAATCATGTTCTGGCCACCTGGGTCACCCCACCTTGAACTTCATTAGATTTCTTTCTTTGGGGTTACGTAAACAACGAAGTCTGCTCAACTGAACCCTAAGACGTGGCATATTTTCATTAAAGAAGCAATCATCAAGGCGTGTGCAAATATACCCCACAGGTTGTGAAACGAGTGCTGCAGTCCATGAAGGAAAGATTCATGGCCTGCGTGGCGGCTGAAGGCAAAACAAGCAGTTCGACCATTATTGATGCTTGAAACCTAGCCGCGGAGATACTACGGGGCAACAGTTCTCAGTTGACTTCCTTTAAAATTGCTTTGGATGAAAAATAAAGTACAAGCAAAGAACGTGCACTTCTTTTCTTGGCCTAGCCAGAACGGAAAAGGAAATTTTGCTCGTTATCACCTTTATGCTTTCTCGCAGCCGCTGTCAGCATGAAACGTACCTCTAATTAGGTTCAATGCCAAAGGCGAAAAAAGAGCGCGTGCTGCTCACGGAGAAAGTCACTATGTGCTCTTCTCGAGCGCCTGCATGCCGCAGTCGCAGCTACAGCCTTGGTGCCGTCGGTTGTCGTCATCGTTTCGCCTGTCTCTTACGTAGTATTGTGGGCGGGATTTCCGGCGCACGCGGAGCGTTCAGTTCCCTAATCGGATCCGAAAAGGCTGAAAATTCAATCTCGAATATCTCAGTACCCGTTGCACTTAAGGACATGCTGCAAAGTGTATTTGCAGCATGCAGTCTCCAAACTGTGATTGCAATATGCAGCGTAAAGTGGGGTTAAAAAATACTTAACGAAATTTGGCTAATTAATGAATTAACATTGAAATCTCTGTCGTTACCTTGTGTCCGCCGAGCCGAATATACAGTCCGTGAAGGCGGCATTCATGATACTAACAGTTCCTTCTTTTTAATTTCTGTAAACGGTTAATGAAGACAGCCCCGCCGCGGTGGCTCAGTGGTTGCGGCGCTCGGCTGCTGACCCGAAAGACTCGGGTTCGATCCCGGCTGCGGCGGCTGAACTTCGATGAAGGCGAAATTCTAGACGCACGTGTACTATGCGATTTCAGTGCACGTAAAAGAACACCAGGTGTTCGAAATTTCCGGAGCCCTTCACTACGGCATCCCTCATAGCCTGATCCGTTTTGGGACGTTAAACCCCAATAAACCAAACCTAATGAAGACACCATGTATACTGCATAACAACACGATAATTCAAGGTGACTCTGCTATCTCCTACACATACTTCGGGCTCCATGATATAGTGAAACATTGGGGCACGATATATTTTGACGCAAATACGAGCAGGAGCACAAGTTCTTCATTCAGCCCACGATTGAAGACTTCATCCTGGAAATAGTCGGCAAAAAAAAATGACTCTCATTACCCGCTTTTCTCCTTCTGAAAACAAGAAAATAAAGAAACTGGAAAATAGCTGCTGCGCGAATATTGATGCCTTACGCCCCGCTCACCTCAGCAATGGACGCCCAAGAGGCACCAGATAACTTAGCGATTGTCGCCTTGATGACCACTGAAAGGAAGATATAAGCGTGGTTTGAGGGGGCGTGAAACGCAGTTGCTTGCGTTCTAAGTGCAGGCCGGCCAGACACTACGTGGTGCGCAATGGCGACTAGATGTGTGCAATACACGCTGGTCGGGTTCTCTGCAGAGCTTGACTGGAGGCCCCTGTGCTTTTCGAAGGCCCTTCCACTGAACAGAATATGCAGCGCCTGCGGACTGGTCCGGAGGACGACGGCATTGCTTCCATGCGGGCATACGCTGTGCAGTTGTTGCTACGAGCAGTGCGCTCAGGATGGCCTCCACATCTGTGCACTGGACAGCTACGAGTGCCAGGATGACGACGTCGAATGGAGGGACTTTTCTGGAGGGACATGCTGCAAATTGTACTTGCTTTGAATCATTACAGTCTCCAAAATCGCTATTGCAATATGAAGCGTAAATTTAGGAGTTAAAAAGATAAATAACGAAATTTGGATAACTAATTAAACAAATTAGACCACCATGTCCTTATCTTCTGTCCGCCGAGCCGAGTATACATTCCGTGAAGTCGGCGCTCACGATACTATCAGTATCACTACTACACTAAATATACTATATGCTCAGTATACTATATGCTCAGTATACTATACTCAGTATGCTATCAGTAACAGTTATAACAATAATAATATTAATACTTTATTTCCACCAAATCAAATACAATATGATGTAGGAGGGGAGAAAAAAAACGGCCATCCGCTTGACGGAGTTCTCCTCTCCTGTTCAGACGGCAGTGACATAAAACCAGGAACTAAATTGAACATCATGTCATCAAGTCATTAAGAACATAAAACGAGGAACTAAATTGAACATCAAGTCATACATGAATAAAAACATCAATATAAGCAATGTGTGTAACCAAACAGAATACGCAGGAATCAAAAAGGGGTATCAGCAACGAAAAAGGGGTATCAGCACAGTAGACGACCAGTCATCCAATAACAAAAAGGGTGGAGAGCAATTCATAATACAGGAGTGGATGTATTAGCACTTAACCAAATGAACAATCATACTACTCAGAGAGGAGATGGTGATTTCACGGAGGTTTACGCCTGCTACAATTAACTGGTTTTGTAGATACGGTAGTTGGTAATTAATTCTTTGACGACCGTAGCTAGTTCCTGTGAATGGTAAAACCCATTGTGGTTTGTGGCGATGCGGATATGGTGAATCGGACTGATGCAAAGGAGCAATAGAGGAAATGGAGCCATAGAGTTAAAATGAACACCCTATATATTATTGATTTTCCCCGGTAAAACTGCCCTGAAGTGGATCCTCCAACTTTAAATTATCTACATTGCACATGTAAAGCTAGCCCATTAAATATTCTAATGCAATCCTCCCGCCCCCTTAATCTCCCCTCCTATATCTGTTTCACGCAGTGTTATTAAGATGACGACTGCTATCATGCTGCCAATCATCTTTTCTGTGAGATAATCGTAGCTTAGAATAATAGAAATGGCGTCAGTTGGCTGTTTATAGTAGCCATTTTCATTTCCTGATAAAGCCAGCAATGCGGGATTTTAGATCAAACGCAGACTGGGGAAAACGTAGCAGAGAGTTAAATGGCGGCTTTCAAGCTGTCAGTATTACTGTTAATGACACAGTGAAAGGGAACATTCTTCTAGTAAAATCTCCGTGAGAGAAAAACACCTCTCTTTACAGCCTGGTGCATCTACGCATTTCGATCCTAAACTTATGATTATATCTGTGGCTAAAAGTCACCAATTTTCTTAATCACAGTACCACGTTCAGGTACTTAGGATTGAGTTCCGTAATACTAACCCGGAGTGAAAATATCAGGGAAAACAAGGATATGTACCCTATATGCAGTATCGCACTATAGCGGAGATAGACGACAGACATGGCAAGCGATCATTCATATTGACTGTGAAGCCTTTCTACCAACTATTAATAAATGAACAAATAAATAAACTTTTATTTCGTTTAAAACGGAGGAGTATGGTACTAAAAGCTCGCAGAGCTAGACCAGTTCTCGACCCTTTACAGGTTAGCAAATACCAAGCTAACAGCAAGTCATACATTCTTAGTCACAGTATACTGAGAAGTAGGAGAGAGTATGGACCATTATGTAATGAACTTAGCAAAACACGGAAGAAACAAAGGAAATTGGTGGCACAATAATTAACAGTATAGAGATCAGCGGTCAATAAGGACGGGGAAAAAATGTAACCTTTATAGTAGTCTTGTACAAAAAAATTGGCAATGGCTTAGCTGTGGTTAAGCCTGGATATATATGCCAAAAGGTTGTTACTCTTGGTTTGACGTCATGACTGTCACAGTTTGCGCACAATGCACTGGTGGAGCATCACAATAAAGTGGAGTCGTTCGGCCGTTCACACACTGCCTGTGTGGAGGCGGATGTGGAGACGCGCGTGTAGTGAATACGGAGCGGTCTTAGACGGTTGCTTTAGAGACATGTACAGTGGTGCCAATTCCTTTCTGGTGTACGCCAAGATATGAGAAACAGGCATTTGCTTTCCTCAGAACCAATTTTCATTTCATTTCATTTTCCTTAAGGCCCTTACGGCGAGGTTCGGCTATCCACCGAGATATGAGAGAAACAGGCGTCGTTTGCATTCCTTAAAACCAATTTTCTTTTCATTTTCGTTCCCTTACGGCGCGTTTCGGGTGTCCACCGAGATATGACAGTTTCATGGCGTACTGTTTGTCTTTTATTTATTTCTGATATTTTATTTCTTTCATTTCTTTTTTTATTCTCGTTTCCTTGCTTACTTTTATTCTTTTTTTTATTACGGAGTCGGCGGCCACCTGCGCTGCGCTTGACGTCGCTCGGTTTCGCCCATGCGCAGAAGTGGCAAATCTTCCTTCGGCCTACGTGGAGCGCGATGTTGACTAGCTTAGTGATGGATGCATGGAAAAAACTTTATTTTCGTCAGAGGCTAGCATGTGTGGACGATTCCGTGTTAGATGGCCATCAACCCATGGCTTACGGCGAACTGGGTGGCCCACTCCACGGCCCTGGTCTGGACGACCGGGTCTGAGCTGGCCAACACGCCCTCCCACTCCTCGAGTGAAATTTTTCGCTTCAAAAAAAGTTGGCGAAAGCTTTTGATGAGATAGTTTTCGCTACAAATCAGATCAAAATCTTTTCGGATCAGTACGTTTAGCAGCGAAGGTAGTGTGTAAAATAAAGATTGTTCATCTTAGGGTGTTCTAGGGGTAGGCACGAACGACAGTTCTTTGTGTCTGGTTTGACGAACGCATGTGTTCACGTGTAGTACTGCAATTCAAATTGCTTCATCCATAACAAATTAACAGAAATTTTAATATATCATCCACTTTCAATTGTAGGACAAAAACACAGAACCAATATCATACTTTGAAAAGTAAGTATAATGAACATCAGCAATGAAACTCACGGCTCTTTTCTGCAGGTATATGTAGTCGGCGCTAATTGGCAACACCAGTTGGGCCCCAGGCCATTCTGCAGTACTCCATCAGAGGTAGCACTAAAGCATCGTAAAAGAAAAGGTTTTGGCATGGCTCTGAGAACGCGCCGCATAGGAGCAATGCTCCCCATGGCAGATGACGGATTACATTGGAGGTAGTCAACAAGTTCATTCCAGGTAAGATGCTACGAAAAATATTCTCCGAGACTGTTAACAGAATCCAGCATCTCTAAGGGTCTGGAGCCGCCGCGGTGACTCAGTGGTTATTGTGCTCGGCTGCTGACCCAAAAGACGCGGTTTCGTTTCCGGCCGCGGCGGCTAGAACTTCTTTGGAGGAGAAATTCTAGAGGCCCGTGTACTGTGCGATGTCAGTGCACGTTAAAGAACCGCAGGTGGTCGAAATTTCCGGAGCCCTTCACTACATAGTCTCTCATAGCCTGAGTCGCTTTGGGACGATAAACCCCATAAACCAAACCATTCTAAAGCATTTAATGGTCTGGACCGAAGAAACAGATTAATCTGTTCTGTCACACTTTACCTCAAAGCGCGTACCACATTCCTTTGTTATTATAGGATATGTTTTTAAATAATTCACCTGATCCCAGGCTTCTAATTTTGCCAGTGCCTTGTTGGCCTTGGTTTCAATATCTGTGCATAAGCTGCTTGTAGTAAACACTGTCGCGTCTGCAGCGTACGAAATAACTCAAGCGCTATCTGTTCAGTTTACAATGTCATTTATGTAGATCAAAATAGAAGAGATCAAAATAGAAGTGGCCCTAAAATGCTTTCCTGCAGCGCACCAACAATAACCGGCTTCCTTGCAGAAGTGGCATTGTTGGCATCTACGAATTGCATCCTGCTAAAAAGATAAGATTTAGGGAGCGCGGGGACCGTTCCACGCACACCGTACTGAGAGTATTTTACTCAGTTACCAGTGTAGCCTTCTTTCGGGAAAAAAAATCTGTGGCGAGTGTTTGTGTGATTGGTCGCCTGTGTGCACGTTCGTATCATTTCATATAAACAACTGTCGACGTCCACTCAGCAGTTCTCTAGATATGACGTAAATCTTGCGAAAGCATCAGTCGCTTTCAGAGGCGTTGCGCTACAAAAAAAAATCCCCTTCAGTCCTAGGTGCAAGTGCGACTTTTAACCGCACCTCAACCACGCCCCGGTTTGGTGTTAGTCACGCATTAGGTGGCTTAGATTAAGCAATTAGTGAGATTAATAAACAAGCACCTTAGCCAATTCTGGAGCTTTTTTGCGCATCGACATGAATGCCCCTGCTTACCTTGGAACTCTCGTTTCGCTAACCTTCTGGGGGCACGACACTACAACCCGAATAATAAGTTCGGGTTGTCACCTAACCATGTCGGCTATGTGGCGCTAGTGTAAGTGCAGACAAAATGCGTAGGGAGCCAGTGTGATGGCAATGACAGAGCACAAACCCTGCTGTCCAATTTGTTCCTCGCCGCTCCTCTTAGGTGTATTTTCGTCATCCGTCTGTCAGTACCTACTTCATTTATTCACTCAAACACGGTTGAGTTGTGCGCTAAGAGTGAGAGAGAGAGAGAGAGAGAGAGACTCTTTAATGAAGAGACTAAGAGTGAGACATCACATAAGGCGTGCCGAGTGATATCACAACATGTTTTTCTGCGCGCTTGGAACTTCGCAAAATAAAATTTGGTACGGCTCTTACAGAATCATGCCCTTTATTCCATGTCACATTCTGTTCCGGCCTGCAAATGAATCACGGTAATTAACCCTTTCAATCGCGCTTCTTACTATGCCTGTTATCTGCGGTCGCGCGTTTTATTAGTGAAGAAGTATGGCGGAGGCAGAACTCGCCCGTCATAGTGACCAATTCGTGGTCTTAATTGCAGATAATAGTGTAATGATTTTGTCACCTGAAAATAATTCATAAGAAAGCAGAAAAAGAAACCGTATACCGCCGTTCGGATGCGAACCCACGACCCCCGAATTTCGTGTCCGGTGCAATACCAAGTCAGCTACAGCGACAGCTATCGAATCTACTGCTTTCGTGGCTATTTGTGTGACTAACTGAACCTAGAGTGTTCACCATTGCCACCCTCGTCTATAGAAGTGGATGTCCTGTACTACCACGAGTGTGATCGAACGGTGAGGGCGGAAGCTGTGACAAAACTCTTTGATGTTACCTATGGCATGAAGACTGCCAGATTCGATTCCTTCGTTAATTTGTTACGCAGAAAAGCGAACAGAAGATAGGTGATTCTGACATGCATGACAAGCATAACTGGGAACGCCTGAATTCAGATTGTCTTTCATGTCAATTTCTTTCCTTTTTTTTGCGGAGATGTGCAGTTTCGAGGCGCCATTTGAAGGCAGTCTTGCTGCAAACTAGTGGACAAACTGGAGTGAAATATCAAGGGCATTTATTTTCAAGAAAACTTTACCATACAAAGTGTATCGCTAGGAGCCGCAAAAATGTCAGAAATAAAAGGTTGCAATGCTTATACTGGCAGAAAAATAAAAACATTAAAAATTCACAAACGAAAGGGCTCACACATGGCTACATAATTGCACAACAATGGCAAATGAATAACGGTGACGGTTTCACATAGGCGGCGAAGAAAAGTTGTCAGGCGAACGTGAAGCACTAAATCAAGGAAGCAACTCCCACTTCACTTGAAGCTGATCACCCTCCACATATCCACCCCTGAGGAGATCATCGAGGCTGAGTGAGGAGCGTGGAAAGCCATGCCCCGTGTCGCCCAACCCATCAGGTTTTTGGAAGAAAGGGAAAAGACCATGTGGGTCTACCTCAAGATCTTCAACCTCAATCTCTTTTCTTTCGTCTTTTCTGGGATGTTTTATGATCATCTTTATTTTTCGCTCGAAAGGCCAAGGAACGACATCATCCATGACCCCCTTGTGCATGCACAAGTGACCATGAATAGCCACAGTACCACCTTTTATGAATTCAACTGAAGGTGTAATAAGGTAGCCACCCAAGTACACACGTTCACTATCATAAATAGCGGAGCCCTGAGTCGCTGCGGTGTTTTCGAGAGCTTTGACACCGCGCACGATGAATTCGCAGCTTGTCACGCTTAGGTCAGGATTTGTCTACTGATTTCTGCTGACATCAATTGTCTGTTCGCTGCTATTGCTTGCCACGTGTAAGGTTGCAGGGATGGTGGGTGTAGTCTGCGAGTACTCTCCGTGGCTCGTACTGGACACACTGGGCGACCGTGAGATGTTCGTAGTCGAATTCGGCTCTCTCATGCTGTTGGAAACATTGTTGACTACATTACCGCGAGAGAATAGGCGCCGCTCAAGCTGTTCGATCGCAGCCGTGAGGTCACGCTTATGTTGAAGCAAACCCTGACGGCACTGCCTTATTTCATCCACCAGCTGCTGTCTAAAAGCCTCATCTCCCCTGCTCGTCCCCTGGAGCACATACTGTGTCACTGTCTCCTTTATTCCGTCTATGCCTCGCGATATTTCTCCTTTCATTCCGCTACACATGCTTGCGAACAGGGAAAGTTGTTCGCCCACTGATTCTTTGAAAATGTTCAAGCTATGGGATAGCTCGTCGAGTCTATCACACTGCATGTTGCAGCTAGAAGTCAAGCGCTGTAAATAAGAGGTCATTTTGTCCGCTTCCTCGCGTAGTGCCCGTCTGACGCAAGTCACAATGTGTTCTTCCCTCTGTAGACTGGACTGTTCGGGTTCTGATGATGCAATCGCAGCCGGTAACCTGCAACTAGACATCACATGTGCGCACACGCAGCTGTAAGCAACCCTGGACGAGCACTTGGGGCAGCGAGCTGGGTGATACTGGCAAAGGTGCTGAAAGTGCTGGCACATGAATCGAGCTTCCAGCTCAGCTCGGCACCCGTATTCTTCGTTCCAGCACTTCACCTGCAAAGGTCGAGGTAGTTAATACGTAGCGAAGCAGCACCATCGTATACCCAGTACATTAGTAAAACTTTGCCCCTAATACGAAATAGACTAATCGAAAAGGTACCTAGTGCTAAAAAACTCTTGGCGAACTGCACAAGCCTCTCAGTGCGATTTTTCCACCTCTACAAATGGCACATGTTTACTGAAATTAGTATTAAAACCTCGCTCTAAGCGCCTATACAATTAAATACGGGGCAAGAATCCTTCGTATCGCGGATTTTTAAAAGGTGGTACATCGTATTTACAGTGCGTGCAACTAGCAAAACTGAAGAATTATGGTTAAGGTTTTAATTTTACAGTTTACGACACACTTCCTCTCACTCAGCAGCAGCGGTGGCTCAGTAGTTATGGTGCTCGGCTGCTGACCCGAAAGACGCGGTTTCGATTCCGGCCGAGTCGGTCGAATTTCTTTGGAGGAGAATTTCTAGAGGCCCGTGTACTGTGCGATGTCAGTGCATGTTAAGGAACTCCAGGTGGTCGAAATTTCCGGAGCCCTTCTCTATGGCGTCTCTCGTAGCCTTAGTCGCTTTGGGACGTGAAACCCCATAAACCAAACCAAACCAAACTTCCTCTCACTCCTCATTCTTGACTCTCGCTCCTCTTCCCCATACGTGACTTGCGGCGCTTCGCCTCTGGTCAGTATGCGGAGCCGACGGCACTCTCGCGAGTGGCGGAAATCACGTGACGCGCAATTGGCTTCTGTGAATCTGGCTCTTGAACATTTTTTTTTAAAAGCGCTAATATTTATGTAGTGCAGTGCTGTCACGCACACACCTGTCGCGAAATTTAACGCGTACATTATTGTATGGTGTTTGAAGCCTCAAAGCGAGTCAGGCTACCAGGGACGCCATAGCGTTGAGCACCGGATAATTTCGCCAACGTGTAATTTTTTAACCTGCACTTATATCGAACAGTACACGAACCTCCAGCATTTCGCCTCCAAGGAAACGTTACCGCCCTCTCAGGAACGAACCCGCGTCTTTCCAGCCAGAGCGTTAAATGTGGTATCAATCTATGCAATCTCTACAGTGAAAAAAGCGAATTTTGCTGCGGCAAAATTCCTTTCTGATCGGTTACAGACCATTTAAAGTCGTGTAAGGGTGCACTTTTTGGTTTAATTTCGCATGTGAATTTTGGAGGTATGGCTCATGCATGAATTAAAAAACGTACAATCGTACTTATCTGTACCGTGCCGTACCGTAACTTTCCGTACCCTACCGTATCTAGTCCAAAACAGGGTGTGTGGCTCACAAATAGACACTTTCAGTTGGGAGTACGCAGTAAGCTTGAGCACTCATCGCTTATTGCGTTGCGTACGCTGAAAATAGTTTAAACTCGACACTTTTACCTAGCCGTGCCGTAGCGTCTCTCCGGTGCACGCGTGATCGGTAGCGCCATCTAGTGACAACATTCCAAAGTACATCAACACTGTGTTGAAGAAATTTTCATCCGTAATTACTGACCACTAGGGTGGGTGCATTGCGAGCCTTTCTTCATTTCAAGAAGAAAAACTCTGCAAATAGAAGAAAATGTAACAAGCGACTAAAAGCTTGACAACTGCTTCGCCAGCTGTCCTTTTTGCGAGGTAAACACACTAATTTAGTTAGTCCTAAGAGCTCGAAAATCGCCAAATTTTGCGAAAAATACGGGTTACTTGTAGGTTATACCTCCACGCGCGGGCGAGAGTTTGCGCAATAAAAGAGAACCGCTACCATTTGAGCGAGCTATCCCGTCGAAGAATCCAGGTGACATGTATTTAATCCGAAGCGAGCGAGCAAGGCGCCGCCATCTTGTCAACGCCTCTCGGTAACGTCCCCGTAGCGTGCGCACGCTAAGACACGATACGTGCGTACGTACGCTCTCGTACGTATGTACGCGTTCGTGCGCGTGCGTACGTGTACGTTCTCTGCATGCGCACTCGTGATCCGCAAACTACTGCGTACGTAAGCCAGTTCCGTATGGCCAACTAAAATTGTTCAATGGGTGCGGCCCTTACATCAGAATATAGGTATGGGAGCGCTCGTGAATCCAGCACCCTTGTCGCAAAAAAAAAAAGAAGACGCGTTGCTTTGGCTTCTGGAAGGCGATATCAAACAACTTTTGCCCGAAATGCATGCCATAGAAACGAAACCGTCCTACAGCGTTGTCTGCTTTGTTATCAGTTACCGCCCTGAGCTGGCGACAATTATAACAATGGCATGTGGTCCCTTGCTGCGTTTGTCCTTCGAGTAACAGCCGTAACCGCGCGAATCTCGTGGGTTAGGTGTCTGGCATGGCTATCTATATTCAATGCCTTTACTGAGGGATACCTGATTATGTGCACCTGCTCACAAATATCAAGATTGTATGCTTATCTATCTAGCAGAGATAGGTAAGGAACTGATTGTACTATACCATGTATAGCTGTTGCACAGTACAATTAATTTAAGACAAATTTCTCGAGAAATCTGAGATGGAGTCAGTTACTAAGGGATAATAAATGTAGAATTATGACACTAATTCTTTGGAAATGATTTTCGAGGGCGAAGTCGCGACTCTGACAAAGCGCGTATGAGCTTTAACAGAGTGCGCGTCCCTAAACTTTTTTCGATTCGTGCATTGACATCACCTCTTAAATGCAGCGCAGATCATGCTCTTAGCGGCGAATGCCCCACTAAGCGCAGCCGTCGAACAGATTGTCGTATTAAGGAGCAAAGTTCTCGTGTGTCATTACGGCTATCCTGTCTTCTACTGTCACTCATAAGAGCAGCCACTGCAAGAAGTTAGCATGCACACCGCGAAAGAGGTTCAAAAAAGCTGAGAGTGGGTTTGTCGAAAGGAGTAATGTAATGTCCAGTTTACTGCAGCTGTGCTTTCAAAGCAAAACCAGTCACAAGTTATTAGGGCTGCTGAAACACCCATTAACGACTTGCAGTGTGCTGGATTTGCTGCCCCGAAGCTACAGTGATGGACTATGAGGTGCACCTAAGTGTAGAGCTTCGGACTAAGTTCAAGTGCATCGACCGGTCCTGTAAAGCTAGGTTGCAGAGAACACTGACGCTTCCACACTTCAACTCCATCGAAATGCGGTCTGGCGGCCCGTATTTGGTCCCACGATCTTCGGAACAAACCCAAACACCAAGCACACTGAGTCGCCACTGTAGATTTAGGTTTGGTGTCTGTTTGATGTGTGGGGTAACGTCCCAAAGCGACTCAGGCTATGAAAGACGCCGCAGGGAAGGGCTCCGGAAATTTCGACCATCTGGGTTTATTTAACGTGCACTGACGCCGCACAGTACACCGGCCTCTAGAATTTCGCCTCCATCGGAATTCGACTGCCGCCGCCGTGATCGAACCCGCGTCTTTCGGGTCAACAACCGAGCACCATAACCACTTAGTCACTTCGGCGGCATCCTGCAGATTTTACGCCACTTCTCGTAAGTAGCTGAGGTGCAATCAGTTGCTACCGCTGAGCGTAGTTCATACAGTCCTGCTCGTTTGAACGGCACACTGCTGTTTTTGGTGGGTTAATTTGTTAACTAAAGTTAATTTGTTCGCTTATTTTGCCTTCGCAACGTTTCTAGCTTATTCCACCCAAGAACATGGCTTGCACTGTCAGCCATTCAAACGCACAAGAAGGGAATGACGTCGCCCTAACGCTTCGCTTACCCTTTTATCCAGCACTTCATCGGAGGGACAGCAACTCCATTGCGCTGCATCCTTTGGCCATCGCTGCTCATCAAGGGGGAAGCCGCATGTCGCCGCAGCCTCGCACTGACGGTAACAGCTTTCGCACAGGACGTGCCCGCAGGGAAGCACCGCGGAATGCTTGCGCACTAGTCCACACACTTTGCAGATTCTGCTTTCTTGAATGGGCTCTACAAAGCGCAGTGGCCTCCAGTCGGTCGATACAGAGAACCCGACCAGAGTGTATTCTCGTGGTCTTCCTACTGCCATGGCCTACTCACGTACACTCGTGCCTGACAGGCTGCACGGAATGCCACAGCCACTCCGGCAAACATCACCACCTATTGCTTTTAGTTCCTGTCTTACTCGCCGCTGACGCGACTAAAATTGCTGCGCCATCTACCGCAGGTGCCTGCCTGTATATCAGAACAAGCAACATCGCCTATAGCTCTCATAGAAGCCCCCCCCCCACTTTACGATAACCTAATGATAAAAGAAACAGGCGGTTATCTACTGTGGAAAAATGCGCTGAACGAAACAGGTCACTAGTAGGCTGCAAAAATACATGTTTCTATGTTCATTTTTTTTGGAGCAGGAAGAACATCACTAATTCCATTAACTTCCTTCATAAGTGGCTTGATGCTGCTACAACCCGTGATGGTCTGCGAGAGGCTTTCCTCCTCCAGTGGACGTAGTCATGGTGATGATGATGATGATTGATGAGGATGATATCTGTACCTGTAGGGAATGAAGACAAGTGGTTGAGCCTGCTGATACGTTACCACCTTGAACTTTAGCGCTACACACGACGCGGGGACGAAGATGACACAACGAGCGCGACGGTAATTAGCGTTGGTATTCAGCGCTTCTTATGTCTCTTAGGCGGGGGAAAAGTAAGCGGCGCTAGTTAGAAATAAGTTTTCGAAGCATCGCTATCGAATATATATTTTCCTACAGCGCTGATAATACCCAAATGAAATCGCAGTCTAGACATCACATCACTTTAGGTTTTAGAAAAATCCGTGAAAATGCACTGACAAGCCGCCTACACACCTGAAGTTCAGAAAAATTAGCACTGCTCCAACAACAGGTGTGTTTCTGCGAAAGTACCTGTGGACTCTCACGAAGATAAAAACAGCGTTTACAACTGCGGAGCAGTCACGCTAGTATACCGTGGACGGAAGCAAATTATGGCGACAAAGCTGTCAGTTCTGGCCTGCCTGGGGCACGCACGTGTGCTGCTGAGGAAAAGATGACAAATTCGACTGGCGCTTGTACCGAGCATAGAGCACATGTGCGCTATCCTCCGATGATGCGGTTGCATCATCGGAACTCGAACAGTGCAGTCTACACAGGGAAGAACACATTGTGACTTGCGTCAGACGGGCCCTACGCGAGAAAGCGGACAAAATGACGTCATATTTACAGCGCTCGACTTCTAGCAGGAACATGCAGTGTGATATACTCGACGAGCTATCCCATAGCTTGAACATTTTCAAGGAATCAGTGGGCGAACAACTTTCCCTGATCGCACGCAGCTTTAGCGGAATGAAAGGAGAAATATCTCGAGGCATCTGCGGAATAAAGGAGACAGTGACGCAGTATATGCTCCAGGGGAAGAGCAGGGGAGATGAGGCTTTTAGACAGCAGCTGTTGGATAAAATAAAGCAGTACCGTCACGGTTTGCTTCAACATATACGTGACCTCACGGCGGCGATCGAGCAGCTTGAGCAGCGCCTATCCTCTCGCGGTGATGTAGTCGACAAAGTTTCCAACGGCGTGAGCGAGCCGAATTCCACTTCGAACATCTCGCGGTCGCCAAGTGTGTCCAGTACGAACCACGGAGAGTTCTTGCAGACTACACCCGCCATCCCTGCAACCTTACACGAAGCAAGTAATAGCAGCGAACAGACAATTGCTGTCTGCAGAAATGGGGAAACAGCTGTTGACCTATGGGTGACCAGCTGCGAATTCACCGTGCGCGGTGTCAAACCTCTCGAAAACACCGCAGTGACTAAGGACTCCACTATTTATGATAGTGAACGTGTGTACATGGGTGGTTACCTTATTACACCTTCAGTTGAATTCATAAAAGGTGGTACTGTGGTTATTCATGGTGACTTGTGCATGCACAAGGGGGTCATGGATGATGTCGTTCCTTGGCCTTTCGAGCGCAAAATAAAGATGATCATAAAACACCCGACAAACGACGAAGGAAAAGAGCTTGAGGTCGAACCATATGGTCTTTTCATTTCCTTCCAAAAACCTGGTGGGTTGCGCGACACGGGGTATGGCTTTTCACGCTCCTCACTGAGCCTTGATGATCTGCTCAGGGGTGTATATGTGGAGGGTGATCAGCTTCTAGTCAAGTGGGAGTTGCTTCCTTGATTTCGGGCTTCACCTTCGCCTGACAGCTCGTCTTCGCCGCCTATGCGAAAGCGTCACCGTTTGTGTTATTGATTTGTCATTCTTGTGCAATTATGTAGCCATGTATCAGCCTTTTCGTTTGTGAATTTTTAACGTTTTTTATTGTTTCTGCCCAGTATGAGCATTGCAACCTTTTATTTCTGACATCGTTTTGCGGCTTCTAGCGGTACACTTTGTATGGTAAAGTTGGTCTTGAAAATAAATGCCCTTCATATTTCATTCAAGTTTGTCCACTAGTTTGCAGCAAGACTGCCTTCAAATGGCGCCTTCAAACTGCACATCTCCGCAAAAAAAAAAGAAGGAATGAAATTGACATGAAAGTTAATCCGAATTCAGGCGTTCCCAGTTATGCTTGTCATGCATATCAGAATCACCTATTTTCTGTCCGCTTTTCTGCGTAACAGATTAACGAAGGCATCGAATCCGGCAGTCTTGATGCCATAGGTAACATCAAAAGGGTTCTTGCACAGCTTCTGCCCTCACCGTTCGATCATATTCCTACGTGGCACTCGCAGTAGTAGAGGACATCCACTGCTATAGATGAGGGTGGCGCTGGTGAACACTATAGGTTTGGTTACAGTCACATAAATACCCCCGAAAGCAGTAGAGTCGACAGCCGTCGCTGTAGCTGAGTTGGTATTGCGCCGGAAACTAAATTCGGAGGTCGTGGGTGTGGATCCCATTGGCGGTATGAGGTTTTTTCTTCTGCTCTCTTATCAATTATCTTCATTTGACAAAATCATTACACTGTTATCTCCAATTGAAACCACAAATCGCTCACAATGCCGGGCTAGTTCTGCCTCCGGCACACTTCACTAACAAAACACGCGGCCGCAGGTCACAGGCAGAGTGAGGAGCGCGATTGAAAGGCTTAATAAGCGTGCTTTATTTGCACGTCGGCACAGAAGGTGTCGCGGAATAAAGGGCATAATTTTGCGAGAGAAATACCAAATTTTGTTTTGCGAAGTTCCAAACGCGCAGAAAGACATTTGTTAATATATCACTCAGTGCACGCCTTATGCTATGTCGTACTCTCCGCGCACAACCAAGCCGCGTTTGAGTGAATAAATGGAGTAGATACTGACAGGAGGATGAAGAAAATAGACACCTAAGAGGAGCGGCGAGGAACAAATTGGACAACAGGGTTTGTGCGCTTCTCATCGCCATCACACTGGCTCTCCACGCATTTTGTCTGCACTTACACTAGCGCCACATAGCCGACACGGTTAGGTGACAACTCGAACTTATTATTCGGGTTGGTGCGTCGTGCCCCCAGAAGGTTAGCGAAACGAGCGTTCCAAGGTAAGCAGGGACATTCATGTCGATGCGCACATAAGGACCAGAATTGGCTAAGGAGCTGGTTTATTAATCTCACCAATTGCTTAATCTTAGCAACCTAATGCGTGACTAAAACCAAACGGGGGCGTGGTTGAGGTGCAGTTAAAAGTCGCACTTGCGCCTAGGGCTGAAGGCGAGTTTTTATTTTTTTTGTAGCGCAACTCCTCTGAAAGCCACTTATGCTTTAAGAAGCTCTACGTCATTCCTAGAGAATTGCTGAGTGGACGTCGACAGTTTTTTATATCAAAGGATACGAGTATGCACACAGGTGAGCAAGCACACAAACACTCGCCACCGATTTTTTTTGCCTGAAAGAAGGCTATACTGGTAACTAAGTAAAATACTCTCAGTGCTGTGTGCGTGGAACTGTCCTCGGGCTCTCTAAATCATATCATTTTTGCAGGATGCAATTCGTAGATGCCAACAATGGTACTTCCGCAAGGAAGCCGGTTATTGTTGGTGCGCTGCAGGGAAGCATTTTAGGGCCACTTTTATTCTGATCTACATAAATGACATTGTAAACTGCACAGATAGCCCTTGAGTTGTTTCGTACGCTGCAGACGCGACAGTGTTTACTAAAAGCAGCTTATGCATAGATATTGAAACCAAGGCCAACAAGGCGCTGGCTAAATTGGAAGCCTGGGATGAGGTGAATTATTTAAATACATATCCTACAATAACAAAGGAAATTTGTACACGTATTGAGGTAAAGAGTGACAAAACAGATTAATCTGTTTCTTGGGTCCAGACCATTAGAGATGCTGGATTCTGTTAATAGTCTCGGAACATATTTTTCTTAGCATCTTACCTGGAATGAACTTGTTGACTACCGACAATGTAAGCTGTCATCTGCCATGGGTACCATTGCTCCTATGCGGCGCGTTCTCAAAGGCATGGTAAAAGCTTTTCTTTTACGATGCTTTAGTGCTCCCTCTGATGGAGTACTGCAGCATGGCCTGGGGCACAACTGGTGTTGCCAATTGGCGCCGACTACATTTGCTGCTGAAAAGAGCCGTACGTTTCATTGCTGATGTTCATTATACTTACGCCACAAAACCTTTTGTTTTTCAAAGTATGATATTCTTTCTGTGTTTTTGTCCTACAATTAAAAGTGGATTACATATTTTAAAATTTTCTGTTAATTTGGTATGGATGATGCAATTTGAATATCTGTAGTACAGGTGAACACATGCGTTCCTCAAACCGGACACAAAGAACTTTAGTTCGTGCCTACCCCTTGAACACCCTAAGATGAACAATCTTTATTTTACACACTACCTTCGCTGCTAAACCTACTAATCGGCAATGATTTTGATCTTATCTGTAGCGAAAACTATCTCATCAAAAGCTTTCGCCAACTTTTCGCCAAGCGAAAAGTTTCACTCGAGGATTGGGAGTGCGTGTTGGCTAGCTGTGACCCGCGTCGTCCAGACCAGGGCCGTGGAGTGGGCCACCCAGGTCGCCGTCAGCCATGGGTTGCTGGCACTCTATCACGGAATCGTCCACACATTCTCTCTGACGAAGATAAAGTTTTTCCATCCATACATCACTAGGCTAGTCAACACCGCTCTTCGCGTGAGCCGAAGGCCATATTTGCCACCTCTGCGCATGCGCGAAACCGAGCGACGTCACGCGCAGCGCAGGTGGCCGCCGACTCCGTAATAAAAAAAAGAATACAATTAAGCACAGAAAGGAGAATAAAAAGAAAATAAAAGAAATAAAATATCAGACGTAAAAAATAAATAAAAGACAAACAGTACGCCATGAAACTCTCATATCTCGGTGGACACCCGAAACGCGCCGTAAGGGAAGGAAAATGAAAAGAAAATTGGTTTTAAGGAAATCAAACGACACCTGTTTCTCTCTAAAATTTCACCAGCGCTGCGACTAGGAACAAGAAACAGAGAAGGAAGACAAGGACAAGCGCTACTAACAACTGAAAGTTTATTTGAATGGTGCTCCTTCATCAAATCTGTCCCTTCATTACAGAGATTGTGATCTGAACAAACCCGGTGTGTCTAATAAAAAAGCATGCTTTCCACTGCTTAACAGGGCAAAGATTAAATTCAGACATCCAGATCAGCTGACTAGGGACTTGTGTGAAGCCTATCACATTCACAAGAACAGCGACACGTGCGTTAGCACACCATCTGTAAACTTACATGAATGTGAAATTTTGTATCTAGATTCTTAACTTTCTTTTGCGTGCTTTTTGCGGGAAGCGCAGGCGCTTTGGGTTGTCAGTTGTGTGCATATAATCTGTGTTTTTTCAAATAAACTTTCAGTTGTTAGTAGCGCTTGTCCTTGTCTTCCTTCTCTGTTTCTTGTTCCTAGTCGCAGCGCTGGTGAAATTTTAAAGATGTACCAACTAGCTCAAACCACCATTTTGCTCTGTTTCTCTCATATCTCGGTGGATCCCCGAACCGCGCCGTAAGGTCCTTAACGAAAATGAACTGAAATGAAAATTGGTTCTAAGGAAAGGAAATGTCTGTTTCTCATATCTACATGTCTCACCACACTACACCACACTACATGTCTCTAAAGCACCTTCTAAGACAGCGCTGTATTCACAACACGCGCGTCTCCTCCTCCGCTTCCATACAGGCAGTGTGCGAACGGCCGAACGCCTCCACTTCATTGTGGTGCTCCACCAGTGCATTGTGCGCAAACTGCGACCGTCATGACGTCAAACCAAGCGTACAACCTTTTCGCTTATGTATTCAGGCTTAACCACAGCTAAGCCATTGCCATTTTTTTTCTACAAGACTACTATAAAGCTCTCATTTTTTCCCCGTCCTTATAGGCCGCTGATGTTTATACTGTTCTTGCTTGTTTTGCCACGTTCATTACATAATGGTCCATACTCTCTCCTACTTCTCAGTACACTGTGACTAAGAATGTATGACTTGCTATTAGCT
Organism: Amblyomma mixtum; assembly: GCF_055824585.1. Lineage (NCBI taxonomy): Eukaryota > Metazoa > Arthropoda > Arachnida > Ixodida > Ixodidae > Amblyomma > Amblyomma mixtum. The sequence goes on along the minus strand of NC_143020.1, from coordinate 74,875,073 downwards.
TGCTATATGCTAACCTGTAAAGGGTCGAGAACTGGTCAAGCTCTCCGAGCTTTTTTGTGCCGTACTCCTCCGTTTTAAAGGAAATAAAGTTTATTTATTTATTTTTTCATTTAATAATAGTTGGTAGAAAGGCTTCACAGTCAATATGAATGATCGCTTGCCATGTCAGTCGTCTATCTCCGCTGTAGTGCGATACTGCACATGCGGTACATATCCTTGTTTTCCCTGATATTTTCACTCCAGGTCAGTTTTACGGAACTCAATCCTAGGTACCTGAACGTGGTACTGTGATTAAGAAAATTGGTGACTTTTAGCCACAGATATAATAATAAGCTTAGGATCGAAATGCGTAGATGCACCAGGGTGTAAAGAGAGGTGTTTTTCTCTCACGGAGATTAATGTACTAGAAGAAAGTTCCCTTCGATTGTGTCATTAACAGTAATACTGACAGCTTGAAAGCCGTCATTTAACTAGAAGAGTGCGGTGAGGGGCTAGTTGGTACGACATTATGAGAACAAAAAGTAACTGCGCAAAAGGACGGGACAAGAGAAAGAGAACCACACGGGACAAACGCAGACTGACAACTGTTTTATTCCACCAACTCTTCTTTCCTTCAGCAGCAAAGCGCATGCGCACCAACCACAAAAACAGTCTGCGTTTGTCCCGTGTGGTTCTCTTTCTCTTCTCCCGTCCTTTTGCGCAGTTACTTTTTGTTCTCATAATGTGATTTACCTCTCTGCTACGTTTTCCCCAGTCTACATTTGGTCTGAAATCCCTCATTCCTGGTTTTATCAGGAATTTAAAATGGCTACTATAAATAGCCAGCTGACGCCATTTCGATTATTCCAAGCTACGATTATCTCACAGAAAAGATGATAGGCAGCGTGATAACTGTCCTCATCTTAATAACACTGCATAAAACAGATATAGGAGGGGAAAGTGGGGGGGGGGAAGGATTGCTTTAGAATTTTTAATGGGCTAGCTTTACATGTGCAATGTAGATAATTTGAAGTTGGAGGGTCCACTTCAGGGCAGTTTTACCGGGGAAAATCAGTAATATATAGGGTATTCATTTTCACTGTTACTGATAGTATACTGAGTATAGTATACTGAGCATATAGTATACTGGGTATATAGTATGCTGGGTATATAGTATACTGAGTATATAGTATACTTAGTGTAGTAGTGATACTGATAGTATCGTGAACGCCGCCTTCATGGAATGTATATTCGGCTCTGCTGACAGAAGATAAGGACATAGTGGTCTGATTTGTTTAATTAGTTATGCAAATTTCGTTATTTATCTTTTTAACTATTAACTTTAAGCTTCATATTGCCATAGCGATTTTGTAGACTGTAATGATTCAAAGCAAGTAAAATTTTAGCATGTCCCTAAGTGCAACAGGTATTGAGACTTTCGCGATTGAATTCTCAGTATTTTCGCATCCGATTCGGGAACTGAACGCTCAGAGTGCGCCGGAAATGCCGCCCATGATACTTCTTTAGAGATTGACGAAATGATGACCGCAAATAACCGACGGCAGCAAGGCTAGTTCCGACTGTGCCAGGCAGGCACTCGAGAAGAGCGTATAGTCATTGCCTCCGTGAGAAGCACGCGCTATTTTTTCGTCATTGGTATTGAACTTAGAGGCACGTTTCCTGCCGTCAGCGGCTTCGAAAAGCAGCACCGTGATAGCGCGCAAGATTTCCCTTTCCGCTCTGGCTCGGACAAGAAAGGACCCCTCGTTTATCGACTTGCGATTTATTATTTTTCGCCGGAATCTCCACTGGTCAGCTGCCGGCTGTCGATTCCGTTAACAGAACGAACGAGGCTGCTGCAATGCTACACATATGGGGTACGATTACGAGTCGCTCAAAATCTTCTCAATCGGAAAGTGCCTGAAAAAGTGTCTCATTTGCCCCGTTCCTATTGGTCGGTCGTGACCAGCGGCCATATTAGTTTTTTGCGTCACCGGCCGACGTCATAAACGTGCAGAAGTGTTGACGTTGCTTACCTAATTATGCGAGCCGATTGAGACGATTTTTCGGGATTGGAACGAGTGGTCTGAAACCGCTTGATACAGAAAATGGCGGTTGTTTACATCGCCGGTGGCCGCGCGAGCAACGGTGTAAGAGGGTGCATGACGACGGTTTTGACGTGCTGGACGAGTTGTTTCGACGTTTTCACATAGGAAGGAGCATAATGGCTGTGCGACGAACTCGCCGTTGAACTTGGAGGTGTGCGGGCGAGCGCGCGGTCAGTGGAGCGGCAAGTGCTGTGCGCGCCTTCGCCGCCGGTTGGTTTCAAGACACCGTAGGAAATGAAGTAAACGTCGGCGTAGCCCAACCGACTGTGAGCAAGTGTTTGCGGTGAGTTGCGGGGACCACTGTCAAAGTTAAGTCGCAGAAGGTGCGTGCTTTCCGGCGAGACCCCCAAGACAAGGCGGCGGCGAAGGAGGACTTCCTTCGCATAAACTTTCGCCACCGCAGTATCCCCGGCGGCGTCATCCGAGTATCATCCGAATGGAACGCAACAACACCAACACGAATATCATAACACACATAACATAACATAAGCAACAGCGTTATTTTCACAGACTCGCTCAGTGTACTCACAGCGCTTCACATCAGAAATGCAGTCACGCCGCTACTCGGCGACATCATAAACAACATAATAACAGCCACTGCCCACGGACTAAACGTCAAATTCTGCTGGGTCCCTAGTCACGTCGGTATAAAAGGGAATGAAAGAGCAGACGTATGCGCAGCTCAAGCCCGGAACAAACAAATCGAGAAAGTAAATTTACCTTTTATGGATTACATGAAATTAGTACATTCTAAACTAAGGGATAAATGGCAGGCAACATGGAATAATACAATAAATAATAAACTCCACTTGGTTAAGCCTGTGTTAGGCGAATGGAAAACATGTACTCACCAGGAACGCATTAAGGAAGTCATTTTATGCCGTCTTCGCATAGGACACACACACCTCACACACAACTTCATACTAACAATACAAGACAAACCTATATGTGACGCATGCGGAGACGACCTCACCGTAAACCATTTGCTATACTCATGTCGAAAGCTCGAAACACTGAGGAAGAAACATTCCACACGGTTTTACAATGAACAAATCCCTTTTCATCCATCACTGGTTTTGGGAGAGAATGCACTTGTCGACTTGTCCTGCACATTTCACTTTTTACAAGAAGCAAATATTCTAAACAAACTATAGGTTACAACAACTGTAACACATAAATTCTAGAAACATGCATTTAACCCCGTGCTTTACAATTTATTGACATACCTCATCTTCCCTTACTTTTTTTTGAAACACCTCAGCCACTGTCTCATTCCTGAGAAGATAGCTGAGGTCCCTATTCCATCGGGTGGGAACCTCGAGATCCTTGCCCAGCCAAGGATGCTTGCTGAGGTACCGACCCTATTTAAAGCTTTTACCATAAGTCACTTCTAAAATTTTGTCTTAAATTTTTATATTTTTACTATGCTGCACAAACTAACTTGTTAGGCCCTTTACACCACCGTCCATTTAGACTTTTGTATAACATCCTATATAAAACAATTTTATACCCTGAGCTTGGCGCATGATAGCCTTAGTCGCTTATGCGCCATAAAACACAACACACACACAATATCAAGTGCTTAACCCGAAGCGGGCGGCATGAGTTGGTTACGAGGCGGAAGAGCGATTGTTGCCGCAGTGACTGGGCGTGCCGGCTCTTAATTCCCGCAGTAAGATTGCAAGCTCCCAGCAGCTGCACCGGTCTGCTTCCGTATGTCGACAGTTGCTACAGTGTGATTATTCATGGTCGCCGTGTGTTTTTTGAACAAAAACAAATAGAATCACGCATCGCCCTTGGAGCACATTTGCCATCGATAGCAGGCTAGCTGAGTTCACACTGGCGAGTCGCGGACGTCGCGCGACAGGCTTAAATCGATTTGTTGCGCTCCCTCCCTGCTTTACATTTCGCAAACCGTAACTAATTGACCGAAATCGGTAGCCTAGAATTCTAGCGCGACGTTTGCAACTCGCCAGTGTGAACTTGCCTTAAAGCTGTCTTCGCCGGATTTCCAGCCAAGCGCTGCTTGCAAATTGATCTCGGCAGACTCGTAGCAATCACTGCCTTTATATAGATTTTTCCACGCACTTAAGACGTCTGCACAGTACCTTGATTCTACGTAATGTGTAAAGAAAAAGGACAGCCGTCGAATCCGCTGATTTTTTTTTTCTGGCTGCCATGTTTACGATGGCTGAATATGTGCGTGGAGGAATAAGGCTGAATCCTTTGAATCAGGCGGCAGCTCACGCCACCTAGCCGACGCTAGCGACGCTTTTCTAGCGTCAGCGCACCCTCGCGGCAGCAAAAGTGACTGAAGAGCAAACTTAATTGCAAAACTGAGAACGCTTCTTGTTTTGCTTCATGTAGTTATGATTGAAACATAGTTTGTTTGGAAAATAAAACATTGTTCATTTTGTTAATGGCGTGTTTACAGCAAAATGTTAGCATACGGTCCCTTATTGCGCAACTAAATGCTTCCTGGGTGGAACCCTACTATTAGCCACCACAACCTCGCTACTAATTGGTTGATTCCGCGGTCAACATCTCGCGGTGTCGTCATATTGACGTCAGAATCTCAAAATTGAGGCAAAAACTCGTAATACAGTCCATGAACTCTGAATGCGCGTTAGAATGGCAGGGCAGCTGCAACCGCGATACTTTTGACCGAGAAGGGGCAGATGGTTGTCGCCTACGTGCAAACGAATGGCAACGTTCCGCCTCGCATCACGACTCTACGCCTCCGAGAATCTTGGCACCCCGGTTCCGTCTCATACGATGTTTGCTAAAAGCATTTGTTGGGCGAGTTGGTGTTTTCGTTTATCCATAACTACAGCGCAAAGGACAGGACAGAGATGAAGAAGGGACACCACACAGCGCTGCGCAAACGACAGGACCGAGGTGAAGAAGGGACAGCACACAGCGCAGGCGCAAACCACAGGACAGAGATGAAGAAGGGACACCACACAGCACTGCGCAAACGACAGGACAGAGATGAAGAAGGGACACCACACAGCGCTGGCGCAAACGACAGGACAGAGATGAAGAAGGGACACCACACAGCGCTGGCGCAAACGACAGGACAGAGATGAAGAAGGGACACCACACAGCGCTGGCGCAAACGACAGGACAGAGATGAAGAAGGGACACCACACAGCGCTGCGTGGTGTCCCTTCTTCATCTCTGTCCTGTCGTTTGCGCTGTAATTATGGACGATGTTTGCTAAAATGCACAAATTGTTCCGGACCACAGGATGCGTACTTCATTCAAGGAAGGTAAAGGAGTTATCCTGAGGGAAGAATTCCAGATAAATATTCACGCCTACGTTCGTGCATACTCCGAAGCCAGAATCCGTGAAATCGTCGAGGCCGTTGGATCCTACCGCTATTCAGTCGGGAGAGCGCTCAAGAAGCATAGTTTTTATCCTTGCCACATATCGCTGCATCAGGATCTCAGTGAAGACAATTATAGAAAAAAAACTGTACGAATTCAGCAACTGGCGTTGATCAAATGTGACGAAGGCTCAGACTTTCTTAGGAAGTTCTGTGGACGGACGAGGCCCACTTTTGCCGTAATGGCGAAGCCAATGTACACAACGTCCACTACTCGTGTGATCAGAACCCGCACTGGCTCCGGGAACACCATTACCAAGTCAGGTGGTCAGTGAATATCTGGTGTGGCATTTACTCAAATCGAGTAGTGGAGCCGTACTTTCTGGAGGAAAATCTAACCGCAAAGTCATACACAGCGAGCATACTAAGTTGTGCTGTCAGCTATTTCATGTCCGAGATCCCGTTAAGTGAAGTCCATGGCTCGTGGTTTCAGCACGACGGGGCGCCTGCACGCTGCTCGTCGCGTGCAAAGGATTGGCTCGCCAGCAAATTCCCCGGTCAGTGGGTAGGGCGGGGGGAATCATATTCTTGCCCCTGGGGTCACCCGACCTGACTTCCATAGATTTCTTTCTTTGGGGTTACGTCAAGAACGAAGTCTGGGCCACTGAACCCGAAGACGTGGCAGATTTTGAAGAAAGAATCATCAAGGCATCCGCGAATATACCCCACAGGTTGTGAAACGAGTGCTGCAGTCCATAAAGGAAAGATTCATGGGATGCGTGGCGGTTGAAGGCAAGGCAAACACTTCGAGCATTAGACAGCTTTAGCTGAGCGTTTTTACGGCCAGCGGAGAGGAGCGGACGACAGCAGACGCCACTGCGCATGCGCACGTCGCTGAGCCGGCAAGCGTTTTTACGGTGATTAGCTTACGCCCGCTGGGAAGCCCTCTCCGGCGGAGCGATAGGCAGAGTGTGAGCGAGCGTAAGAGCGCGCGGGCGTGTATGGGTATTCAAGATGGCAGCCTCTTTTGTGCATCTAAAACGCAACATTTACCCAATAAGTAACTATAAACACAGAATCTACGATTTGTTAATAGTTTAAGCGCATTATTAGCTGGCTTAATTGATATTATTTTCACTCTAACTCGAATTGTGGCCTATAGGTGGAGCAGCAGAGCAATTCGACTCTAGTCCGCTCGAGAAGACGGGCGATCCACCCGGCTAAAACTCTTTTCTCGCGCGCGTCTCCGCTGGTGTATCCGCTCGCCCGCTCCGCCCCGCTGGCCGTAAAAACGCTCATCTAAAACTGCCTATTACTGATGCTTGAAACCTCGCCACGGAGATACGACGGGGCAACAGTTATCAGTTCAAGGCCTTTGAAATTGCTTTGGATGAAAAATAAAGTACAAGCAAACAACTTGCACTTCCTTTCTTGGCCGAGTCAGAACGGAAAAGGAAATTTTGCGCGTTATCAACGTGCTGCTTTCTCGAAGCCGCTGTCGGCAGGAAACGTCCCTCGAATTAGGTTCAATGGCAAAGGCGAAAAAAGAGCGCGTGCTGCTCACAAAGGAAGTGACTATGCGCTCTACTCGAGCGCTTGCCCGCCGCAGTCGCGTTCTTGGCAAGCAATAAGCAACACAAGTTTGCATTGCCAAGACCAGATAAGGAAATGCGATACAAAACGCGAAGCGTCTCAAAGGTACCTAATTATGAGCTTATTACCAAAGCTAAAACAGACACCACACTCCAGAAGAAAAACAATAAAAATGATGATAGTGAATTTTTATGGGTTAATTGCAGAGACATGGGAGAGGCCTTCGCCCGGCAGTGGGCGTAGTCGGGCTGATGATGATGATGCCGCAAGGGCATCGGCGGCCAAAGAGTGCCGTGGCACAAGGAATTATCGGTTGCTCAAGGTGGGGACAAAGACTTATTTTCTAAGCATTTGTGAAATGAAAAAAGATGGTAGTGCCAAAGAATGTGAAGGAAAATGAGCGACAAGTGAATCCACAAAAACAGACGTAGGAGTAACAGAAGCGCACCTAGTTAACGCAAAGGTAAGCTGTTGCCGGGCAAAAATGTAGTTTATTTATTAAGCATGAAATGCTTTTAGCCCCCGTTGTCGGCAGTGTGGTGACGTCACGCCGAAACCGATAGCCATCATGCGGGCTCTGAAACGAGAACATCCGGGCACCGTTGTTGTTGTTGTGACTGAGAGAAGGATGAAAAGGAAATTGCACGGGCCTGCTACTGGCTCGAGCCAAGCCACCACCGCTGCCACGTGCAGATAGAGGAGAGTTAAAAGATCAGAGGAAGGAGAGGAAAGGAAAGACGCGCGTCGCTGCAACAACTGCATCCGCCGGAGCGGACACTGCTCAAAAAAACAGATAAGCGACCGAAGCCGCACTCCCCGAAGCGAGAACAGGTACTCTTTTTAGATTGTTGTTGTTGTTGTGACTGAGAGAAGGATGAAAAGGAAATTGCACGGGCCTGCTACTGGCTCTAGCCAAGCCACCACCGCTGCCACGTGCAGGTAGAGGTGAGTTAAAAGATCAGAGGAAAGAGGAAAAGGAAAGAAAAGACGCGCGTCGCAGCAACAACTGCGTCCGCCGGAGCGGACGCTACTCAAAAAGAAGCGGCCGAAGCCGCGCTCGCCGAAGCGAGAACAGATACTCCTCTCTTTTTTTTTTTTTTTACGACTCTCTCTAAGCCCTCCTACGCGACCGGCATGCAAGCGCCGGTTGGTCTCCAAAGGAGTAAAAAAAAATAACTGCTGCCAGTGCCTTCTCAATGTTTGTCAAGATATCAGTCGCTTTGCGTTTGGTAATGCACGGACTTATAATTTCCGATTTCTAATAACGCGTGCAAAAAGCACATAAATGCCACAATACACTTCGTTGCCATACGTGATCTCTCATAGGCTTCGCACATCGAAGCAAAGCCGCGCAGGCGCACAGGGGCCCGGGGGAGAAGCGCTGCGTTCAAAGGGCAAGGCATCGCGCCGAACGGGTGGTGGCGTTCCTCCCTTCCATTACGGTGCGGTTCGGGTGTCCACCGAGATGGCAGTGAATTACTGCGCCATTTCCTTCCCTCAAAAAACCTTGCGTTCAAATGGCAAGGCATCGCGCTGAACGGGTGGTGGCGTTTCTCCCTTCCTGTACGGTGCGGTTCGGGTGTCCACCGAGATGACATTAGGCCCGTAAACATTTCATGCTTACTCTACTCTCGGTTACGGGAGAGGCAGAGATTTTTTATTTACAGATACTGCTGTTTCCGTATTGCACATTGCAGGAGTGGTTACATGGAAATGAAAGTCACAATACATAAGTAGGCATTTGTTTCACAAACTGTTCGCGTGGTAGGTGTCCCAACGAACCAACAAGGTTATTCCACATCTCAACTGTGTGCGGGAAAAAAAAAATTATGGCAATCAGGCAATCACCTGATTGGTGCAATGTTGATAAGATCGGTCCGGCGGGTCACACGTGCAGAACTGAGTAGTTGTAGAACTGAGATTATTTGTGTCAATGCTATAATAAGGCATAGCCTGAGTTGCTTTGGGACGTTAAACCCCAATAAACGAAACCAAACTACAATTACGAGTAGAATGTCTGTTTCCGTTACTGTGTTTAGGAAAACCGATTGCGAACACTTTTTCAACGCATAGTGTGTAGAGTAATCAACGATCGCTGATAAAGGAAGATTAACTGAGTAATCATTGAGTGTATTTGCCCGTTCTCTTCCATTATAGTTTCTCCATCAACATGTACTTCAGTGATCGAAGATTGTGACCTACCGGTTCCAAACGGTGTGTTTATCCTTTCCCATGGCTGCCTGGATGTCTCAGTGGTTATGACGCTCGTCTGCTGACCCAAAAGACGCGGGCTCGATCCCAAACGGGGTGGTCGAATTTCGGTGGAGGCGAAATTGTACGGGCCCGTCTACTGTGCGATATCAGTGCACGTTACAGAACCGCAGGTGGTATAAATTTTAGGCGTCCTTCACTACGGCATCCCTCATAGCCTGAGTCGCTTTGGGACGTTAAAACCCAATAAACCAAACCAAACCTTTTCCATGTTGTTGCTGTGTCCGAAGCCTGCCATAAAAACGCTTTCGAAATGATCCGACCTTGCACTCTTAATTTCCTTCTTAAGACGGCTACTGTATCGTTTAAACTCTTTCAGTTGCTCAGGGTCACGGTGGGTAGGGAATTTTGCGTACATAGAATACTAACTTTTAAATTTTCTTCAGCACATCTTTACTGATGCAAAGCTTCCAAAGTTTTTGCGACTGTTTGTATTGTTTTGAAAGAAAATGTTTTTCATCGGTGGCTCTAAGTTTATCAAGAAATCTGTCAAATGCAACATTAGCGTCATCCATGCGAAACACATCAATCAAGGACAAGTTTGCTTATTCTAGTCGAAAGGTTTCGAGGTTTTGTGGCGAAATGCGTTGCGCTAATTTAGGACTTTTGTGTTCTCCACAGTGATAAAGAATAGCCATGCACATTGGAAAATGGTCACAAACATCACAATACCAAACTACAGCTTTATTTATTGTAGTAGAGCTGGTAAGAAAGACATTCAATAATGATTCAGACTGAGAAGTTATTCTTGTAGGCATGGTGATAGCCTTCATTAACCACTTACTTTCAAGCACCATTTGGTTTCATTTGCCGTTGAAGAATTTGAGCGTGTCAATATTTAGGTCACCGACACAAACTACCATCAATTTATTAATTCTACTGTATTCAAAAATACATTGCAGATCTTTTAGAAAATTTCGAATACTAGGCCTTGGAGGACGACAAGCTGCCGAGAGAAGATAACTGTTTAACAGAACTAACAGCATTTCACAGTCACTGTCCGAACACGTGATGGCTTCAATGATATCGCATTTGTATGTGTTTTTTACCACAAATGATACGCCGCCGCCGCGCCGTGTGGGCCAATTTAGATTGAACACTCTATAGCCTGGTGGAGTAAAAACATATTCGTTCGTATACCATGTTCCGCTAAGCGTTATCACATCCAAGTGGGTGGTGATCTTACCAAAAAGTCCTTGAAGTGGTGCCCGCTTAGTTTCAGCTGATTGTGCGTTCATGTGAAAAAACTTGATACACGATAAATAATTTTTGCCAAGGTGCTTGCTTAGGTCACTAGGATAGTATACAATGAAGGAAAAAAAGCCCTTAACCGAAGCTTGTGGCAACCTGTACAATAGCAGTCAACTCTGTCTTTGATTTGAGAAGCATAGCCGACTCGCCTTCTGTACGCCCTACAAGAATTTTCCACAACTGTGGCAAACAAATTTAAAATCGTTTTCTCTGGTCCACTCTTTCGTCACCCACAGAAGTGATTGAGCTTGTTTAATGAGGTTTTCCTGAATGTAGGTTCAAGAATTCTCCTTCCTTAGCTGTTCGCGTTTTTCGTACCAGAGTTTACCGAGTGAAGCGAACGATTACACCTGAGGGTTTGTTGCCTTTTTCGAGCCGACGATGCATAGCAATGGCGTTCCGGTTTTGGTTTCGGAAGGTCAAGGGATGCAGCCAACGTGTTAACTTTAACATCTTCCTGTTCTGTCTGCTTTATACCATCAATATACATATGCAGCTTTTGGTTTGCTCTTCCAGTTCATTCATGTCTTTAATATTGGTTTTGATTTGTTCACTGGGTTCGTTGTTTTAATGTTTTTCCACACGCGGTTGAACTGCTTTCGTGTCCTTTTCCTGTTGTGTTATTCTAGCCAGCACTGTGTCGTAGTTATCGGATAGTAAATGCATGCTTTTTTCGAAGACGGCGTCTTTCATGCCTTTTCTTCAGCTTACAGTTCGACTATTTGCAACAGTGTTCACATTATCAGCACTCTCTTTTTGCTTATCTCCTAGGCACAGCTGACACCTCACTGCTTTCGACTTGCTTTACCTTTCGATTTCAACAATTTCTCGGAGATACCGGGCCAGTTTCCCGAGTGATAGAAATGAGGACATTCTTTGCATGTTATAAAAGCGTCGTCACCAACTTCCAATCCACTATCGAATCAGCAGTCATCATTTTCAGTACTCATTCTTCGCGACAGAGGGCAATGTGGCGAAAGCACGTGAATAAGAAATTACGAGGAACTTTAGCGGCTAAAGTGCTGAAAGGCGAACGCCTGAGTGCTCCATTCTGCTACACGATTGTTCACTTCACATTTTGTTGGTGCATTAATTAACTGCCAATTAATAACGCGACAGCTGTTGTAGCGCTGCCACGGAGTCCATTGAATGCCACCACCCGTTCGGCGCGATGCCTTGCCCTTTGAACGCAACGCTTTTTAAGGAAAGTAAATGGCGCAGTAATTCTCTGTCGTCTCGGTGGACACCTGAGCCGCACTGTACAGGAAGGGAGGAAGTGGAGTGAAAGAAGAAAGAGGGGGCGTAATGAAGAAAATGAAAATTGTATTTGAGGAAAGGAAATTACGCATTAACTGTCTCGCATATTTCGGTGGACACCCGTCAAAATTCGCGCGTGGTGACATCACGACAATTTGGACCAATCTGAAACGCGGACAAATACGCCTTGCTCGTCAGTAAATTGTTTTTTGAAGAAAGGAAATGTATCTGTCTCGCATATCTCGGTGCACACCTGAACCTCGCCGTAACGGGAAGGGAGGAAGATGGGAGTGAACGAAGACACCGTATTGACTAGACGCACCTTTGTTCATTCCAAACCATCGAGCTGGCATTGCCGAGTGGTAGTGTGCTCGACTCGCACTCCGGAGACCGGGCTTCGATTCCCAAGCTCGGCCAATTTCTTACTCGGCTTTATTTATTTATCTGGCCTGACTAGAAAGGTTAATTGGACTAATTGATTATGTAAGCAATTAACTAAACTCAAACTTACTTGGAGCATCGCTATACGATCCCTTTAATTGGTTGCATGGTTAGTAGCCAAAGTACAATTGGCCCCGTTTGAAATTCGCGCACTGTGACGTTACGACCGCTTCGACCAACTGAAAAGCGTGACATTTCTTGTCGACAGCTCCTGCTTACAACGATGAGGCATTAAAGGCTTCCGCCTTAAAGTAATCACAAATGAGTCCAAGAAATGATGTGGCTACAGGACCTGTAGTACGGAAGGTTTTTTATTTGTATGCATTCCGCCTGTACTCTCGCCACAGCCCACAATGGCGTGAAGAGTTCTGGTTACTTCTTTTATAGGCGTCTAAAGGCTCCGCTGCTGACATAATGTGCTTTCAGCTGCGATGACGCTCAAACTTGGCTCAAACGGGAGGCGGTCTGGCTATCGCAGATCTGTATTACAGAAGCCTGCCTTTTTTTGGACGCATACGCCTTGCTGTCCTCACAGGAGAATAACCTTGTTATCCACTGCAAAAGCCAGAATAGCACTTTTGAGATGCATGCCTATGCCTAGGGCCGCCCCTAAAGCCGGAATTTTGAAGGGCACTATATGGCTACGCGGCCACCTTAGTAGAGATGGTGAAATTGAAGCTAAATCACTATAAAGCATCAGTGCACACGAAGTGAAAAAAAAAATGCTCATGAACGTGTTCAGTCGAGTTTTGTCTTCAGTTAAAGTTTGTTGCTTTGTGAGTACCACACAAAGCGAAACACGACGCCAGCCGGTTTTTAAGAAGGCGCAATTTCAATAGCGTTTTTAACAAACTGCCGCAACTGCAACGACAAGTGAGGTAACAGCTTTTGCTATTTCTTTTGTTGCGAAAGCAACACTACGCGAGTCGCCGTGCCATTTCGCGGAGCTGACGAAAGGCCATACTGCGCATGCGCGAGGAGCTGTGACGCCACACGGCGGACAGCTGCGCACCGCCGCCGTCGCTGCGCGGATGACTCAGAAGTGCCGCCACTGCGCTTGCCAGTTGCGCATGCGCAGTAGCGGCGCATGGCTAGAGTGCCAGGGCCGCCGCCACTGCTGCGCACTCTCCATAGCGTCTCTCTCTCTCTCCTCGTTGCTTTCGCAATCCATCAAAGTTAATCAGAGCTAAAACACTGCGAATTTTGTGTGTGTGTGTGTGTGTGTGTGTGAGTGGCGATAGCTTCTGTTACCGAAAGTGATGGCCTCAAGAATGGCAGGCACTGCGCTGCAGTGCACTGCCCAAAATTTTCCTCGGACATGCTGATTCTGACAAGCAAGAGTGCACACGCCGAAGACCAGAGCGATAGTAGCCTTGATAACGATGGGCGTTATGAAAGATAAGGGCGGCGCTTTCCTACATCTGCATGGCTGTTCGAGCAGCCCTTGGTGAGGCAACGGAAAGCAGTCAACGATGCCTCCGAGAGGTAGGCGGTACACGGTAGTAGGGTTCTCGGCAGTGATCGACTGGAAACCCCTGCACTTCGTCGAGCCTCTTCCAGGATACAGGGTATGCAGCGCATGCGGAATGGTGCGCAACAGGACTGCTTGGCTTCCCTGCAACCACTCGCTGTGCGACGCTTGTTACGAGCTGAGTGCTCAGGACGGCGTACACACCTGCCCACGTGACGGACGCCTATTTGAAGACCAGGACGTTGGCTGGAATGACTTCCCAATTGAGGATCTGATGAAAGCAATGGTGAGCAATGCATGGAGGAAATCAGAAGGTAGCTGCTGCATTTCCCTTAAGTTTACGCTTTTGCGACAGAAAACTAACAAACCTGCTTGTGAAACTTCACCACTTCTTCATTCTTTTAAAAACTGGAGGAGACACATAAGGTTCGAATTCAGGGCATGACTCGATGGGTTAACGCCCATATTAAGCCCCCACTAAATCAGAGGCATACGACCGTGTCTATGTACGTGGCAAAATGTTAGGTGGCCAGATGAGATCAAGAAGTTTGCAGGGATATGGTGGCCGCTGCTGCCAAAGGAAAGGCTTTATTGGCGACACACGGGAGAGGCAATGGGGAGTGGGCTGCAGTGGGCGCAGTCAGGCTCAAGATGACAGTGAATAAGCCACACCGGCTTTCATGTTCTTTTTGCGGACTCTAAGGGCTGGACAGAAGGCCAACACAATGCCCACGAGCTCTCTATATCATGTCCGTCGCAAAGAAGGGGACCTCTGGTATCTAGAATAAGCCAGAACGGCTGAGACATAAAAACTGAACATGCCTAGGCTCACATCACGGGCTAGTTGGTTAATCACAAGGCGGAGCAGCGCAAGCAACAGGCAAAGGGCAGGAAGCATGAGAAAGGACATTCTTCTGAGGCAAAGCTGCGTCCTGCTCTGCATTTTGATATAGAATTGATTTCCACGGCATAAATCAAACCGCGAGTAGCCACGACGTAAAAGAAAGTTTTCACGCTGTCAACAAAATTTTGTCCATGTGCATACAATCAACAGATAGACAAAACATCACAAAATTACACGATGGGAAATCGCGCTCGAAAGGTGTCTGGTATATGCAACAGTGAAGTGGCCCATGCACTGAAATCTAACGTTCGACGAAAACTCGTTTGGTCGGGCAGAAGATTCATGAATTTAATGGAAGGAAAGTCGACCAAAAGGTTGTTGTTAATAAGACGAAGACGTTGCGGCTTCCCTACGAAAGCTTTGATCACTCTTATTATTAACAACCTTTTGGTCGGCGTTCCTTCCATTAAATTCGTGGTCTATGCACTGTGTTACTCTCATGTGGCAGAAAGTTATTTCATCACCCTCACCTATTATGCTTCTTGCCGAAGCTGCTAGATACCTTATAAAGTGTCCTCGCATGCGATAAGCAGGACTGGGTACGAACATCACTTGTGCGGAGGTGACAAAGAGAGACAACGCATCGGCAAGTCGAGTAGGAACCAGGCTGGTGCGCTTAAAAGTGTGAATAAAATACCAGTCGTTATGCTTGTTTTGGAAAGTGCTAGTTTAATTAGAACAGCTAATCACAAGCATATGCTCTTTGCAGATGTCTTTGTGGCACTTGCAAGCAGCTTCTCTTTATCAAAGCGCCTTAGTTCGAACAAAAATTTTCATCCGGGCCCCGCTATAGTAAGATACTTAATCTTGGAGGAAAGCTGCCCATTAACACCCACGCATTGAAATGGGCAATCGATAAGCACTGTCATTATCTCACCGGTCGGGGTTACCAGCTGCTTAACTGTTGGCTCGATCCCGCGGTAAAGGATGTTTGAGCGTGGCAACGGTGGCCAGTTGTAAAGCGGCGGCGTGCTTCGTAATTTTGAAAAGAAAAAAGTGTGTGTAAGTACTGAAGCGTTTCGTTTGGAATATGTCACAGTATGTATGTAATACGCATGTTGAAAGCTCGCCAAGACTATCGGGGTGCGGCACGTGGCTGTATGGGCTCGCCCAGGTTTCCCACTGACGTCACTGGGCTGGGGGACGCGGCGGTGAGCTGTCACCCTAATCGGTTGAAAGCTATATACTGCGAGCAGCGATTATAAAAATTTTGTTATAAATTATTGCGTCCACGCCGAGCTTTCCAATTTGACTCGATTACCGGCTGCAACATCAGCTACAAATCTGTTGCACTAGAATATGCCCATCAAATTAATTTAAGGGCCACTTTAAGGGAGTGCCTTAGAAACACAAAAGGGTGCAGAGGGAAACCACTGGTGCTGTGATGGACGCGGGTAAAAAACCTGCCCAACGTTTGCTTCTCAATGAACATTTACTATAAGACTACTTAGAGATGTGCAGCGACCATTCGGGTAGCTGTGCTCGGCCAATTGATTTCATAGCCGGCCATTATGAGTTAATTTCTTTAACGCCCTACGCTATTTGGATGAGCAGATGCTACCCAGGTAGGAGGAATAAACAGGGGCGTGTGCGGTCGACGTGCGAGAATACGAAGATTTGCGTCACTTGGATGAGGCGCGGTTGGCCTGCGTGCGCCGGTCGTGATGCCCAGCAACTTAACGCATGGGAGCCAGGAAGACGCCTTCAAATTTTTCGCGCTGATTTTTTATGGTAGGGCCCCCATGCGGAGAATGGGTAGTTTCTCAGCATGAAGGGCGGTAAAGAACGAAGTTGCGCCATCTGTCGACAAATACGCCGGCGAAAAGATGCTTTGATGGCTGGGAAAAGCAGTTTCGCTTTTGTTCCTTTATTCTAATCCGTCACATTCTCTAAATGTTGCGTCTAAAAAAAAATGACGTAAAGCGATCAGCATCTTATGGGGATGTTAGGAAAGGAGCAAATCGGAACTTGAGAATTTATTTGCAACGTAGTCACCTGTTCCCATCGACAATAAGAACGCTTTGTAGCGTACCTGAATGGTAATCGCTCAGCTCAGCCATTCGTTTTGCTTTTGCTATTGTTACTTTTCAGATTCCTTTAGAATACAGGTGTCTCGCCGCGGCCGCAGCGTGCAGGCCATGAATTGGTCAGTGACGCGTGCAGCCAGTCACTGCCCACCGAATGACCATTTACACGAGCTGGCGGCGGCAGTCCGGCAGTTGGGAAGGCAGCTAATGGCATCCAAAAGCACTCGTAATGGGGAAAAAATACGAAACCTTTTACGCCTGTAGTAGAAACCATGCGGGCCGGTCGCCGAAGATGAGGATCATTTCGAGAACAGCGCTGGCAGAAAACGGGCGATGACAAGGAAAACACACAACTGCGCTGAAAAAAACTTTATTTCGCATCCGCACCTTATATATAGACAGAGAAAGGAAGGGAGGGATACACACGCGAGAAGATTATGAAAGGTCAAGCAGGGCAAGAACCAATAAATGCACTGTCACCTCTTTATCATCAGCTGGAAAAAGCTACGCAGCCGTAGATAGCGAGGAAAACAGGGGGGGAGGGAGGGGGGGGTGACACTGGGGAAAGAAACTAAAAAAAAGTGTAATAAAACAGACCTCGGAGGGTTCCATCGAAATAGTTTTTGACGTATTGCTAACCTTTTCAGCACATCAAGAACGATTTTGATGAAAGCCAACTGATGTCTGTTTTATTACTTTTTTTTAGTTTCTTTCCCGCATGTCACTTCCCCCCTCTCCGTTCTCTTCTCTTTCCGGCCCCGCCGCGATGGCTCAGTGGTTACAGCGCTCGGCTACTGGCCCGAAAGACGAGGGTCAGTGCACGTTAAAGAACCCCAGGTGGTCGAAATTACCGGAGCCCTCCACTATGGCGTCCCTCATAGCCTGAGTCGTTTTGGGACGTTAAACCAAACGATAAACCAAGCTTTTCGTTTTTTTTTGGCACATCTGTCCCCCTCCCCTCTTTTACGAATTTTCTTGCGCTTGAGCATAGCTAGAAACAAAACAGCCTTGCCTTCTCAGTAATCGACGATGCTTTGGAGGCAGCGTTGCGGCTGCGCGAAAGTGGTGCCGCTGATAGATCGCAGGTCGGCGATGTATTCGTACTGCGGGCCGCATTGAGAGGGGGTAGTAAATGCAGTCGTACTCGGAGCGCCTGCGACAGAAGAGTCTGAAGAACGAAGGTGAATGCGGTAGATCAACCAGCGCCGAGCTTGCGAGCGGATTGACACAGTGCTTGACAGCTAATTACGGAACCACCGAAGCGCTACGACATTTAGGAATTCTCTCTTAATGATTCGGCAAGCAGTCATAATATGACGTGAACAAATTCCGCAAAAACACGAGTTCGAAGGCTGAGTGATGCGTAGCGCCAGTGATTACTCCGGAAAGAGTCTTCTAGCTCCGCATCACATGTGTGTGTGTGGGGGGGGGGGGGGGGGGAGGGGGGGGGGGAGTGGCGGCGCAGGACGAGGAAAGGCGGTTACCGTTAGGGTATTGACGGGTTTTAAGCATTCTCTGTTATCTGGCGCTTTTTTTTCGGAAAAAAAAAACATTCAAGTTTCCGAACAAAGTGAAAATTCCCCGATTTGAGCATCACCCTTGGTGCGGGCGATACGAGGCGTAATATTTAGGGCGACAAAGGCGAGCTGTGCGAAAGAATGGCCGGCTCTCTCCCACTTACCGTTCGCGCTTGTTGCCTTGGCGTCATCGCTCGTTCACCATTGCGTCTGTGGCCGCGGTATGCGGCAGCTTTTTCGTTCATGTCAGCACATCGCGATGGGGTTTTTGATTGCGAATATGGGGCTCCCGACTCCTGCTTCTACCCTGGGAGCTCACACTTCTTTTTGGTTTAATAAAGATGATTGCCCATTATAAACATTAGTTATTAGGGCTACGAATACTTGTTAGCAGCGATCGTTTTCATTGTTTTCTATGGGCTACGCACGGCCCTGGCATGGAGTAACACCGTGCAGGTTGCTTTCCGCAATCTGTACAAAAATTTTGCGCATGCGCACATGGTTCGTGCAAGAAGGCGGGTTTCCAAGTGTGCAAAAACTCCCAATAGTACACCTTTCGTGGCACTTGCGGTTTCCTCCCTGTAACGCGCACTGTGTAGAGAATTCTTGCACTTTTTAACGGCTCTAAAGGTGATACTCGAAGAATCACAGCTGCGTGTTAAGCGCATATCGCTGATTATAACCGGCATTAGCGGATAAAGTTATGGCGCCTTTATGATTTAAAAGTTCTCGTATATTCTTACAGGTGAAGTGCTGGAACGAAGAAAATGGTTGCCGGCACGTGATGATGGCAGCAGAAATACGCTCGCACTTTGAACGTGAATGCGAACACCACCTAACCTGCTGCCCCGCGTGCTCGGCCAGGGTACTTTGCAAGGACGTCTGCGCGCACCTGAGGTCCAGTTGTGGCGCGATGCCGATTGCTCATGCATCGAATTTGGATGCGCAGTCGCGCTACATGGAAGATGCAGTTACTTCGACGACGGTGCAAGGGATGTTGGAGAGTCTGGAGGGAAATATGAAGACGCTTCTTAAACGTTTAAGAAGCGAAGCCAAGTTTCAATGTGAGAGACTCGGCGAACTCTCTCGTAGCATAAATATGTTAACAGAAGAAGTAGAAGAGCTACTTATTCAGAGAGATAGGGTTTTGGGCGAAACACTTCAAGCAGCTTCCAACGTTATAGATCTTACACAGAAAAACGTTACTTACAGTCCTCTTCAAAAAATACCCGCAATGAGTGAACAAATTAAGAAGTTTGCAGTGCCGCTTGAAGAAAGATACCACGGGTTGACTCAAGGTATGCGGGAGGCCGGAGTGGCTGCTGAGAAAGCAAAGGAATGTCTAGTTTCAAAACTTGGTCTATTTTGTGAACTCTCGGAGAATGCAAGCAGGTCAATTGAAGAAGTTTTATCTCGGTGGACAAATCTCTCCAGTCAGAACCGCGAAATTCTAGCACGAATTACGCTGGGAACTGAAGGAAGTGCTCAGAAAATGTTGGAGAGCTCCTACCAGTCCCAAAGACCACCTGCATTAGATGTGTTCTGTGACCTGTTTACTGTAAGAGGTGTAAAAGCCCTTTCAGAGACGGCGCGCAACGCTGGCTTTGTACAGTACGCTAATCACCGAGTTTGCCTACGTGGCTACTGCGTGACACCTGCTTTCTGTATCATTCAAACCGGTGACGTTGCGGCACTACACGTTGGGATTCAGTTACACAAGGGTGAAATGGACGACGCTGTTCAGTGGCCTTTCCGGCAAAAGATTAAGATGACTGTCTTGCACCCCGATGGACGCAGTGAACTTGCACTAGAAGTGAGAGAATTTTCAGATTCGAGCTGGATGGAGAAGCCTTCGCAGTCAAGCGATCCGTGCTACTACCTCAATCTTTCATTCAACCTAACCAGTTTGGTAGTTAGCGGATATGCAAAGCATGACCAGCTTCGGCTAATGTTTGAACTGTTTCCATGATTTCCTCTCGGTGGCGACAGTCGCCCTAGCAGTGTATTAGCCGTTTTTGCATGCGTCCTCAGCGACAGCGTTTAAGGCTTTCGATAATGTCTTGGAAATTTTTGCGATCGTGTTGGATTTTTTATTAACTTCACACAATAAATTTTCTGGTTTTCCTTCACTCAGGTAAATTTATTTCGAGGCCTATCGATATACGAATAGCTACTGCAATAGGCAATGCTGCATCAGTGGCTACTACATGCAAATATATTTTTATTAAAGATCATTTTGTTATCCGGGAATAGTTTTGAGAGGGATTTCTGCAGAGCCATCACTTTTTGCTGCTGGTAGTTGGTGCATTCAGGTATAGCCACAGTGATGGTCTTTCAGCTCTGCGGTGGGAAGTGACTGCTGTGTGTGTCGGGAGTGGCAGTGTGTGAATGCGTGTATAGCGGCCTGGCTCCATGGATGTCCCAAGCTTCTTATATACCTTTAATACCTATGCTGCAGCTCTTGGTCGCTGGTCGCACTCGCCGTAACATGCAGTGTCCGTGTCCTGTGCTAGTTAACTTCCTTCATTATGTTGCCGGATGCCTCACGTGACATCTACACCATGGTTTATCCTTCCTTCATCCCCCTGAGTGTGGGAAATGTATTGCTATACTGTGTTACTGCAACATGCACTGCAATAAAATTTTTGCGTAGTATCACTTCGGCTCTTGCTCAAAGGCTACCAGCTGCAGGAGGCTCAAGAAAAGCTCTAATAAGAGCAGAGAACCAAAGAATATGCCTTCGCACGTAAAAAAAAAAGAAAATGTCCGTAATTTTCTCAAAAAATGATAAATTGCTCCAAAATTAGTTCCCGGAGGCTACTTTCAAAACCTCCCTCTGGGGATGCAAACATTCTCCCACCCAGCACAAATCCCTTGAAGGAACTATTGTTACTGAGCCCGGGAAAACCTCTCTTGCTGGACAATAATTATTTTTACCGCTCTGTAGGATTTAAGTTTGTTCCATGAAAAGAACCCGCTACAGGAGAAGCGATTTTATGCTCTCCGTCCTGGCATCTTTTCAGTAGGTTCGTGTTTTGTGTATGCCGCTGTCTGCTTTATTCGATAAAGCATCAGGCGCATAATCACTAAGCCATAACCTACACAGAAGCGTATGTACTCAAACTCGGATATCGTTTGGAGCCCGTGGCCACTAGTTAACGACGCCAAGTGTCCTTTTACGCAATCTGGAAACTGCCTAGAGGACAGGAACAAACACGAAGATCAGGATAGTAGGCAGACTGCAGCAAAATGGCGTGTAACCTCACTGGTGGCCTTAGAGAACCTAGCGAGGGAGTACGGAGTCATTCTGCCAGATTTCGCAAGCCAAGCGCCATTAAAAAAACTCGCAACCTAACTTATGGCACGCAGCCTTGACCAATATGACCCCCCCGCAGGCTTCAGAATTGTCACTTGAAGTACCCCCCCCCCCCCCCCCCCCAAGTGCAAGGTATGTCAAGCACGACCTGAACCTTCTGTATGCAAATGTACACTTCTACTCGAAGCCTACACACGGACGTTCTGCGGTTACCTTTTAGAGCAATGGCCCGGTTAGTATGTAGAAGAATCACGTGCAGAAAGTAAAGGAATGGTCTGACATGTGGGCTTTAATGTTCCGAAGCCCTACGTAAGCAACAAGTAACGCCCTAATGGAGGTCTCCAAGTTAAGTTTGACCACATAGGGTTAATTAACGCGCACAAACAGCACACCAGATTGGCACTAATGTTTGCCCTTCATCAAAAGTGAACGCTGAAGCTACGGTTTGAACCCACCAAGATTCCACACACTAAAGCAATGGAAAGAATCTCAAGGCGGAGAATTTTTATTTTTAAGCGAACCGCGGATGGGTTGGTTGAATACCGAAAAACTTTAGGAATGCTGGAATGCACAGGTACCATTCGGGAGATGAGAACCTTACACCCTCCAAGTTCCCGACCGAGCAGTACTACACGCTTGTGCCACCTGACGATGCACTCCAGGTGTCATGACAGGTGCAGGTCGCCGGTGCATCGTCCGTGTGCAGTAGCATGCAGTGCGGCACGGTCGGGAACTTAGAGGGAGGGTGGGTCCGTTCCTTTTACCACGAATTGTTCGTTCTTACTGGCCTAGGTTCAAGAAACACTTCTGGAGGGCTATGAAAAAACAGGCTATTATAAATTAGACACCTTCCTCATTCAGGTGCGGGCGTACATTTATATATGGCTGCTGTTTTAGTGCACTCAACGCAACGGAAGACTAAATTTTGCAGCGCCATGGTGCCGCCATTTGATCGTCCGCTCTACAGCCGAACGTGCGGTGAAACGCCTCCATGGTCGACACTGCAAGCGTGCATGCGCCCCAAGCTGTGTCCTGGTCGAGAGAATTGAAGTCCGCAAGCGTCCTTCCGCCAGCGCAGAGAGAAAGACAGGCGCGTCGGAAGAACAGCTCCATTGAAAACAACGGGGCTTCGCTTGCCGGGGCAGTCTTCGCAACCAACATCCCGACCTGAAGGACAACTCGCAATGTGAAGGCGGCTCCGACGGCCTCGTCAAACTCCGCGTCCCCCAACGAACCATGGAAGGCGTCAGAATTATTGGCGTAGCAGCTCTGCGCGGCTGCGTAGTAGCTGGCAGTGTCGTTCGACCAAGGCGATACACCTCGCATCCCGAGCAGTAGCGACATCACCTTTTGGGCGATGTGGAAACCAAACATCGCGAGGTTGGCGCAGCTGCCTGCAGATACGCCCGGGAAAACGACCGGAGGCACGCGGAACATATGCGGGACGACTACGGTGTTTGTCGTCGCATCTGCAAGCAGCAGTACCTCTACGGTCTACAGGTACTCATCATCATCAGCCATCATGGAGTCCTCATTAACGTCATCCGGGGCCTTCGTTCTTCTCAGCACTGTGGCCTTGTTTTATATCCAGTCGTTGCCGCTCATTTACAAACTCTGTTGGAACCGGCTGTTCTCCCGGTCTTCTTTTGAAAGGGTGCCATTGCTGAATGTCGTTATGCGCATCTCTTTTGCTTTGGCCAGCGCTGCGATTCGATCTTTCATGTTCATCCATTTCGAATATCTGACACCGGCTTCCTCAATCATCAGCTTCAAGGTAGAGAAGTAGCCACTGATTGCGTCGGCAGTGTCCGGTGAGACAGAAACTACTTTGGACAGAGCCGGAAGCCAGAGGCGTTTGAATGTGGTCATGGTGTCCTGGTGGCAAATCTACTGCACGACCTCTTCCTCCAGCTGCTTCGACTGGGTGCTGAGCATGAAGTCGAGCATAAGGAAATCGGCTGCCAGCAGTGCAAGAGTATACACGGTCCTCACTAGCGTTGTCTGGCGCAGAAGGACGGACTTGATGTCGCTGCGTGTAGCTTTGAAATCTCTCGCGAGGATGTGCGTGTGAGGGGGCAGCTGCACTTTCTCCTGGGCGTTCGCCCCTTGAATCCACTTGCCAGGCGGGAACTCTGTGCATTCGGCTGCAGATGTAGGCGCCAAAGGGGAGCGCTGCGTGCGCCGCAGCGTCTCGTTGAGCCCGATACCGTCACCAAGGGAGCGGCATTGTGCTGCGACGGCGTCGCTGATGCTTTCGTTTCCGATATCTTTAAGCACGGAGGTAAGGTAACTGTTACCTTGGTCGCCTTTATCCGTTTTAGGCAATCGCTGTTGAAAGGATCTCCATCTGTCTATTGCTAGGTGTGTCTTGTTGTCTTGAATTCCGGCGGTTACTATGAAAAGAGTGTTTAGCCGTTGCAGAAAGGAAAGCTGTACCAGCTTGAGGAATGTCTCTTCTGAAGACATCTTGAGCCATGATTCTAGCTTTGTGCCCGCCACCTGCGGAAAAATGGCATTTGAGTTTCAAGATTTCGTAAGATATTTCCTGCACATAATAAAAACAGCATTAGCCTGATTCCATGTCATTTCGAAAAAATATAAACACCAAAACTGCTTATTAAAGTCGGTTTGAATATGTGGCCTCAGAGCCGGCCTGAAATCAAGCTTTTTGCTGCTCCTCCTCTTACTCGATGTGCGGCCATCTTATTTTGCCGAGGTAGCGCGATCTAATTGCTGGAGAGTAATAAGGAGGCGCCCTTTGGGCCCACACATACAAGTACGTTCTCCCTGTATAGAATTTCTTCATGCTAGAGCCTCCAGCGTCCTTGAATCAGGGAACATTGGATTAAGTGCGCCGCACTTGTAACTATAGTGGGAGTGGGCGTGTCTTCTTGCATGAGGCTGAAAATGCCGCTATTTCACCAGTTAGAGGAAAAACGCCCCTTTCAAAGAAACTGGCGGTGCGCAAACAGGAAAGTTTATTTGAGGTTTCGCATCTCGCGCATAGTGCAGAGATAATCTCCATTTTAGTGTGTCATACCGGGAAGGTGTGATGATTTTGAAAATCCGAAATAGTTAAAATACGCTCGTTACTAATTTCTTACTTCATATTCAAAAAATTTAAGAATGTATTAGTGATGGAGTACCTCAACGTTTAAGAGCCGCAGTATTCAGTGCGCCTTACATCTCAATGCTCAGGTGCATTTATACAAGGCACACTGAAGCAGAGTATTTCCTGAGAGAATTCGTAGGCTGCTGTAACTTTTTACGTTGCCGCTTGAAATCTTCTTTGGAAAATAATTGAACAGAGAAGAAATACTCTCTCGTGGCGTATTAGAACTATATAGTAGATTAGATATAGGCAAGCTATATTGCCCAGAGGTGATGAGAAAAAAGAGGCGCTGTCTGCACCGTAAGTGACCGGCAATACTGCTGACGCCTGAACAATCGGTAAGAGCAGCAGAAATGGTAGAGGAGCGAGGAAGAAAGGAGATTATGCATCTGACTGTTTTGAGCAGAGATGATCAGTCCGGAAGCTGCCTGGAACTCACTTTTTGCCTGTTTGTAAAATCTGCCCACAAAACCCCACCCTCCAGACCTTGTCGACTATTTCGCGGATGGTCCTTGACACGCCCAGATAAGTGACGCAGTTGTTGTAGTACCGGAACCCAGAGTCGGCGGGCTCCGCCAGCGCCTGCCTCGCCACCATCTCCCGGTGCCTCCTGTCGGTGTAGTTGAGCAGTACCTCCGCCATGAAGGACGAGGCGAGAGGATCTGGGAGCGAGGCGCTCCCGATCCATCGGCCACAGACGTGCCGTAGAACTCGTGGCATGGCTTCACGCTTTTTTCCACGATGGAGTCCATGTAGTCCAGCATCTGGATACCAGGGCCGAAACAACACGTCAAGGAAACCGCGCGTAATTCTCCTCGTGCACGACTGTGCACAAAGCACAATCTGCAAAATCTAGTACACGCAGCACTGGGTGTCTGCCCACGGCTCTGTTTAAGACTGAGCGGAAGGGGCACTTCTATAATCCCCCTGCAGAAAAAGTGTGTGAAGTACACCGACAACAAAGAAGGCTCATGGGAGTATTTCACAAAGATAGAACACCGGCCATCGTCACTGAATGAAAAATGTGTGTTTTGCTCTCTAATACTACGGTTTGAATAGTATGCAACGAAAATGGAAGCATAACCGACGACGCCGTCTTGCTTATAGCGCGACCACAAGACATGTTAGGTGCTTTGTTGAACAACCTGCGTTATGACTGGCAGGAGCAATGGAAAGTAGTCGTCGCCCCTACTGACCATAATTTTCACTGGCTGGGGGCCATTCCCAGAGATTTGTTTGATTATTATTAAATTTTTCTCGTAAATGCTTCTTTCAGTGCACCCGTAGCATTATCATCAGCCTTCGTTATGTCCACTCAACAGTTTTCTCAGAAAACTTGGCCTTTTAGGGTGCATTCAGCGCGAATACTTATTTTATTGTCAAATTCTCCCAGGTCTCTTCACATAGAAAAGGCAGGAAAAAAAGAGCCCTTTCCTGAGTGAAAGGATCGAGGTTGGCCTGCGCCAAGGACAGTGCTTTTCACAGCCCACAGAAATATGCGGGTGCATACCAAAAATAAGTGGGACCATAAGGGAAACATTTACCATTTTCAGACACAACCCACATCTTTTTGGGCGTTTAGATAATAAGTCTGCCAAGCTAGCTCGAGAAAACACCTAAAAGAAGCCTCTCATCGATTCATAGAAAGGGCGCGTACTTTAGTTTTCGGATAGCGTTCAAGGGCCCCTGTACGCTTTGAGAAGTGTGACATCTACGCGTGTTTTACCGTGTAAAGGGAAATGTTTTTCATTACTTCATAACAAAGCCGTGCTTTTCTTAAAAAAATCATGTATCTATGATCTTTCCTGCGGTGACAGTTTAAATATTGAAGACCAACCCCCGCAACTGGGGTTTGTATACTCGGAATCTAAGATATAGTTTTATAATGGTTTGATGCTAGAGACTGACTTGGACAACGCTAAATAGCAATAACTGAACGAATAAATTAGAACTCCCTGTTTAGTTTGCTTACTGGCCGGAAACTTATTATGGTACAGCTTCTCGGAAGCCTTCGGCGGAAGTAGGGCAGTTCACACTGAAAAACTTGTCTCAGCCGAGTCGTCTGAAGTATGGGTCCACTGCCCCGTTCTTTTTTTTTTTTTCAGGTAAAGCGCGTGCCTGGACAACAATTATGAGTGCCTTTAGCGACATGCCTGTCGTTTTCTTTTTCGCTCTTTTTTTTTTCAGAGAAACATCACCGCCAAGCCGAAAAGTATCGTCAGAACTGCGGTACCCGTGAAATCGCGCGGGCTCAGTAAAAATTAGTGTCTGAAGGAGAAGCATGAGCACGGCCATAAAAACTGTCAAACAGTTCGCCCCTACGCGGAGGAAGGCGGTATTATAAACCACCGCGAAATCTTGACAGCAGTCTCTTTGACAGCAATTCTTGTGAATTTAGGTGGCTGGCTCCCAATCCATTGTAGATTTCACTGTTATCCGCGAGCTAACCGTACATGAGTTACCGTTTACGGCCTAAAGCGCCGATGCAGTTCAAAATCCAGCGCTCATTTCCTTTTATTGCAACGTTACTTAGCTTGGCTATTGATGAGCTGTCGGAATGTTTACCGGTAAAATTTCGGGAAACGTTTTTTTCTGTGCTCTGGTTTACTCTATTAGCAACACCAGGAAAAACAAGCACAATGAAAGGAGCTAGTTGCAATCACTGTTTTTCAAAGCCTCCATAAGTGCGACTGAATGACTGACATCTTGCGTTCTGACTCCTGAGGCACTGCAAGACTTTCGATATGAACAAAGACACGCGACGAACGTGCAGAATCGGTCAAGCTCCGCGGCTCAGAAAGTACATGCCTCTCAGCGGCAAAAAGGCGCCGACGCGGGATAGAGAGACACGACAGCGTCGGCCTGTTTCTTGGACTAGGAACTATGACTTCAAGAAGCGAATGCCAAAGAGTAACACTGCGCTTGTTGAAGGCCTCTGGCATAAGCTGATGCAACTATGCTTCCCGCTGAACAATGTAATGCACGAGTTCTAATGAATCTGGTGTCTTCACGCGAACACTACTGTAAATGGAACCGCGAACGTTGTCAAGTATGCTTCCCGCTCAACAATGTAATGCACGAGTTCTAATGAATCTGGTGTCTTCACGCGAACACCATTGTAAATGGAACCGCGACTCCTTACCTCGCGACAGGCTGGCTTGTCGCAAGTCTTTTTCTTCGTGGACGAAGTTCTGGCCAGCACAACACCAAAATTGATGGCTCCGGTGATTAGGACGAACGCCGTCATTATGGTCTCCGGACTTGTGTGACGGGAGGAATGAGCTGCAGGTGGCACAGGGCCTGAAAATGAGGTAATGGCTTTTGTAAAGGACGTGGGGCTAGAATCGAAAGAGGTACATATAGGATATGAGGGAGGATGTACTGGAGGGCTTCGGAATAAATACAATAACTGGGGCTCTCTATGTGTGCCGACAATGCATAGTACAATGGTGGTTTTGTATTCCATCGTCTTCCAAATGCGGTCGCTGCAGACAGGATACGATCACCCGAACTGAGATCAGCAGCTGGACGCTAATGGCAATGAGTCAGCAAAGCGGGATGACGAGGCAACATTTGTGGGACACTTATAAGCTGTGCTGCGGTTTATTGCACTTACGGTCACGATCAAATTTTTCGGAAATTGATCTCTTGGAAAGAAGGATTTTTTATCTCTGCCTCACGACACTCTCATGGGGAATTATCACTAGAAGAGGGAGCATGCACTTTCCTTCACATCTAGACACATATCAGGCGATTGCATTACATGACTGCACCTGTGAATAATTTTTTTTCTCGTAAACTCGCTTTCTGTATTCTTTCACTTCTGACAGCCCATACAATGACGACTGCTCTGGACACTAATTAGTGAATTTCGCTGCGAAATGGTGTTGTAGCGAGCGTGGGTCACGGAGCAAACTGTCAGGAGGCAGACTGTGCTGACAACAGCATGTCGCTAGTGCTTCTTCGGAGCTTCGAAGCGATTAATCAAGGCTGAATTGTGGGCCTTTTGGTATGACATGTCGAAGATGATTATTGATAGCCAAAACATGACGGGCACACAAGGAAGCATCTTGCAGGACAATACCTGTACTAATAAAATAAATTTTTAATGGGCACAGATCGCTGAAATAGCAGTCACGCATGCGGCCTGCCAGGACAGGTTATCTACGCCAAGTCATTGTGAAAATTAGTTTTTTTTATATTAGTGCTAAAGAGGGGGAAACTGATACAAGCATCGAAATGTTTGGCTATTTGGAAGGCCTCAAAGGTTTCACGTGCCTTTCGCGTTTATCCATGGCCCAGAACAAAAACATCCGCAAAACTTGGGGAACATTTCGTACGGTATCTTCTAAAATGCAGTGCAGGATTGCGGCCACTACGGCGCCTATTTTTGTTCGGTGCTTGGTCAAGCGTTCATTCACACAGTCCATGGTCCACAATCAGTGAGCGATTTGTGTTCAATAAAACTTTCAGTTGTAAGTCCAGCACTAGTCCTGTGTTTTTCTCTCTTGTCTGCATGGCTCTTTTGGTTGGGAGAAATTCTCTTCGAACCACTTTCGATAGAGAGCAGTGCGACTAGATCTGAGATGGATTTTTTGGTTAGTCCCAGATGCTGAGAAAAGTTGAAAGTGTTATGAAGGGAAGAAATTCGCCGCAGGGGACCGGGAATCAAGGCCGGCGAATAACTTTACTCGAGCACAGAAAAGAAGGAGAAAACGGTCAGTTGAAAACCTCTTGCTCAGCAACATAAGCATGCAAAGTAGCAGTAACCAGTGTAAATGGACACAGCTTAAAGATCCGATTAAAAAAGAGTTAATTTCTATGCTTTTGAAGAAACACAATTGGCAATTAGAAAAAATTACATTTGGGAAGCGTGAAACAGAAGTACTGGATAACGAACGCGCCGAGCAATGGAGGTACTTGTGAGATAAATTCCCAAATAGGCAACTGTATTTAAGGCTGTAAGGAATGTTCATGGACGCATTGCAGAGCTGCGAGGAAGAGCACGTGAACAGATAGATTATTCGCGGAAATGGATTGAATGAAATAACGAAGAGTTGGTAAGCTACATAAGTAAGTTCTTAGAAGCGCTAAAGAAAATTGACTGGCGACTACGATAGTCAGTAACGCGAAATTTAAGCGCGGCTCTCCGCAGGTCACCTGCCACCACTGGTAAGTGGCGTGTCCCACTGTAAGCCGCCCTCCCGGACCTTCCCGTGACAGCCACCTTCCGGTTGTGCATTCCTCCGCTCTCGCCAGATGGCTTGTGGTGACAGATGGCTTGGCGGTGGCATGTTATGCGGATGACGACGCCGATCACGACGTGGAAAGCAAGGACGGGTCCCGAAGAAATGAGCGTTTAAGTTAGAAGCACATCAATCTGAAAGGGGATATGAATGGCTTCATTGAAAAGCTCTGTGGGTACTCTGACACTAACGGGGCATTGCTACTGGACTATGCGACCAACATAGCGACGTCCTAGTTAAGCGAGAAGAGAAATGTGACGTGAAACAACGCATGAATCTGAAAATCGACAATGCAGCATTGCCACCGAAGATGTTCATCAAACATTTACAGCAAATGAAAGTAGAGGGAAACCATAGGAACCAACACAAACTGATTTACCACTAATGGTGCAACGCAAGTCGGACAGTTTTTTGCGACCTGGTGACACAACCTTTTTGACCAAGTAGTAAGTGGCGGACATTGTAAAACGAGTCATAAAAAAATACCGAGAATCTCGATAAAATTGCTGGGCTTTCAGGAACTCATTGGCTTTATCAGCAAGTAAATAGGAAAGGTAAAAAGATGAAATTGAACGGGGGAAAAACGCGAAGTTGGTGTAATGTTACATTGAAGAGGTAACTAAACTAAGAAGTCGGACGTCAAGGGACAACACAGTGACCGAAATGATCAGCTTGACAGGACGATTTCGACAGAAAGTGGTACATCTTCCGACAGCGCAGGCTGTATGCCCATGACCTCGTTGACGCGAACATCAGAGCGGCAAACGATAGTTGTATGAAGGAGGTAAGCAGAGAATTAGAAATAGCCGGAAGAGATTTGCGAACTATATAAATCGCTTTGATAGGAAGACAGCAAGCGCAGAACATTGTGTACAGGACAAAAAACAGCTTTCCAGTTCGGTTACAGGTCGTGCAATACATCAAATGGGTAATTAGCGAGAAGGTTAAATAGCTACAGTGGGATATTTTAAGCTAACAGATGTTGAAATGCTGGTGATGCGAGCCAAGAAGATTAACCCCAAGATCATTCAACCAAGGCGGGCCTCATATTCCGCTGTCATAAGCCAAACCAAAGTCAATCGATGAGTAGATCAGAGAACCTAGGACTTTGGAAAGGAATTAATAATAAGTACCTAAATAAGCGAATAAAAATTATTGAAATGATTGTTTAATCCTAACTTGTAGCAGTCATTTCAAGCGGACGAGCAGGAACTCTTGTCACTCACCGATATGACCATCCGCTCTCTGCTTGGGCTTACCCAGTCGCTCAGGCTTCTGCCGCCGCTCTCGGAGCTCTGCGCCGTGTTGCTGCGCCTCTCCTTGCTGGTGCTGCTGCTGTGGCTGATGCTGCGGCTGCTGCTGCGGCTGCTGCTGCGGCTGCTGCTGCGGCTGCTGCTGCGGCTGCTGCTGCGACTGCTGCTGCGGCTGCTGCGGCGGCTGCGGCGGCTGCTGCGGCTGACTCAGCTCCTCTGCCTTCAGCGCCTTTCGTGATCGGCTCTCTTCCTCATGTGCAGCTGCGGTAGACTCTTCTGTTCCCTTTTCGTTTTCCTTCCTTTCGGTTCCTCATGACTTGCATGCGAGGCTGGAAACAAGGAAAAAAAATTCAGGGGGGCACTTTTCTGACCTAAAGTGCGGTCAGGCAAAAGCCTTAAGCGCGATATTGTTGCTTGTGTCACTGATGTGTGGTTAAGATGTTGAGCATCGCCTGTAAGAGTGGAACGTGAAAGCGTCTTGCAACGCTACCACGGAGTCCACATGACGCCATCGCCCGTTGCGCTGTATGCCTTGGTTGTCGGCAAATTGGTTCTTGAGGTAAGGAAATGTATCTATATCGCATATATCGGTGGACACCTTAGCCTCGCCGTAAGGGAAGGGAGGAAGATAGGAGTGAACGAAGATACCGTATTCACTAGACGCCCTATTGTTCATTCCACACCATCGAGCTGGCATGGTGGATGAGCATTATTAAGTAAAACTGTACCCCACCCTCATTTTCTTCAGATAAGTACGGGATGCTATACACGTCTAGTGGTAATTCTTTCTTCAGGGTTCGCTGCAATACTTCACAAAAATAATCCCCTTCTAGACAGAGTAAAAAAACGTGGTATATGGTTTCCGACTTTCTGCAAATTAAACAGTGAGATCCCCAGGGCAAGAATAATTCCTTTCCCTCTAAAATTTTTTCAGTCTGTAAGATTCCGGTGTGCAGCTTAAAAAAATTTTGTTCCTGGCGGCACCTGCATTTTTTAACCCTCTTTAAAACATCTCTGCCTGGGCCTCCACTGTACAAAGCCCTCTACAAGGGCACGGGGAAACTATCGCACAATGCACCGTAGAGTTTCTTCCGTTTCGCAGTCGACATAACATCATATAAAAGCCGCGCGGAAAGGAGTCTCACACTCGCTACGATTTCCCAGTAAAAGCTGATCCTGAAGTAAACATCAGTAGTTGAGACTACGTGCTCCGGCAGCACGCGCCGCAGCCTAACATGGCATACGGTTCGCAAAAACGGGCCTCTTGTGTCTCGAAGAAACAAAAAAACGATGCTGATAGGCCTCCACTGTATGTGGCGCTCCAGAATGGCAGGCTAGCATTGTGACAAAGACGCAAGTCCTGCCCGAACGTACTTTCGGGAAAGCATGGACTGGTTTCTGGCCATCCAGAAAGCCGCTGCGGAGCCTGCCGATTGGCTCTCGAGACTAGAGCCGCTGTGCAATTTTCGTGAATTTTAGTCTGACGAAGCCAGATTCATGCTCGCTGGCTACGACAGTGTCGTGTGTATGTAGATAGCGTTTATTGTGTTTTGTTGATTGTTTGTTTTATTTTAGGTTATGTGTGAAAGCCAGGTGGTAAAGAAAAAAAAAGCTGGCATGGTAGAGTGGCTAGCGTGCTCGTCTCGCACTCCGCAGACCCTGGTTCGATTCTCCAACTCGACCAATTTAACACTCGGTTTTATTTATTTGTTCTGGTCTGACTTGAAAAGCGTGACACCTCTGCTGACAACTTTCTGTCGACAATGATGAGGCATTAAAGGCTTTCGCCTTAATAAATAACCTGGACTAACTGATAGCATTTCTCCACTCTTTGGGGTGTGGATATCCCTTGAAACAAACAAGTGCGGGACGCTGGAACTATCCTGATCCCTATGCTCGACACGGAAAACTTCTAGTGAACTATAGTTGGCATGAAGGAAGAATCGGAATAGCGTGCCATCTGAAGTTAACACGTGTGTACACTTTCAAATATCATGTGTCATGGCAATAACTCAGAACTCTTTTAACTGCACTTAACGAGATCCACCTTTTTATTGGGGCGCGTCACCACTGTTCTTCAGTAGTTGTATTACTATGCAACAATAGCAGGGGGTACACTTGAAAACAAACATATTTTTTATAAATAATGCAGCAGTCTTCGCCGCGGCTGCCCTCAACACTTTTTATTATGTTGGTTGCAAACCAATTTTTTACAGATGACCGCAGATCCCGCCTTCCATGGAATGCATAGGAAGGTATGGGTCTAATGTTATCGACGGGGTTCGGGGATGACACTCAGGTCAATAGTCACTGAGGTTACAGTTGACAGCAACAGCCGTGCAGCTTCTTGTTGTTTGTGGAGTGTCCGCCACACCATTTTTCGCAGATAATAAGGCAAACAAGCTGCAGCAAACAGTACCGTTCTCTTCAGAGTCCAAGTTGGCTTTCTTGAGAAGTGATATGCACGAACTTTACCTAATGCTCTCAGTTACCCGGGAAACAAAGCAAGGGCCTTACCTCGGCTCTTCTTCGACTTGTGTCGCTTCCCTGTGTATAAAAAAAAGAAGCGCATATGAGTGGCCTTAAACTGAGAGCACCCGTTTTTGCAAAGGAATAACTACACTACAACAAAGTCCTGAATACAAAATAATGGGTAAACGAGCGTACGCTTACTATGCATGTCGTTTCGGTAAAGAAGACATATAAAATGGGCACTTGACTTTACGCAAAGCTTGTCCGCCGTTCCGTGCTATACAAAGTAGATTTCAATTTTCCCAAAAGAGGTGTTGCGTGAAAAAAAAATGACGTTCTTTTTCAGTTTGATTTGGAACAAGCGGTAAGCACTTAATTATTTTGGCGGCAGTACTATACGTAGCACACTTCAATCAAATAACAGTGATGCATTTACTCGGCTCAGCGCGTTAGTTGTCCATGGCTATATTTCAGTGTTACACGCAAATGTGAAATACACTCCCTAG